>NC_134376.1:20800000-21100000 GCF_035582795.1 Mycteria americana
GCCCGGCTGCCAAATTCGAAACGTCCAGCGATTTCGCCCACACGAAAGCTGCCAGCACGGAATGCTGTAGCTGGTTTTCACTGTCCCTTGGAACTGCATTCGCTGCCGCACAGACATTCGCTTTCCCCAGAAGCTTTGCTTGGTAATGGGGCAACACCGTGTATCTCTCTCTCGCAGAGCCCGGCTGCCAAATTCGAAACGTCCAGCGATTGCGCCCACAAGAAAGCTGCCAGCACGGAATGCTGTAGCTGGTTTTCACTGTCCCTTGGAACTGCATTCGCTGCCACACAGACATTCGCTTTCCCCAAAAGCTTAGGTTCGTAAAGGGGCAACAGTGTGTATGTGTCTCTCGCAGAGCCCGGCTGCCAAATTCGAAACGTCCAGCGATTTCTCCCACACGAAATCTGCCAGCACGGAATGCTGTAGCTGGTTTTCACTGTCCCTTGGAACTGCATTCGCTGCCACACAGACATTCGCTTTCCCCAAAAGCTTTGCTTGGTAATGGGGCAACACTGTGTATGTGTCTCTCGCAGAGCCCGGCTGCCAAATTCGAAACGTCCAGCGATTGCGCCCACACGAAAGCTGCCAGCACGGAATGCTGTAGCTGGTTTTCACTGTCCCTTGGAACTGCATTCGCTGCCACACAGACATTCGCTTTCCCCAAAAGCTTTGCTTGGTAGTGGGGCAACACTGTGTATCTCTCTCTCGCAGAGCCCGGCTGCCAAATTCGAAACGTCCAGCGATTGCGCCCACACGAAAGCTGCCAGCACGGAATGCTGTAGCTGGTTTTCACTGTCCCTTGGAACTGCATTCGCTGCCACACAGACATTCGCTTTCCCCAAAAGCTTTGCTTGGTAAAGGGGCAACACTGTGTATGTGTCTCTCGCAGAGCCCGGCTGCCAAATTCGAAACGTCCAGCGATTGCGCCCACACGAAAGCTGCCAGCACGGAATGCTGTAGCTGGTTTTCACTGTCCCTTGGAACTGCATTCGCTGCCACACAGACATTCGCTTTCCCCAAAAGCTTTGCTTGGTAAAGGGGCAACACTGTGTATGTGTCTCTCGCAGAGCCCGGCTGCCAAATTCGAAACGTCCAGCGATTGCGCCCACACGAAAGCTGCCAGCACGGAATGCTGTAGCTGGTTTTCACTGTCCCTTGGAACTGCATTCGCTGCCACACAGACATTCGCTTTCCCCAAAAGCTTTGGTTCGTAAAGGGGCAACACTGTGTATGTGTCTCTCGCAGAGCCCGGCTGCCAAATTCGAAACGTCCAGCGATTGCGCCCACACGAAAGCTGCCAGCACGGAATGCTGTAGCTGGTTTTCACTGTCCCTTGGAACTGCATTCGCTGCCGCACAGACATTCGCTTTCCCCAAAAGCTTTGCTTGGTAGTGGGGCAACACTGTGTATCTCTCTCTCGCAGAGCCCGGCTGCCAAATTCGAAACGTCCAGCGATTGCGCCCACACGAAAGCTGCCAGCACGGAATGCTGTAGCTGGTTTTCACTGTCCCTTGGAACTGCATTCGCTGCCACACAGACATTCGCTTTCCCCAAAAGCTTTGCTTGGTAAAGGGGCAACACTGTGTATGTGTCTCTCGCAGAGCCCGGCTGCCAAATTCGAAACGTCCAGCGATTGCGCCCACACGAAAGCTGCCAGCACGGAATGCTGTAGCTGGTTTTCACTGTCCCTTGGAACTGCATTCGCTGCCACACAGACATTCGCTTTCCCCAAAAGCTTTGGTTCGTAAAGGGGCAACACTGTGTATGTGTCTCTCGCAGAGCCCGGCTGCCAAATGCGAAACGTCCAGCGATTGCGCCCACACGAAAGCTGCCAGCACGGAATGCTGTAGCTGGTTTTCACTGTCCCTTGGAACTGCATTCCCTGCCACACAGACATTCGCTTTCCCCAGAAGCTTTGCTTGGTAATGGGGCAACACTGTGTATGTGTCTCTCGCAGAGCCCGGCTGCCAAATTCGAAACGTCCAGCGATTTCGCCCACACGAAAGCTGCCAGCACGGAATGCTGTAGCTGGTTTTCACTGTCCCTTGGAACTGCATTCGCTGCCGCACAGACATTCGCTTTCCCCAGAAGCTTTGCTTGCTAATGGGGCAACACCGTGTATCTCTCTCTCGCAGAGCCCGGCTGCCAAATTCGAAACGTCCAGCGATTGCGCCCACAAGAAAGCTGCCAGCACGGAATGCTGTAGCTGGTTTTCACTGTCCCTTGGAACTGCATTCGCTGCCACACAGACATTCGCTTTCCCCAAAAGCTTTGGTTCGTAAAGGGGCAACAGTGTGTATGTGTCTCTCGCAGAGCCCGGCTGCCAAATTCGAAACGTCCAGCGATTTCTCCCACACGAAATCTGCCAGCACGGAATGCTGTAGCTGGTTTTCACTGTCCCTTGGAACTGCATTCGCTGCCACACAGACATTCGCTTTCCCCAAAAGCTTTGCTTGGTAATGGGGCAACACTGTGTATGTGTCTCTCGCAGAGCCCGGCTGCCAAATTCGAAACGTCCAGCGATTGCGCCCACACGAAAGCTGCCAGCACGGAATGCTGTAGCTGGTTTTCACTGTCCCTTGGAACTGCATTCGCTGCCACACAGACATTCGCTTTCCCCAAAAGCTTTGCTTGGTAGTGGGGCAACACTGTGTATCTCTCTCTCGCAGAGCCCGGCTGCCAAATTCGAAACGTCCAGCGATTGCGCCCACACGAAAGCTGCCAGCACGGAATGCTGTAGCTGGTTTTCACTGTCCCTTGGAACTGCATTCGCTGCCACACAGACATTCGCTTTCCCCAAAAGCTTTGCTTGGTAAAGGGGCAACACTGTGTATGTGTCTCTCGCAGAGCCCGGCTGCCAAATTCGAAACGTCCAGCGATTGCGCCCACACGAAAGCTGCCAGCACGGAATGCTGTAGCTGGTTTTCACTGTCCCTTGGAACTGCATTCGCTGCCACACAGACATTCGCTTTCCCCAAAAGCTTTGGTTCGTAAAGGGGCAACACTGTGTATGTGTCTCTCGCAGAGCCCGGCTGCCAAATGCGAAACGTCCAGCGATTGCGCCCACACGAAAGCTGCCAGCACGGAATGCTGTAGCTGGTTTTCACTGTCCCTTGGAACTGCATTCCCTGCCACACAGACATTCGCTTTCCCCAGAAGCTTTGCTTGGTAATGGGGCAACACTGTGTATGTGTCTCTCGCAGAGCCCGGCTGCCAAATTCGAAACGTCCAGCGATTTCGCCCACACGAAAGCTGCCAGCACGGAATGCTGTAGCTGGTTTTCACTGTCCCTTGGAACTGCATTCGCTGCCGCACAGACATTCGCTTTCCCCAGAAGCTTTGCTTGCTAATGGGGCAACACCGTGTATCTCTCTCTCGCAGAGCCCGGCTGCCAAATTCGAAACGTCCAGCGATTGCGCCCACAAGAAAGCTGCCAGCACGGAATGCTGTAGCTGGTTTTCACTGTCCCTTGGAACTGCATTCGCTGCCACACAGACATTCGCTTTCCCCAAAAGCTTTGGTTCGTAAAGGGGCAACAGTGTGTATGTGTCTCTCGCAGAGCCCGGCTGCCAAATTCGAAACGTCCAGCGATTTCTCCCACACGAAATCTGCCAGCACGGAATGCTGTAGCTGGTTTTCACTGTCCCTTGGAACTGCATTCGCTGCCACACAGACATTCGCTTTCCCCAAAAGCTTTGCTTGGTAATGGGGCAACACTGTGTATGTGTCTCTCGCAGAGCCCGGCTGCCAAATTCGAAACGTCCAGCGATTGCGCCCACACGAAAGCTGCCAGCACGGAATGCTGTAGCTGGTTTTCACTGTCCCTTGGAACTGCATTCGCTGCCACACAGACATTCGCTTTCCCCAAAAGCTTTGCTTGGTAGTGGGGCAACACTGTGTATCTCTCTCTCGCAGAGCCCGGCTGCCAAATTCGAAACGTCCAGCGATTGCGCCCACACGAAAGCTGCCAGCACGGAATGCTGTAGCTGGTTTTCACTGTCCCTTGGAACTGCATTCGCTGCCACACAGACATTCGCTTTCCCCAAAAGCTTTGCTTGGTAAAGGGGCAACACTGTGTATGTGTCTCTCGCAGAGCCCGGCTGCCAAATTCGAAACGTCCAGCGATTTCTCCCACACGAAAGCTGCCAGCACGGAATGCTGTAGCTGGTTTTCACTGTCCCTTGGAACTGCATTCGCTGCCACACAGACATTCGCTTTCCCCAAAAGCTTTGGTTCGTAAAGGGGCAACACTGTGTATGTGTCTCTCGCAGAGCCCGGCTGCCAAATTCGAAACGTCCAGCGATTTCTCCCACACGAAATCTGCCAGCACGGAATGCTGTAGCTGGTTTTCACTGTCCCTTGGAACTGCATTCGCTGCCACACAGACATTCGCTTTCCCCAAAAGCTTTGCTTGGTAATGGGGCAACACTGTGTATGTGTCTCTCGCAGAGCCCGGCTGCCAAATTCGAAACGTCCAGCGATTGCGCCCACACGAAAGCTGCCAGCACGGAATGCTGTAGCTGGTTTTCACTGTCCCTTGGAACTGCATTCGCTGCCACACAGACATTCGCTTTCCCCAAAAGCTTTGCTTGGTAGTGGGGCAACACTGTGTATCTCTCTCTCGCAGAGCCCGGCTGCCAAATTCTAAACGTCCAGCGATTGCGCCCACACGAAAGCTGCCAGCACGGAATGCTGTAGCTGGTTTTCACTGTCCCTTGGAACTGCATTCGCTGCCACACAGACATTCGCTTTGCCCAAAAGCTTTGCTTGGTAGTGGGGCAACACTGTGTATCTCTCTCTCGCAGAGCCCGGCTGCCAAATTCGAAACGTCCAGCGATTGCGCCCACACGAAAGCTGCCAGCACGGAATGCTGTAGCTGGTTTTCACTGTCCCTTGGAACTGCATTCGCTGCCACACAGACATTCGCTTTCCCCAAAAGCTTTGCTTGGTAGTGGGGCAACACTGTGTATCTCTCTCTCGCAGAGCCCGGCTGCCAAATTCGAAACGTCCAGCGATTGCGCCCACACGAAAGCTGCCAGCACGGAATGCTGTAGCTGGTTTTCACTGTCCCTTGGAACTGCATTCGCTGCCACACAGACATTCGCTTTCCCCAAAAGCTTTGCTTGGTAATGGGGCAACACTGTGTATGTGTCTCTCGCAGAGCCCGGCTAACAAATTCGAAACGTCCAGCGATTTCGCCCACA
This sequence comes from Mycteria americana, assembly GCF_035582795.1. Taxonomy (NCBI): domain Eukaryota; kingdom Metazoa; phylum Chordata; class Aves; order Ciconiiformes; family Ciconiidae; genus Mycteria; species Mycteria americana. Next base: position 20,805,205 of record NC_134376.1, read on the forward strand.
CGAAAGCTGCCAGCACGGAATGCTGTAGCTGGTTTTCACTGTCCCTTGGAACTGCATTCCCTGCCACACAGACATTCGCTTTCCCCAAAAGCTTTGCTTGGTAATGGGGCAACACTGTGTATGTGTCTCTCGCAGAGCCCGGCTGCCAAATTCGAAACGTCCAGCGATTGCGCCCACACGAAAGCTGCCAGCACGGAATGCTGTAGCTGGTTTTCACTGTCCCTTGGAACTGCATTCGCTGCCGCACAGACATTCGCTTTCCCCAGAAGCTTTGCTTGGTAATGGGGCAACACCGTGTATCTCTCTCTCGCAGAGCCCGGCTGCCAAATTCGAAACGTCCAGCGATTGCGCCCACAAGAAAGCTGCCAGCACGGAATGCTGTAGCTGGTTTTCACTGTCCCTTGGAACTGCATTCGCTGCCACACAGACATTCGCTTTCCCCAAAAGCTTTGCTTGGTAAAGGGGCAACACTGTGTATGTGTCTCTCGCAGAGCCCGGCTGCCAAATTCGAAACGTCCAGCGATTGCGCCCACACGAAAGCTGCCAGCACGGAATGCTGTAGCTGGTTTTCACTGTCCCTTGGAACTGCATTCGCTGCCACACAGACATTCGCTTTCCCCAAAAGCTTTGGTTCGTAAAGGGGCAACACTCTGTATGTGTCTCTCGCAGAGCCCGGCTGCCAAATTCGAAACGTCCAGCGATTGCGCCCACACGAAAGCTGCCAGCACGGAATGCTGTAGCTGGTTTTCACTGTCCCTTGGAACTGCATTCCCTGCCACACAGACATTCGCTTTCCCCAGAAGCTTTGCTTGGTAATGGGGCAACACTGTGTATGTGTCTCTCGCAGAGCCCGGCTGCCAAATTCGAAACGTCCAGCGATTTCGCCCACACGAAAGCTGCCAGCACGGAATGCTGTAGCTGGTTTTCACTGTCCCTTGGAACTGCATTCGCTGCCGCACAGACATTCGCTTTCCCCAGAAGCTTTGCTTGGTAATGGGGCAACACCGTGTATCTCTCTCTCGCAGAGCCCGGCTGCCAAATTCGAAACGTCCAGCGATTGCGCCCACAAGAAAGCTGCCAGCACGGAATGCTGTAGCTGGTTTTCACTGTCCCTTGGAACTGCATTCGCTGCCACACAGACATTCGCTTTCCCCAAAAGCTTTGGTTCGTAAAGGGGCAACAGTGTGTATGTGTCTCTCGCAGAGCCCGGCTGCCAAATTCGAAACGTCCAGCGATTTCTCCCACACGAAATCTGCCAGCACGGAATGCTGTAGCTGGTTTTCACTGTCCCTTGGAACTGCATTCGCTGCCACACAGACATTCGCTTTCCCCAAAAGCTTTGCTTGGTAATGGGGCAACACTGTGTATGTGTCTCTCGCAGAGCCCGGCTGCCAAATTCGAAACGTCCAGCGATTGCGCCCACACGAAAGCTGCCAGCACGGAATGCTGTAGCTGGTTTTCACTGTCCCTTGGAACTGCATTCGCTGCCACACAGACATTCGCTTTCCCCAAAAGCTTTGCTTGGTAGTGGGGCAACACTGTGTATCTCTCTCTCGCAGAGCCCGGCTGCCAAATTCGAAACGTCCAGCGATTGCGCCCACACGAAAGCTGCCAGCACGGAATGCTGTAGCTGGTTTTCACTGTCCCTTGGAACTGCATTCGCTGCCACACAGACATTCGCTTTCCCCAAAAGCTTTGCTTGGTAAAGGGGCAACACTGTGTATGTGTCTCTCGCAGAGCCCGGCTGCCAAATTCGAAACGTCCAGCGATTGCGCCCACACGAAAGCTGCCAGCACGGAATGCTGTAGCTGGTTTTCACTGTCCCTTGGAACTGCATTCGCTGCCACACAGACATTCGCTTTCCCCAAAAGCTTTGCTTGGTAAAGGGGCAACACTGTGTATGTGTCTCTCGCAGAGCCCGGCTGCCAAATTCGAAACGTCCAGCGATTGCGCCCACACGAAAGCTGCCAGCACGGAATGCTGTAGCTGGTTTTCACTGTCCCTTGGAACTGCATTCGCTGCCACACAGACATTCGCTTTCCCCAAAAGCTTTGCTTGGTAGTGGGGCAACACTGTGTATCTCTCTCTCGCAGAGCCCGGCTGCCAAATTCTAAACGTCCAGCGATTGCGCCCACACGAAAGCTGCCAGCACGGAATGCTGTAGCTGGTTTTCACTGTCCCTTGGAACTGCATTCGCTGCCACACAGACATTCGCTTTGCCCAAAAGCTTTGCTTGGTAGTGGGGCAACACTGTGTATCTCTCTCTCGCAGAGCCCGGCTGCCAAATTCGAAACGTCCAGCGATTGCGCCCACACGAAAGCTGCCAGCACGGAATGCTGTAGCTGGTTTTCACTGTCCCTTGGAACTGCATTCGCTGCCACACAGACATTCGCTTTCCCCAAAAGCTTTGCTTGGTAGTGGGGCAACACTGTGTATCTCTCTCTCGCAGAGCCCGGCTGCCAAATTCGAAACGTCCAGCGATTGCGCCCACACGAAAGCTGCCAGCACGGAATGCTGTAGCTGGTTTTCACTGTCCCTTGGAACTGCATTCGCTGCCACACAGACATTCGCTTTCCCCAAAAGCTTTGCTTGGTAATGGGGCAACACTGTGTATGTGTCTCTCGCAGAGCCCGGCTAACAAATTCGAAACGTCCAGCGATTTCGCCCACACGAAAGCTGCCAGCACGGAATGCTGTAGCTGGTTTTCACTGTCCCTTGGAACTGCATTCGCTGCCGCACAGACATTCGCTTTCCCCAGAAGCTTTGCTTGGTAATGGGGCAACACCGTGTATCTCTCTCTCGCAGAGCCCGGCTGCCAAATTCGAAACGTCCAGCGATTGCGCCCACAAGAAAGCTGCCAGCACGGAATGCTGTAGCTGGTTTTCACTGTCCCTTGGAACTGCATTCGCTGCCACACAGACATTCGCTTTCCCCAAAAGCTTTGCTTGGTAAAGGGGCAACACTGTGTATGTGTCTCTCGCAGAGCCCGGCTGCCAAATTCGAAACGTCCAGCGATTGCGCCCACACGAAAGCTGCCAGCACGGAATGCTGTAGCTGGTTTTCACTGTCCCTTGGAACTGCATTCGCTGCCACACAGACATTCGCTTTCCCCAAAAGCTTTGGTTCGTAAAGGGGCAACACTCTGTATGTGTCTCTCGCAGAGCCCGGCTGCCAAATTCGAAACGTCCAGCGATTGCGCCCACACGAAAGCTGCCAGCACGGAATGCTGTAGCTGGTTTTCACTGTCCCTTGGAACTGCATTCCCTGCCACACAGACATTCGCTTTCCCCAGAAGCTTTGCTTGGTAATGGGGCAACACTGTGTATGTGTCTCTCGCAGAGCCCGGCTGCCAAATTCGAAACGTCCAGCGATTTCGCCCACACGAAAGCTGCCAGCACGGAATGCTGTAGCTGGTTTTCACTGTCCCTTGGAACTGCATTCGCTGCCGCACAGACATTCGCTTTCCCCAGAAGCTTTGCTTGGTAATGGGGCAACACCGTGTATCTCTCTCTCGCAGAGCCCGGCTGCCAAATTCGAAACGTCCAGCGATTGCGCCCACAAGAAAGCTGCCAGCACGGAATGCTGTAGCTGGTTTTCACTGTCCCTTGGAACTGCATTCGCTGCCACACAGACATTCGCTTTCCCCAAAAGCTTTGGTTCGTAAAGGGGCAACAGTGTGTATGTGTCTCTCGCAGAGCCCGGCTGCCAAATTCGAAACGTCCAGCGATTTCTCCCACACGAAATCTGCCAGCACGGAATGCTGTAGCTGGTTTTCACTGTCCCTTGGAACTGCATTCGCTGCCACACAGACATTCGCTTTCCCCAAAAGCTTTGCTTGGTAATGGGGCAACACTGTGTATGTGTCTCTCGCAGAGCCCGGCTGCCAAATTCGAAACGTCCAGCGATTGCGCCCACACGAAAGCTGCCAGCACGGAATGCTGTAGCTGGTTTTCACTGTCCCTTGGAACTGCATTCGCTGCCACACAGACATTCGCTTTCCCCAAAAGCTTTGCTTGGTAGTGGGGCAACACTGTGTATCTCTCTCTCGCAGAGCCCGGCTGCCAAATTCGAAACGTCCAGCGATTTCTCCCACACGAAATCTGCCAGCACGGAATGCTGTAGCTGGTTTTCACTGTCCCTTGGAACTGCATTCGCTGCCACACAGACATTCGCTTTCCCCAAAAGCTTTGCTTGGTAAAGGGGCAACACTGTGTATGTGTCTCTCGCAGAGCCCGGCTGCCAAATTCGAAACGTCCAGCGATTGCGCCCACACGAAAGCTGCCAGCACGGAATGCTGTAGCTGGTTTTCACTGTCCCTTGGAACTGCATTCCCTGCCACACAGACATTCGCTTTCCCCAGAAGCTTTGCTTGGTAATGGGGCAACAATGTGTATGTGTCTCTCGCAGAGCCCGGCTGCCAAATTCGAAACGTCCAGCGATTTCGCCCACACGAAAGCTGCCAGCACGGAATGCTGTAGCTGGTTTTCACTGTCCCTTGGAACTGCATTCGCTGCCGCACAGACATTCGCTTTCCCCAGAAGCTTTGCTTGGTAATGGGGCAACACCGTGTATCTCTCTCTCGCAGAGCCCGGCTGCCAAATTCGAAACGTCCAGCGATTGCGCCCACAAGAAAGCTGCCAGCACGGAATGCTGTAGCTGGTTTTCACTGTCCCTTGGAACTGCATTCGCTGCCACACAGACATTCGCTTTCCCCAAAAGCTTTGGTTCGTAAAGGGGCAACAGTGTGTATGTGTCTCTCGCAGAGCCCGGCTGCCAAATTCGAAACGTCCAGCGATTTCTCCCACACGAAATCTGCCAGCACGGAATGCTGTAGCTGGTTTTCACTGTCCCTTGGAACTGCATTCGCTGCCACACAGACATTCGCTTTCCCCAAAAGCTTTGCTTGGTAATGGGGCAACACTGTGTATGTGTCTCTCGCAGAGCCCGGCTGCCAAATTCGAAACGTCCAGCGATTGCGCCCACACGAAAGCTGCCAGCACGGAATGCTGTAGCTGGTTTTCACTGTCCCTTGGAACTGCATTCCCTGCCACACAGACATTCGCTTTCCCCAAAAGCTTTGCTTGGTAGTGGGGCAACACTGTGTATCTCTCTCTCGCAGAGCCCGGCTGCCAAATTCGAAACGTCCAGCGATTGCGCCCACACGAAAGCTGCCAGCACGGAATGCTGTAGCTGGTTTTCACTGTCCCTTGGAACTGCATTCGCTGCCACACAGACATTCGCTTTCCCCAAAAGCTTTGCTTGGTAAAGGGGCAACACTGTGTATGTGTCTCTCGCAGAGCCCGGCTGCCAAATTCGAAACGTCCAGCGATTTCTCCCACACGAAAGCTGCCAGCACGGAATGCTGTAGCTGGTTTTCACTGTCCCTTGGAACTGCATTCGCTGCCACACAGACATTCGCTTTCCCCAAAAGCTTTGGTTCGTAAAGGGGCAACACTGTGTATGTGTCTCTCGCAGAGCCCGGCTGCCAAATTCGAAACGTCCAGCGATTTCTCCCACACGAAATCTGCCAGCACGGAATGCTGTAGCTGGTTTTCACTGTCCCTTGGAACTGCATTCGCTGCCACACAGACATTCGCTTTCCCCAAAAGCTTTGCTTGGTAATGGGGCAACACTGTGTATGTGTCTCTCGCAGAGCCCGGCTGCCAAATTCGAAACGTCCAGCGATTGCGCCCACACGAAAGCTGCCAGCACGGAATGCTGTAGCTGGTTTTCACTGTCCCTTGGAACTGCATTCGCTGTCACACAGACATTCGCTTTCCCCAAAAGCTTTGCTTGGTAGTGGGGCAACACTGTGTATCTCTCTCTCGCAGAGCCCGGCTGCCAAATTCGAAACGTCCAGCGATTGCGCCCACACGAAAGCTGCCAGCACGGAATGCTGTAGCTGGTTTTCACTGTCCCTTGGAACTGCATTCGCTGCCACACAGACATTCGCTTTCCCCAAAAGCTTTGCTTGGTAGTGGGGCAACACTGTGTATCTCTCTCTCGCAGAGCCCGGCTGCCAAATTCGAAACGTCCAGCGATTGCGCCCTCAAGAAAGCTGCCAGCACGGAATGCTGTAGCTGGTTTTCACTGTCCCTTGGAACTGCATTCGCTGCCACACAGACATTCGCTTTCCCCAAAAGCTTTGCTTGGTAATGGGGCAACACTGTGTATGTGTCTCTCGCAGAGCCCGGCTAACAAATTCGAAACGTCCAGCGATTTCGCCCACACGAAAGCTGCCAGCACGGAATGCTGTAGCTGGTTTTCACTGTCCCTTGGAACTGCATTCCCTGCCACACAGACATTCGCTTTCCCCAAAAGCTTTGCTTGGTAATGGGGCAACACTGTGTATGTGTCTCTCGCAGAGCCCGGCTGCCAAATTCGAAACGTCCAGCGATTTCGCCCACACGAAAGCTGCCAGCACGGAATGCTGTAGCTGGTTTTCACTGTCCCTTGGAACTGCATTCGCTGCCGCACAGACATTCGCTTTCCCCAGAAGCTTTGCTTGGTAATGGGGCAACACCGTGTATCTCTCTCTCGCAGAGCCCGGCTGCCAAATTCGAAACGTCCAGCGATTGCGCCCACACGAAAGCTGCCAGCACGGAATGCTGTAGCTGGTTTTCACTGTCCCTTGGAACTGCATTCGCTGCCACACAGACATTCGCTTTCCCCAAAAGCTTTGCTTGGTAGTGGGGCAACACTGTGTATCTCTCTCTCGCAGAGCCCGGCTGCCAAATTCTAAACGTCCAGCGATTGCGCCCACACGAAAGCTGCCAGCACGGAATGCTGTAGCTGGTTTTCACTGTCCCTTGGAACTGCATTCGCTGCCACACAGACATTCGCTTTGCCCAAAAGCTTTGCTTGGTAGTGGGGCAACACTGTGTATCTCTCTCTCGCAGAGCCCGGCTGCCAAATTCGAAACGTCCAGCGATTGCGCCCACACGAAAGCTGCCAGCACGGAATGCTGTAGCTGGTTTTCACTGTCCCTTGGAACTGCATTCGCTGCCACACAGACATTCGCTTTCCCCAAAAGCTTTGCTTGGTAGTGGGGCAACACTGTGTATCTCTCTCTCGCAGAGCCCGGCTGCCAAATTCGAAACGTCCAGCGATTGCGCCCACACGAAAGCTGCCAGCACGGAATGCTGTAGCTGGTTTTCACTGTCCCTTGGAACTGCATTCGCTGCCACACAGACATTCGCTTTCCCCAAAAGCTTTGCTTGGTAATGGGGCAACACTGTGTATGTGTCTCTCGCAGAGCCCGGCTAACAAATTCGAAACGTCCAGCGATTTCGCCCACACGAAAGCTGCCAGCACGGAATGCTGTAGCTGGTTTTCACTGTCCCTTGGAACTGCATTCCCTGCCACACAGACATTCGCTTTCCCCAAAAGCTTTGCTTGGTAATGGGGCAACACTGTGTATGTGTCTCTCGCAGAGCCCGGCTGCCAAATTCGAAACGTCCAGCGATTGCGCCCACACGAAAGCTGCCAGCACGGAATGCTGTAGCTGGTTTTCACTGTCCCTTGGAACTGCATTCGCTGCCGCACAGACATTCGCTTTCCCCAGAAGCTTTGCTTGGTAATGGGGCAACACCGTGTATCTCTCTCTCGCAGAGCCCGGCTGCCAAATTCGAAACGTCCAGCGATTGCGCCCACAAGAAAGCTGCCAGCACGGAATGCTGTAGCTGGTTTTCACTGTCCCTTGGAACTGCATTCGCTGCCACACAGACATTCGCTTTCCCCAAAAGCTTTGCTTGGTAAAGGGGCAACACTGTGTATGTGTCTCTCGCAGAGCCCGGCTGCCAAATTCGAAACGTCCAGCGATTGCGCCCACACGAAAGCTGCCAGCACGGAATGCTGTAGCTGGTTTTCACTGTCCCTTGGAACTGCATTCGCTGCCACACAGACATTCGCTTTCCCCAAAAGCTTTGGTTCGTAAAGGGGCAACACTCTGTATGTGTCTCTCGCAGAGCCCGGCTGCCAAATTCGAAACGTCCAGCGATTGCGCCCACACGAAAGCTGCCAGCACGGAATGCTGTAGCTGGTTTTCACTGTCCCTTGGAACTGCATTCCCTGCCACACAGACATTCGCTTTCCCCAGAAGCTTTGCTTGGTAATGGGGCAACACTGTGTATGTGTCTCTCGCAGAGCCCGGCTGCCAAATTCGAAACGTCCAGCGATTTCGCCCACACGAAAGCTGCCAGCACGGAATGCTGTAGCTGGTTTTCACTGTCCCTTGGAACTGCATTCGCTGCCGCACAGACATTCGCTTTCCCCAGAAGCTTTGCTTGGTAATGGGGCAACACCGTGTATCTCTCTCTCGCAGAGCCCGGCTGCCAAATTCGAAACGTCCAGCGATTGCGCCCACAAGAAAGCTGCCAGCACGGAATGCTGTAGCTGGTTTTCACTGTCCCTTGGAACTGCATTCGCTGCCACACAGACATTCGCTTTCCCCAAAAGCTTTGGTTCGTAAAGGGGCAACAGTGTGTATGTGTCTCTCGCAGAGCCCGGCTGCCAAATTCGAAACGTCCAGCGATTTCTCCCACACGAAATCTGCCAGCACGGAATGCTGTAGCTGGTTTTCACTGTCCCTTGGAACTGCATTCGCTGCCACACAGACATTCGCTTTCCCCAAAAGCTTTGCTTGGTAATGGGGCAACACTGTGTATGTGTCTCTCGCAGAGCCCGGCTGCCAAATTCGAAACGTCCAGCGATTGCGCCCACACGAAAGCTGCCAGCACGGAATGCTGTAGCTGGTTTTCACTGTCCCTTGGAACTGCATTCGCTGCCACACAGACATTCGCTTTCCCCAAAAGCTTTGCTTGGTAGTGGGGCAACACTGTGTATCTCTCTCTCGCAGAGCCCGGCTGCCAAATTCGAAACGTCCAGCGATTGCGCCCACACGAAAGCTGCCAGCACGGAATGCTGTAGCTGGTTTTCACTGTCCCTTGGAACTGCATTCGCTGCCACACAGACATTCGCTTTCCCCAAAAGCTTTGCTTGGTAAAGGGGCAACACTGTGTATGTGTCTCTCGCAGAGCCCGGCTGCCAAATTCGAAACGTCCAGCGATTGCGCCCACACGAAAGCTGCCAGCACGGAATGCTGTAGCTGGTTTTCACTGTCCCTTGGAACTGCATTCCCTGCCACACAGACATTCGCTTTCCCCAGAAGCTTTGCTTGGTAATGGGGCAACAATGTGTATGTGTCTCTCGCAGAGCCCGGCTGCCAAATTCGAAACGTCCAGCGATTTCGCCCACACGAAAGCTGCCAGCACGGAATGCTGTAGCTGGTTTTCACTGTCCCTTGGAACTGCATTCGCTGCCGCACAGACATTCGCTTTCCCCAGAAGCTTTGCTTGGTAATGGGGCAACACCGTGTATCTCTCTCTCGCAGAGCCCGGCTGCCAAATTCGAAACGTCCAGCGATTGCGCCCACAAGAAAGCTGCCAGCACGGAATGCTGTAGCTGGTTTTCACTGTCCCTTGGAACTGCATTCGCTGCCACACAGACATTCGCTTTCCCCAAAAGCTTTGGTTCGTAAAGGGGCAACAGTGTGTATGTGTCTCTCGCAGAGCCCGGCTGCCAAATTCGAAACGTCCAGCGATTTCTCCCACACGAAATCTGCCAGCACGGAATGCTGTAGCTGGTTTTCACTGTCCCTTGGAACTGCATTCGCTGCCACACAGACATTCGCTTTCCCCAAAAGCTTTGCTTGGTAATGGGGCAACACTGTGTATGTGTCTCTCGCAGAGCCCGGCTGCCAAATTCGAAACGTCCAGCGATTGCGCCCACACGAAAGCTGCCAGCACGGAATGCTGTAGCTGGTTTTCACTGTCCCTTGGAACTGCATTCCCTGCCACACAGACATTCGCTTTCCCCAAAAGCTTTGCTTGGTAGTGGGGCAACACTGTGTATCTCTCTCTCGCAGAGCCCGGCTGCCAAATTCGAAACGTCCAGCGATTGCGCCCACACGAAAGCTGCCAGCACGGAATGCTGTAGCTGGTTTTCACTGTCCCTTGGAACTGCATTCGCTGCCACACAGACATTCGCTTTCCCCAAAAGCTTTGCTTGGTAAAGGGGCAACACTGTGTATGTGTCTCTCGCAGAGCCCGGCTGCCAAATTCGAAACGTCCAGCGATTTCTCCCACACGAAAGCTGCCAGCACGGAATGCTGTAGCTGGTTTTCACTGTCCCTTGGAACTGCATTCGCTGCCACACAGACATTCGCTTTCCCCAAAAGCTTTGGTTCGTAAAGGGGCAACACTGTGTATGTGTCTCTCGCAGAGCCCGGCTGCCAAATTCGAAACGTCCAGCGATTTCTCCCACACGAAATCTGCCAGCACGGAATGCTGTAGCTGGTTTTCACTGTCCCTTGGAACTGCATTCGCTGCCACACAGACATTCGCTTTCCCCAAAAGCTTTGCTTGGTAATGGGGCAACACTGTGTATGTGTCTCTCGCAGAGCCCGGCTGCCAAATTCGAAACGTCCAGCGATTGCGCCCACACGAAAGCTGCCAGCACGGAATGCTGTAGCTGGTTTTCACTGTCCCTTGGAACTGCATTCGCTGTCACACAGACATTCGCTTTCCCCAAAAGCTTTGCTTGGTAGTGGGGCAACACTGTGTATCTCTCTCTCGCAGAGCCCGGCTGCCAAATTCGAAACGTCCAGCGATTGCGCCCACACGAAAGCTGCCAGCACGGAATGCTGTAGCTGGTTTTCACTGTCCCTTGGAACTGCATTCGCTGCCACACAGACATTCGCTTTCCCCAAAAGCTTTGCTTGGTAGTGGGGCAACACTGTGTATCTCTCTCTCGCAGAGCCCGGCTGCCAAATTCGAAACGTCCAGCGATTGCGCCCTCAAGAAAGCTGCCAGCACGGAATGCTGTAGCTGGTTTTCACTGTCCCTTGGAACTGCATTCGCTGCCACACAGACATTCGCTTTCCCCAAAAGCTTTGCTTGGTAATGGGGCAACACTGTGTATGTGTCTCTCGCAGAGCCCGGCTAACAAATTCGAAACGTCCAGCGATTTCGCCCACACGAAAGCTGCCAGCACGGAATGCTGTAGCTGGTTTTCACTGTCCCTTGGAACTGCATTCCCTGCCACACAGACATTCGCTTTCCCCAAAAGCTTTGCTTGGTAATGGGGCAACACTGTGTATGTGTCTCTCGCAGAGCCCGGCTGCCAAATTCGAAACGTCCAGCGATTTCGCCCACACGAAAGCTGCCAGCACGGAATGCTGTAGCTGGTTTTCACTGTCCCTTGGAACTGCATTCGCTGCCGCACAGACATTCGCTTTCCCCAGAAGCTTTGCTTGGTAATGGGGCAACACCGTGTATCTCTCTCTCGCAGAGCCCGGCTGCCAAATTCGAAACGTCCAGCGATTGCGCCCACAAGAAAGCTGCCAGCACGGAATGCTGTAGCTGGTTTTCACTGTCCCTTGGAACTGCATTCGCTGCCACACAGACATTCGCTTTCCCCAAAAGCTTTGGTTCGTAAAGGGGCAACAGTGTGTATGTGTCTCTCGCAGAGCCCGGCTGCCAAATTCGAAACGTCCAGCGATTTCTCCCACACGAAATCTGCCAGCACGGAATGCTGTAGCTGGTTTTCACTGTCCCTTGGAACTGCATTCGCTGCCACACAGACATTCGCTTTCCCCAAAAGCTTTGCTTGGTAATGGGGCAACACTGTGTATGTGTCTCTCGCAGAGCCCGGCTGCCAAATTCGAAACGTCCAGCGATTGCGCCCACACGAAAGCTGCCAGCACGGAATGCTGTAGCTGGTTTTCACTGTCCCTTGGAACTGCATTCGCTGCCACACAGACATTCGCTTTCCCCAAAAGCTTTGCTTGGTAGTGGGGCAACACTGTGTATCTCTCTCTCGCAGAGCCCGGCTGCCAAATTCGAAACGTCCAGCGATTGCGCCCACACGAAAGCTGCCAGCACGGAATGCTGTAGCTGGTTTTCACTGTCCCTTGGAACTGCATTCGCTGCCACACAGACATTCGCTTTCCCCAAAAGCTTTGCTTGGTAAAGGGGCAACACTCTGTATGTGTCTCTCGCAGAGCCCGGCTAACAAATTCGAAACGTCCAGCGATTGCGCCCACACGAAAGCTGCCAGCACGGAATGCTGTAGCTGGTTTTCACTGTCCCTTGGAACTGCATTCGCTGCCACACAGACATTCGCTTTCCCCAAAAGCTTTGGTTCGTAAAGGGGCAACACTGTGTATGTGTCTCTCGCAGAGCCCGGCTGCCAAATTCGAAACGTCCAGCGATTGCGCCCACACGAAAGCTGCCAGCACGGAATGCTGTAGCTGGTTTTCACTGTCCCTTGGAACTGCATTCCCTGCCACACAGACATTCGCTTTCCCCAGAAGCTTTGCTTGGTAATGGGGCAACACTGTGTATGTGTCTCTCGCAGAGCCCGGCTGCCAAATTCGAAACGTCCAGCGATTTCGCCCACACGAAAGCTGCCAGCACGGAATGCTGTAGCTGGTTTTCACTGTCCCTTGGAACTGCATTCGCTGCCGCACAGACATTCGCTTTCCCCAGAAGCTTTGCTTGGTAATGGGGCAACACCGTGTATCTCTCTCTCGCAGAGCCCGGCTGCCAAATTCGAAACGTCCAGCGATTGCGCCCACAAGAAAGCTGCCAGCACGGAATGCTGTAGCTGGTTTTCACTGTCCCTTGGAACTGCATTCGCTGCCACACAGACATTCGCTTTCCCCAAAAGCTTTGGTTCGTAAAGGGGCAACAGTGTGTATGTGTCTCTCGCAGAGCCCGGCTGCCAAATTCGAAACGTCCAGCGATTTCTCCCACACGAAATCTGCCAGCACGGAATGCTGTAGCTGGTTTTCACTGTCCCTTGGAACTGCATTCGCTGCCACACAGACATTCGCTTTCCCCAAAAGCTTTGCTTGGTAATGGGGCAACACTGTGTATGTGTCTCTCGCAGAGCCCGGCTGCCAAATTCGAAACGTCCAGCGATTGCGCCCACACGAAAGCTGCCAGCACGGAATGCTGTAGCTGGTTTTCACTGTCCCTTGGAACTGCATTCGCTGCCACACAGACATTCGCTTTCCCCAAAAGCTTTGCTTGGTAGTGGGGCAACACTGTGTATCTCTCTCTCGCAGAGCCCGGCTGCCAAATTCGAAACGTCCAGCGATTGCGCCCACACGAAAGCTGCCAGCACGGAATGCTGTAGCTGGTTTTCACTGTCCCTTGGAACTGCATTCGCTGCCACACAGACATTCGCTTTCCCCAAAAGCTTTGCTTGGTAGTGGGGCAACACTGTGTATCTCTCTCTCGCAGAGCCCGGCTGCCAAATTCGAAACGTCCAGCGATTGCGCCCACACGAAAGCTGCCAGCACGGAATGCTGTAGCTGGTTTTCACTGTCCCTTGGAACTGCATTCGCTGCCACACAGACATTCGCTTTCCCCAAAAGCTTTGCTTGGTAAAGGGGCAACACTGTGTATGTGTCTCTCGCAGAGCCCGGCTGCCAAATTCGAAACGTCCAGCGATTTCTCCCACACGAAAGCTGCCAGCACGGAATGCTGTAGCTGGTTTTCACTGTCCCTTGGAACTGCATTCGCTGCCACACAGACATTCGCTTTCCCCAAAAGCTTTGGTTCGTAAAGGGGCAACACTGTGTATGTGTCTCTCGCAGAGCCCGGCTGCCAAATTCGAAACGTCCAGCGATTGCGCCCACACGAAAGCTGCCAGCACGGAATGCTGTAGCTGGTTTTCACTGTCCCTTGGAACTGCATTCGCTGCCGCACAGACATTCGCTTTCCCCAGAAGCTTTGCTTGGTAATGGGGCAACACCGTGTATCTCTCTCTCGCAGAGCCCGGCTGCCAAATTCGAAACGTCCAGCGATTGCGCCCACAAGAAAGCTGCCAGCACGGAATGCTGTAGCTGGTTTTCACTGTCCCTTGGAACTGCATTCGCTGCCACACAGACATTCGCTTTCCCCAAAAGCTTTGCTTGGTAATGGGGCAACACTGTGTATGTGTCTCTCGCAGAGCCCGGCTGCCAAATTCGAAACGTCCAGCGATTGCGCCCACACGAAAGCTGCCAGCACGGAATGCTGTAGCTGGTTTTCACTGTCCCTTGGAACTGCATTCGCTGCCACACAGACATTCGCTTTCCCCAAAAGCTTTGCTTGGTAGTGGGGCAACACTGTGTATCTCTCTCTCGCAGAGCCCGGCTGCCAAATTCGAAACGTCCAGCGATTGCGCCCACACGAAAGCTGCCAGCACGGAATGCTGTAGCTGGTTTTCACTGTCCCTTGGAACTGCATTCGCTGCCACACAGACATTCGCTTTCCCCAAAAGCTTTGGTTCGTAAAGGGGCAACACTGTGTATGTGTCTCTCGCAGAGCCCGGCTGCCAAATTCGAAACGTCCAGCGATTGCGCCCACACGAAAGCTGCCAGCACGGAATGCTGTAGCTGGTTTTCACTGTCCCTTGGAACTGCATTCGCTGCCACACAGACATTCGCTTTCCCCAAAAGCTTTGCTTGGTAATGGGGCAACACTGTGTATCTCTCTCTCGCAGAGCCCGGCTGCCAAATTCGAAACGTCCAGCGATTGCGCCCACACGAAAGCTGCCAGCACGGAATGCTGTAGCTGGTTTTCACTGTCCCTTGGAACTGCATTCGCTGCCACACAGACATTCGCTTTCCCCAAAAGCTTTGCTTGGTAGTGGGGCAACACTGTGTATCTCCCTCTCGCAGAGCCCGGGTGCCAAATTCGAAACGTCCAGCGATTGCGCCCACACGAAAGCTGCCAGCACGGAATGCTGTAGCTGGTTTTCACTGTCCCTTGGAACTGCATTCGCTGCCACACAGACATTCGCTTTCCCCAAAAGCTTTGCTTGGTAGTGGGGCAACACTGTGTATCTCTCTCTCGCAGAGCCCGGCTGCCAAATTCGAAACGTCCAGCGATTTCTCCCACACGAAAGCTGCCAGCACGGAATGCTGTAGCTGGTTTTCACTGTCCCTTGGAACTGCATTCGCTGCCGCACAGACATTCGCTTTCCCCAGAAGCTTTGCTTGGTAATGGGGCAACACCGTGTATCTCTCTCTCGCAGAGCCCGGCTGCCAAATTCGAAACGTCCAGCGATTGCGCCCACAAGAAAGCTGCCAGCACGGAATGCTGTAGCTGGTTTTCACTGTCCCTTGGAACTGCATTCGCTGCCACACAGACATTCGCTTTCCCCAAAAGCTTTGCTTGGTAAAGGGGCAACACTGTGTATGTGTCTCTCGCAGAGCCCGGCTGCCAAATTCGAAACGTCCAGCGATTGCGCCCACACGAAAGCTGCCAGCACGGAATGCTGTAGCTGGTTTTCACTGTCCCTTGGAACTGCATTCGCTGCCACACAGACATTCGCTTTCCCCAAAAGCTTTGGTTCGTAAAGGGGCAACACTCTGTATGTGTCTCTCGCAGAGCCCGGCTGCCAAATTCGAAACGTCCAGCGATTGCGCCCACACGAAAGCTGCCAGCACGGAATGCTGTAGCTGGTTTTCACTGTCCCTTGGAACTGCATTCCCTGCCACACAGACATTCGCTTTCCCCAGAAGCTTTGCTTGGTAATGGGGCAACACTGTGTATGTGTCTCTCGCAGAGCCCGGCTGCCAAATTCGAAACGTCCAGCGATTTCGCCCACACGAAAGCTGCCAGCACGGAATGCTGTAGCTGGTTTTCACTGTCCCTTGGAACTGCATTCGCTGCCGCACAGACATTCGCTTTCCCCAGAAGCTTTGCTTGGTAATGGGGCAACACCGTGTATCTCTCTCTCGCAGAGCCCGGCTGCCAAATTCGAAACGTCCAGCGATTGCGCCCACAAGAAAGCTGCCAGCACGGAATGCTGTAGCTGGTTTTCACTGTCCCTTGGAACTGCATTCGCTGCCACACAGACATTCGCTTTCCCCAAAAGCTTTGGTTCGTAAAGGGGCAACAGTGTGTATGTGTCTCTCGCAGAGCCCGGCTGCCAAATTCGAAACGTCCAGCGATTTCTCCCACACGAAATCTGCCAGCACGGAATGCTGTAGCTGGTTTTCACTGTCCCTTGGAACTGCATTCGCTGCCACACAGACATTCGCTTTCCCCAAAAGCTTTGCTTGGTAATGGGGCAACACTGTGTATGTGTCTCTCGCAGAGCCCGGCTGCCAAATTCGAAACGTCCAGCGATTGCGCCCACACGAAAGCTGCCAGCACGGAATGCTGTAGCTGGTTTTCACTGTCCCTTGGAACTGCATTCGCTGCCACACAGACATTCGCTTTCCCCAAAAGCTTTGCTTGGTAGTGGGGCAACACTGTGTATCTCTCTCTCGCAGAGCCCGGCTGCCAAATTCGAAACGTCCAGCGATTGCGCCCACACGAAAGCTGCCAGCACGGAATGCTGTAGCTGGTTTTCACTGTCCCTTGGAACTGCATTCGCTGCCACACAGACATTCGCTTTCCCCAAAAGCTTTGCTTGGTAAAGGGGCAACACTGTGTATGTGTCTCTCGCAGAGCCCGGCTGCCAAATTCGAAACGTCCAGCGATTGCGCCCACACGAAAGCTGCCAGCACGGAATGCTGTAGCTGGTTTTCACTGTCCCTTGGAACTGCATTCGCTGCCACACAGACATTCGCTTTCCCCAAAAGCTTTGCTTGGTAAAGGGGCAACACTGTGTATGTGTCTCTCGCAGAGCCCGGCTGCCAAATTCGAAACGTCCAGCGATTGCGCCCACACGAAAGCTGCCAGCACGGAATGCTGTAGCTGGTTTTCACTGTCCCTTGGAACTGCATTCGCTGCCACACAGACATTCGCTTTCCCCAAAAGCTTTGCTTGGTAGTGGGGCAACACTGTGTATCTCTCTCTCGCAGAGCCCGGCTGCCAAATTCTAAACGTCCAGCGATTGCGCCCACACGAAAGCTGCCAGCACGGAATGCTGTAGCTGGTTTTCACTGTCCCTTGGAACTGCATTCGCTGCCACACAGACATTCGCTTTGCCCAAAAGCTTTGCTTGGTAGTGGGGCAACACTGTGTATCTCTCTCTCGCAGAGCCCGGCTGCCAAATTCGAAACGTCCAGCGATTGCGCCCACACGAAAGCTGCCAGCACGGAATGCTGTAGCTGGTTTTCACTGTCCCTTGGAACTGCATTCGCTGCCACACAGACATTCGCTTTCCCCAAAAGCTTTGCTTGGTAGTGGGGCAACACTGTGTATCTCTCTCTCGCAGAGCCCGGCTGCCAAATTCGAAACGTCCAGCGATTGCGCCCACACGAAAGCTGCCAGCACGGAATGCTGTAGCTGGTTTTCACTGTCCCTTGGAACTGCATTCGCTGCCACACAGACATTCGCTTTCCCCAAAAGCTTTGCTTGGTAATGGGGCAACACTGTGTATGTGTCTCTCGCAGAGCCCGGCTAACAAATTCGAAACGTCCAGCGATTTCGCCCACACGAAAGCTGCCAGCACGGAATGCTGTAGCTGGTTTTCACTGTCCCTTGGAACTGCATTCCCTGCCACACAGACATTCGCTTTCCCCAAAAGCTTTGCTTGGTAATGGGGCAACACTGTGTATGTGTCTCTCGCAGAGCCCGGCTGCCAAATTCGAAACGTCCAGCGATTGCGCCCACACGAAAGCTGCCAGCACGGAATGCTGTAGCTGGTTTTCACTGTCCCTTGGAACTGCATTCGCTGCCGCACAGACATTCGCTTTCCCCAGAAGCTTTGCTTGGTAATGGGGCAACACCGTGTATCTCTCTCTCGCAGAGCCCGGCTGCCAAATTCGAAACGTCCAGCGATTGCGCCCACAAGAAAGCTGCCAGCACGGAATGCTGTAGCTGGTTTTCACTGTCCCTTGGAACTGCATTCGCTGCCACACAGACATTCGCTTTCCCCAAAAGCTTTGCTTGGTAAAGGGGCAACACTGTGTATGTGTCTCTCGCAGAGCCCGGCTGCCAAATTCGAAACGTCCAGCGATTGCGCCCACACGAAAGCTGCCAGCACGGAATGCTGTAGCTGGTTTTCACTGTCCCTTGGAACTGCATTCGCTGCCACACAGACATTCGCTTTCCCCAAAAGCTTTGGTTCGTAAAGGGGCAACACTCTGTATGTGTCTCTCGCAGAGCCCGGCTGCCAAATTCGAAACGTCCAGCGATTGCGCCCACACGAAAGCTGCCAGCACGGAATGCTGTAGCTGGTTTTCACTGTCCCTTGGAACTGCATTCCCTGCCACACAGACATTCGCTTTCCCCAGAAGCTTTGCTTGGTAATGGGGCAACACTGTGTATGTGTCTCTCGCAGAGCCCGGCTGCCAAATTCGAAACGTCCAGCGATTTCGCCCACACGAAAGCTGCCAGCACGGAATGCTGTAGCTGGTTTTCACTGTCCCTTGGAACTGCATTCGCTGCCGCACAGACATTCGCTTTCCCCAGAAGCTTTGCTTGGTAATGGGGCAACACCGTGTATCTCTCTCTCGCAGAGCCCGGCTGCCAAATTCGAAACGTCCAGCGATTGCGCCCACAAGAAAGCTGCCAGCACGGAATGCTGTAGCTGGTTTTCACTGTCCCTTGGAACTGCATTCGCTGCCACACAGACATTCGCTTTCCCCAAAAGCTTTGGTTCGTAAAGGGGCAACAGTGTGTATGTGTCTCTCGCAGAGCCCGGCTGCCAAATTCGAAACGTCCAGCGATTTCTCCCACACGAAAGCTGCCAGCACGGAATGCTGTAGCTGGTTTTCACTGTCCCTTGGAACTGCATTCGCTGCCACACAGACATTCGCTTTCCCCAAAAGCTTTGCTTGGTAATGGGGCAACACTGTGTATGTGTCTCTCGCAGAGCCCGGCTGCCAAATTCGAAACGTCCAGCGATTGCGCCCACACGAAAGCTGCCAGCACGGAATGCTGTAGCTGGTTTTCACTGTCCCTTGGAACTGCATTCGCTGCCACACAGACATTCGCTTTCCCCAAAAGCTTTGCTTGGTAGTGGGGCAACACTGTGTATCTCTCTCTCGCAGAGCCCGGCTGCCAAATTCGAAACGTCCAGCGATTGCGCCCACACGAAAGCTGCCAGCACGGAATGCTGTAGCTGGTTTTCACTGTCCCTTGGAACTGCATTCGCTGCCACACAGACATTCGCTTTCCCCAAAAGCTTTGCTTGGTAAAGGGGCAACACTGTGTATGTGTCTCTCGCAGAGCCCGGCTGCCAAATTCGAAACGTCCAGCGATTGCGCCCACACGAAAGCTGCCAGCACGGAATGCTGTAGCTGGTTTTCACTGTCCCTTGGAACTGCATTCCCTGCCACACAGACATTCGCTTTCCCCAGAAGCTTTGCTTGGTAATGGGGCAACAATGTGTATGTGTCTCTCGCAGAGCCCGGCTGCCAAATTCGAAACGTCCAGCGATTTCGCCCACACGAAAGCTGCCAGCACAGAATGCTGTAGCTGGTTTTCACTGTCCCTTGGAACTGCATTCGCTGCCGCACAGACATTCGCTTTCCCCAGAAGCTTTGCTTGGTAATGGGGCAACACCGTGTATCTCTCTCTCGCAGAGCCCGGCTGCCAAATTCGAAACGTCCAGCGATTGCGCCCACAAGAAAGCTGCCAGCACGGAATGCTGTAGCTGGTTTTCACTGTCCCTTGGAACTGCATTCGCTGCCACACAGACATTCGCTTTCCCCAAAAGCTTTGGTTCGTAAAGGGGCAACAGTGTGTATGTGTCTCTCGCAGAGCCCGGCTGCCAAATTCGAAACGTCCAGCGATTTCTCCCACACGAAATCTGCCAGCACGGAATGCTGTAGCTGGTTTTCACTGTCCCTTGGAACTGCATTCGCTGCCACACAGACATTCGCTTTCCCCAAAAGCTTTGCTTGGTAATGGGGCAACACTGTGTATGTGTCTCTCGCAGAGCCCGGCTGCCAAATTCGAAACGTCCAGCGATTGCGCCCACACGAAAGCTGCCAGCACGGAATGCTGTAGCTGGTTTTCACTGTCCCTTGGAACTGCATTCGCTGCCACACAGACATTCGCTTTCCCCAAAAGCTTTGCTTGGTAGTGGGGCAACACTGTGTATCTCTCTCTCGCAGAGCCCGGCTGCCAAATTCGAAACGTCCAGCGATTGCGCCCACACGAAAGCTGCCAGCACGGAATGCTGTAGCTGGTTTTCACTGTCCCTTGGAACTGCATTCGCTGCCACACAGACATTCGCTTTCCCCAAAAGCTTTGCTTGGTAAAGGGGCAACACTGTGTATGTGTCTCTCGCAGAGCCCGGCTGCCAAATTCGAAACGTCCAGCGATTTCTCCCACACGAAAGCTGCCAGCACGGAATGCTGTAGCTGGTTTTCACTGTCCCTTGGAACTGCATTCGCTGCCACACAGACATTCGCTTTCCCCAAAAGCTTTGGTTCGTAAAGGGGCAACACTGTGTATGTGTCTCTCGCAGAGCCCGGCTGCCAAATTCGAAACGTCCAGCGATTTCTCCCACACGAAATCTGCCAGCACGGAATGCTGTAGCTGGTTTTCACTGTCCCTTGGAACTGCATTCGCTGCCACACAGACATTCGCTTTCCCCAAAAGCTTTGCTTGGTAATGGGGCAACACTGTGTATGTGTCTCTCGCAGAGCCCGGCTGCCAAATTCGAAACGTCCAGCGATTGCGCCCACACGAAAGCTGCCAGCACGGAATGCTGTAGCTGGTTTTCACTGTCCCTTGGAACTGCATTCGCTGTCACACAGACATTCGCTTTCCCCAAAAGCTTTGCTTGGTAGTGGGGCAACACTGTGTATCTCTCTCTCGCAGAGCCCGGCTGCCAAATTCGAAACGTCCAGCGATTGCGCCCACACGAAAGCTGCCAGCACGGAATGCTGTAGCTGGTTTTCACTGTCCCTTGGAACTGCATTCGCTGCCACACAGACATTCGCTTTCCCCAAAAGCTTTGCTTGGTAGTGGGGCAACACTGTGTATCTCTCTCTCGCAGAGCCCGGCTGCCAAATTCGAAACGTCCAGCGATTGCGCCCTCAAGAAAGCTGCCAGCACGGAATGCTGTAGCTGGTTTTCACTGTCCCTTGGAACTGCATTCGCTGCCACACAGACATTCGCTTTCCCCAAAAGCTTTGCTTGGTAATGGGGCAACACTGTGTATGTGTCTCTCGCAGAGCCCGGCTAACAAATTCGAAACGTCCAGCGATTTCGCCCACACGAAAGCTGCCAGCACGGAATGCTGTAGCTGGTTTTCACTGTCCCTTGGAACTGCATTCCCTGCCACACAGACATTCGCTTTCCCCAAAAGCTTTGCTTGGTAATGGGGCAACACTGTGTATGTGTCTCTCGCAGAGCCCGGCTGCCAAATTCGAAACGTCCAGCGATTTCGCCCACACGAAAGCTGCCAGCACGGAATGCTGTAGCTGGTTTTCACTGTCCCTTGGAACTGCATTCGCTGCCGCACAGACATTCGCTTTCCCCAGAAGCTTTGCTTGGTAATGGGGCAACACCGTGTATCTCTCTCTCGCAGAGCCCGGGTGCCAAATTCGAAACGTCCAGCGATTGCGCCCACAAGAAAGCTGCCAGCACGGAATGCTGTAGCTGGTTTTCACTGTCCCTTGGAACTGCATTCGCTGCCACACAGACATTCGCTTTCCCCAAAAGCTTTGGTTCGTAAAGGGGCAACAGTGTGTATGTGTCTCTCGCAGAGCCCGGCTGCCAAATTCGAAACGTCCAGCGATTTCTCCCACACGAAATCTGCCAGCACGGAATGCTGTAGCTGGTTTTCACTGTCCCTTGGAACTGCATTCGCTGCCACACAGACATTCGCTTTCCCCAAAAGCTTTGCTTGGTAATGGGGCAACACTGTGTATGTGTCTCTCGCAGAGCCCGGCTGCCAAATTCGAAACGTCCAGCGATTGCGCCCACACGAAAGCTGCCAGCACGGAATGCTGTAGCTGGTTTTCACTGTCCCTTGGAACTGCATTCGCTGCCACACAGACATTCGCTTTCCCCAAAAGCTTTGCTTGGTAGTGGGGCAACACTGTGTATGTGTCTCTCGCAGAGCCCGGCTGCCAAATTCGAAACGTCCAGCGATTGCGCCCACACGAAAGCTGCCAGCACGGAATGCTGTAGCTGGTTTTCACTGTCCCTTGGAACTGCATTCGCTGCCACACAGACATTCGCTTTCCCCAAAAGCTTTGCTTGGTAAAGGGGCAACACTCTGTATGTGTCTCTCGCAGAGCCCGGCTAACAAATTCGAAACGTCCAGCGATTGCGCCCACACGAAAGCTGCCAGCACGGAATGCTGTAGCTGGTTTTCACTGTCCCTTGGAACTGCATTCGCTGCCACACAGACATTCGCTTTCCCCAAAAGCTTTGGTTCGTAAAGGGGCAACACTGTGTATGTGTCTCTCGCAGAGCCCGGCTGCCAAATTCGAAACGTCCAGCGATTGCGCCCACACGAAAGCTGCCAGCACGGAATGCTGTAGCTGGTTTTCACTGTCCCTTGGAACTGCATTCCCTGCCACACAGACATTCGCTTTCCCCAGAAGCTTTGCTTGGTAATGGGGCAACACTGTGTATGTGTCTCTCGCAGAGCCCGGCTGCCAAATTCGAAACGTCCAGCGATTTCGCCCACACGAAAGCTGCCAGCACGGAATGCTGTAGCTGGTTTTCACTGTCCCTTGGAACTGCATTCGCTGCCGCACAGACATTCGCTTTCCCCAGAAGCTTTGCTTGGTAATGGGGCAACACCGTGTATCTCTCTCTCGCAGAGCCCGGCTGCCAAATTCGAAACGTCCAGCGATTGCGCCCACAAGAAAGCTGCCAGCACGGAATGCTGTAGCTGGTTTTCACTGTCCCTTGGAACTGCATTCGCTGCCACACAGACATTCGCTTTCCCCAAAAGCTTTGGTTCGTAAAGGGGCAACAGTGTGTATGTGTCTCTCGCAGAGCCCGGCTGCCAAATTCGAAACGTCCAGCGATTTCTCCCACACGAAATCTGCCAGCACGGAATGCTGTAGCTGGTTTTCACTGTCCCTTGGAACTGCATTCGCTGCCACACAGACATTCGCTTTCCCCAAAAGCTTTGCTTGGTAATGGGGCAACACTGTGTATGTGTCTCTCGCAGAGCCCGGCTGCCAAATTCGAAACGTCCAGCGATTGCGCCCACACGAAAGCTGCCAGCACGGAATGCTGTAGCTGGTTTTCACTGTCCCTTGGAACTGCATTCGCTGCCACACAGACATTCGCTTTCCCCAAAAGCTTTGCTTGGTAGTGGGGCAACACTGTGTATCTCTCTCTCGCAGAGCCCGGCTGCCAAATTCGAAACGTCCAGCGATTGCGCCCACACGAAAGCTGCCAGCACGGAATGCTGTAGCTGGTTTTCACTGTCCCTTGGAACTGCATTCGCTGCCACACAGACATTCGCTTTCCCCAAAAGCTTTGCTTGGTAGTGGGGCAACACTGTGTATCTCTCTCTCGCAGAGCCCGGCTGCCAAATTCGAAACGTCCAGCGATTGCGCCCACACGAAAGCTGCCAGCACGGAATGCTGTAGCTGGTTTTCACTGTCCCTTGGAACTGCATTCGCTGCCACACAGACATTCGCTTTCCCCAAAAGCTTTGCTTGGTAAAGGGGCAACACTGTGTATGTGTCTCTCGCAGAGCCCGGCTGCCAAATTCGAAACGTCCAGCGATTGCGCCCACACGAAAGCTGCCAGCACGGAATGCTGTAGCTGGTTTTCACTGTCCCTTGGAACTGCATTCGCTGCCACACAGACATTCGCTTTCCCCAAAAGCTTTGGTTCGTAAAGGGGCAACACTGTGTATGTGTCTCTCGCAGAGCCCGGCTGCCAAATTCGAAACGTCCAGCGATTGCGCCCACACGAAAGCTGCCAGCACGGAATGCTGTAGCTGGTTTTCACTGTCCCTTGGAACTGCATTCGCTGCCGCACAGACATTCGCTTTCCCCAGAAGCTTTGCTTGGTAATGGGGCAACACCGTGTATCTCTCTCTCGCAGAGCCCGGCTGCCAAATTCGAAACGTCCAGCGATTGCGCCCACAAGAAAGCTGCCAGCACGGAATGCTGTAGCTGGTTTTCACTGTCCCTTGGAACTGCATTCGCTGCCACACAGACATTCGCTTTCCCCAAAAGCTTTGCTTGGTAATGGGGCAACACTGTGTATGTGTCTCTCGCAGAGCCCGGCTGCCAAATTCGAAACGTCCAGCGATTGCGCCCACACGAAAGCTGCCAGCACGGAATGCTGTAGCTGGTTTTCACTGTCCCTTGGAACTGCATTCGCTGCCACACAGACATTCGCTTTCCCCAAAAGCTTTGCTTGGTAGTGGGGCAACACTGTGTATCTCTCTCTCGCAGAGCCCGGCTGCCAAATTCGAAACGTCCAGCGATTGCGCCCACACGAAAGCTGCCAGCACGGAATGCTGTAGCTGGTTTTCACTGTCCCTTGGAACTGCATTCGCTGCCACACAGACATTCGCTTTCCCCAAAAGCTTTGCTTGGTAAAGGGGCAACACTGTGTATGTGTCTCTCGCAGAGCCCGGCTGCCAAATTCGAAACGTCCAGCGATTTCTCCCACACGAAAGCTGCCAGCACGGAATGCTGTAGCTGGTTTTCACTGTCCCTTGGAACTGCATTCGCTGCCACACAGACATTCGCTTTCCCCAAAAGCTTTGGTTCGTAAAGGGGCAACACTGTGTATGTGTCTCTCGCAGAGCCCGGCTGCCAAATTCGAAACGTCCAGCGATTTCTCCCACACGAAATCTGCCAGCACGGAATGCTGTAGCTGGTTTTCACTGTCCCTTGGAACTGCATTCGCTGCCACACAGACATTCGCTTTCCCCAAAAGCTTTGCTTGGTAATGGGGCAACACTGTGTATGTGTCTCTCGCAGAGCCCGGCTGCCAAATTCGAAACGTCCAGCGATTGCGCCCACACGAAAGCTGCCAGCACGGAATGCTGTAGCTGGTTTTCACTGTCCCTTGGAACTGCATTCGCTGTCACACAGACATTCGCTTTCCCCAAAAGCTTTGCTTGGTAGTGGGGCAACACTGTGTATCTCTCTCTCGCAGAGCCCGGCTGCCAAATTCGAAACGTCCAGCGATTGCGCCCACACGAAAGCTGCCAGCACGGAATGCTGTAGCTGGTTTTCACTGTCCCTTGGAACTGCATTCGCTGCCACACAGACATTCGCTTTCCCCAAAAGCTTTGCTTGGTAGTGGGGCAACACTGTGTATCTCTCTCTCGCAGAGCCCGGCTGCCAAATTCGAAACGTCCAGCGATTGCGCCCTCAAGAAAGCTGCCAGCACGGAATGCTGTAGCTGGTTTTCACTGTCCCTTGGAACTGCATTCGCTGCCACACAGACATTCGCTTTCCCCAAAAGCTTTGCTTGGTAATGGGGCAACACTGTGTATGTGTCTCTCGCAGAGCCCGGCTAACAAATTCGAAACGTCCAGCGATTTCGCCCACACGAAAGCTGCCAGCACGGAATGCTGTAGCTGGTTTTCACTGTCCCTTGGAACTGCATTCCCTGCCACACAGACATTCGCTTTCCCCAAAAGCTTTGCTTGGTAATGGGGCAACACTGTGTATGTGTCTCTCGCAGAGCCCGGCTGCCAAATTCGAAACGTCCAGCGATTTCGCCCACACGAAAGCTGCCAGCACGGAATGCTGTAGCTGGTTTTCACTGTCCCTTGGAACTGCATTCGCTGCCGCACAGACATTCGCTTTCCCCAGAAGCTTTGCTTGGTAATGGGGCAACACCGTGTATCTCTCTCTCGCAGAGCCCGGCTGCCAAATTCGAAACGTCCAGCGATTGCGCCCACAAGAAAGCTGCCAGCACGGAATGCTGTAGCTGGTTTTCACTGTCCCTTGGAACTGCATTCGCTGCCACACAGACATTCGCTTTCCCCAAAAGCTTTGGTTCGTAAAGGGGCAACAGTGTGTATGTGTCTCTCGCAGAGCCCGGCTGCCAAATTCGAAACGTCCAGCGATTTCTCCCACACGAAATCTGCCAGCACGGAATGCTGTAGCTGGTTTTCACTGTCCCTTGGAACTGCATTCGCTGCCACACAGACATTCGCTTTCCCCAAAAGCTTTGCTTGGTAATGGGGCAACACTGTGTATGTGTCTCTCGCAGAGCCCGGCTGCCAAATTCGAAACGTCCAGCGATTGCGCCCACACGAAAGCTGCCAGCACGGAATGCTGTAGCTGGTTTTCACTGTCCCTTGGAACTGCATTCGCTGCCACACAGACATTCGCTTTCCCCAAAAGCTTTGCTTGGTAGTGGGGCAACACTGTGTATCTCTCTCTCGCAGAGCCCGGCTGCCAAATTCGAAACGTCCAGCGATTGCGCCCACACGAAAGCTGCCAGCACGGAATGCTGTAGCTGGTTTTCACTGTCCCTTGGAACTGCATTCGCTGCCACACAGACATTCGCTTTCCCCAAAAGCTTTGCTTGGTAAAGGGGCAACACTCTGTATGTGTCTCTCGCAGAGCCCGGCTGCCAAATTCGAAACGTCCAGCGATTGCGCCCACACGAAAGCTGCCAGCACGGAATGCTGTAGCTGGTTTTCACTGTCCCTTGGAACTGCATTCGCTGCCACACAGACATTCGCTTTCCCCAAAAGCTTTGGTTCGTAAAGGGGCAACACTGTGTATGTGTCTCTCGCAGAGCCCGGCTGCCAAATTCGAAACGTCCAGCGATTGCGCCCACACGAAAGCTGCCAGCACGGAATGCTGTAGCTGGTTTTCACTGTCCCTTGGAACTGCATTCCCTGCCACACAGACATTCGCTTTCCCCAGAAGCTTTGCTTGGTAATGGGGCAACACTGTGTATGTGTCTCTCGCAGAGCCCGGCTGCCAAATTCGAAACGTCCAGCGATTTCGCCCACACGAAAGCTGCCAGCACGGAATGCTGTAGCTGGTTTTCACTGTCCCTTGGAACTGCATTCGCTGCCGCACAGACATTCGCTTTCCCCAGAAGCTTTGCTTGGTAATGGGGCAACACCGTGTATCTCTCTCTCGCAGAGCCCGGCTGCCAAATTCGAAACGTCCAGCGATTGCGCCCACAAGAAAGCTGCCAGCACGGAATGCTGTAGCTGGTTTTCACTGTCCCTTGGAACTGCATTCGCTGCCACACAGACATTCGCTTTCCCCAAAAGCTTTGGTTCGTAAAGGGGCAACAGTGTGTATGTGTCTCTCGCAGAGCCCGGCTGCCAAATTCGAAACGTCCAGCGATTTCTCCCACACGAAATCTGCCAGCACGGAATGCTGTAGCTGGTTTTCACTGTCCCTTGGAACTGCATTCGCTGCCACACAGACATTCGCTTTCCCCAAAAGCTTTGCTTGGTAATGGGGCAACACTGTGTATGTGTCTCTCGCAGAGCCCGGCTGCCAAATTCGAAACGTCCAGCGATTGCGCCCACACGAAAGCTGCCAGCACGGAATGCTGTAGCTGGTTTTCACTGTCCCTTGGAACTGCATTCGCTGCCACACAGACATTCGCTTTCCCCAAAAGCTTTGCTTGGTAGTGGGGCAACACTGTGTATCTCTCTCTCGCAGAGCCCGGCTGCCAAATTCGAAACGTCCAGCGATTGCGCCCACACGAAAGCTGCCAGCACGGAATGCTGTAGCTGGTTTTCACTGTCCCTTGGAACTGCATTCGCTGCCACACAGACATTCGCTTTCCCCAAAAGCTTTGCTTGGTAGTGGGGCAACACTGTGTATCTCTCTCTCGCAGAGCCCGGCTGCCAAATTCGAAACGTCCAGCGATTGCGCCCACACGAAAGCTGCCAGCACGGAATGCTGTAGCTGGTTTTCACTGTCCCTTGGAACTGCATTCGCTGCCACACAGACATTCGCTTTCCCCAAAAGCTTTGCTTGGTAAAGGGGCAACACTGTGTATGTGTCTCTCGCAGAGCCCGGCTGCCAAATTCGAAACGTCCAGCGATTTCTCCCACACGAAAGCTGCCAGCACGGAATGCTGTAGCTGGTTTTCACTGTCCCTTGGAACTGCATTCGCTGCCACACAGACATTCGCTTTCCCCAAAAGCTTTGGTTCGTAAAGGGGCAACACTGTGTATCTCTCTCTCGCAGAGCCCGGCTGCCAAATTCGAAACGTCCAGCGATTGCGCCCACACGAAAGCTGCCAGCACGGAATGCTGTAGCTGGTTTTCACTGTCCCTTGGAACTGCATTCGCTGCCACACAGACATTCGCTTTCCCCAAAAGCTTTGCTTGGTAAAGGGGCAACACTGTGTATGTGTCTCTCGCAGAGCCCGGCTGCCAAATTCGAAACGTCCAGCGATTGCGCCCACACGAAAGCTGCCAGCACGGAATGCTGTAGCTGGTTTTCACTGTCCCTTGGAACTGCATTCGCTGCCACACAGACATTCGCTTTCCCCAAAAGCTTTGGTTCGTAAAGGGGCAACACTGTGTATGTGTCTCTCGCAGAGCTCGGCTGCCAAATTCGAAACGTCCAGCGATTTCGCCCACACGAAAGCTGCCAGCACGGAATGCTGTAGCTGGTTTTCACTGTCCCTTGGAACTGCATTCGCTGCCGCACAGACATTCGCTTTCCCCAGAAGCTTTGCTTGGTAATGGGGCAACACCGTGTATCTCTCTCTCGCAGAGCCCGGCTGCCAAATTCGAAACGTCCAGCGATTGCGCCCACACGAAAGCTGCCAGCACGGAATGCTGTAGCTGGTTTTCACTGTCCCTTGGAACTGCATTCGCTGCCACACAGACATTCGCTTTCCCCAAAAGCTTTGCTTGGTAAAGGGGCAACACTGTGTATGTGTCTCTCGCAGAGCCCGGCTGCCAAATTCGAAACGTCCAGCGATTGCGCCCACACGAAAGCTGCCAGCACGGAATGCTGTAGCTGGTTTTCACTGTCCCTTGGAACTGCATTCGCTGCCACACAGACATTCGCTTTCCCCAAAAGCTTTGCTTGGTAAAGGGGCAACACTGTGTATGTGTCTCTCGCAGAGCCCGGCTGCCAAATTCGAAACGTCCAGCGATTTCTCCCACACGAAAGCTGCCAGCACGGAATGCTGTAGCTGGTTTTCACTGTCCCTTGGAACTGCATTCGCTGCCACACAGACATTCGCTTTCCCCAAAAGCTTTGGTTCGTAAAGGGGCAACACTGTGTATGTGTCTCTCGCAGAGCCCGGCTGCCAAATTCGAAACGTCCAGCGATTGCGCCCACACGAAAGCTGCCAGCACGGAATGCTGTAGCTGGTTTTCACTGTCCCTTGGAACTGCATTCGCTGCCACACAGACATTCGCTTTCCCCAAAAGCTTTGCTTGGTAGTGGGGCAACACTGTGTATCTCTCTCTCGCAGAGCCCGGCTGCCAAATTCGAAACGTCCAGCGATTGCGCCCACACGAAAGCTGCCAGCACGGAATGCTGTAGCTGGTTTTCACTGTCCCTTGGAACTGCATTCGCTGCCACACAGACATTCGCTTTCCCCAAAAGCTTTGGTTCGTAAAGGGGCAACACTGTGTATGTGTCTCTCGCAGAGCCCGGCTGCCAAATTCGAAACGTCCAGCGATTGCGCCCACACGAAAGCTGCCAGCACGGAATGCTGTAGCTGGTTTTCACTGTCCCTTGGAACTGCATTCCCTGCCACACAGACATTCGCTTTCCCCAGAAGCTTTGCTTGGTAATGGGGCAACACTGTGTATGTGTCTCTCGCAGAGCCCGGCTGCCAAATTCGAAACGTCCAGCGATTTCGCCCACACGAAAGCTGCCAGCACGGAATGCTGTAGCTGGTTTTCACTGTCCCTTGGAACTGCATTCGCTGCCGCACAGACATTCGCTTTCCCCAGAAGCTTTGCTTGGTAATGGGGCAACACCGTGTATCTCTCTCTCGCAGAGCCCGGCTGCCAAATTCGAAACGTCCAGCGATTGCGCCCACAAGAAAGCTGCCAGCACGGAATGCTGTAGCTGGTTTTCACTGTCCCTTGGAACTGCATTCGCTGCCACACAGACATTCGCTTTCCCCAAAAGCTTTGGTTCGTAAAGGGGCAACACTGTGTATGTGTCTCTCGCAGAGCCCGGCTGCCAAATTCGAAACGTCCAGCGATTTCTCCCACACGAAATCTGCCAGCACGGAATGCTGTAGCTGGTTTTCACTGTCCCTTGGAACTGCATTCGCTGCCACACAGACATTCGCTTTCCCCAAAAGCTTTGCTTGGTAATGGGGCAACACTGTGTATGTGTCTCTCGCAGAGCCCGGCTGCCAAATTCGAAACGTCCAGCGATTGCGCCCACACGAAAGCTGCCAGCACGGAATGCTGTAGCTGGTTTTCACTGTCCCTTGGAACTGCATTCGCTGCCACACAGACATTCGCTTTCCCCAAAAGCTTTGCTTGGTAGTGGGGCAACACTGTGTATCTCTCTCTCGCAGAGCCCGGCTGCCAAATTCGAAACGTCCAGCGATTGCGCCCACACGAAAGCTGCCAGCACGGAATGCTGTAGCTGGTTTTCACTGTCCCTTGGAACTGCATTCGCTGCCACACAGACATTCGCTTTCCCCAAAAGCTTTGCTTGGTAGTGGGGCAACACTGTGTATCTCTCTCTCGCAGAGCCCGGCTGCCAAATTCGAAACGTCCAGCGATTGCGCCCACACGAAAGCTGCCAGCACGGAATGCTGTAGCTGGTTTTCACTGTCCCTTGGAACTGCATTCGCTGCCACACAGACATTCGCTTTCCCCAAAAGCTTTGCTTGGTAAAGGGGCAACACTGTGTATGTGTCTCTCGCAGAGCCCGGCTGCCAAATTCGAAACGTCCAGCGATTGCGCCCACACGAAAGCTGCCAGCACGGAATGCTGTAGCTGGTTTTCACTGTCCCTTGGAACTGCATTCGCTGCCACACAGACATTCGCTTTCCCCAAAAGCTTTGGTTCGTAAAGGGGCAACACTGTGTATGTGTCTCTCGCAGAGCCCGGCTGCCAAATTCGAAACGTCCAGCGATTGCGCCCACACGAAAGCTGCCAGCACGGAATGCTGTAGCTGGTTTTCACTGTCCCTTGGAACTGCATTCGCTGCCGCACAGACATTCGCTTTCCCCAAAAGCTTTGCTTGGTAGTGGGGCAACACTGTGTATCTCTCTCTCGCAGAGCCCGGCTGCCAAATTCGAAACGTCCAGCGATTGCGCCCACACGAAAGCTGCCAGCACGGAATGCTGTAGCTGGTTTTCACTGTCCCTTGGAACTGCATTCGCTGCCACACAGACATTCGCTTTCCCCAAAAGCTTTGCTTGGTAAAGGGGCAACACTGTGTATGTGTCTCTCGCAGAGCCCGGCTGCCAAATTCGAAACGTCCAGCGATTGCGCCCACACGAAAGCTGCCAGCACGGAATGCTGTAGCTGGTTTTCACTGTCCCTTGGAACTGCATTCGCTGCCACACAGACATTCGCTTTCCCCAAAAGCTTTGGTTCGTAAAGGGGCAACACTGTGTATGTGTCTCTCGCAGAGCCCGGCTGCCAAATTCGAAACGTCCAGCGATTGCGCCCACACAAAAGCTGCCAGCACGGAATGCTGTAGCTGGTTTTCACTGTCCCTTGGAACTGCATTCCCTGCCACACAGACATTCGCTTTCCCCAGAAGCTTTGCTTGGTAATGGGGCAACACTGTGTATGTGTCTCTCGCAGAGCCCGGCTGCCAAATTCGAAACGTCCAGCGATTTCGCCCACACGAAAGCTGCCAGCACGGAATGCTGTAGCTGGTTTTCACTGTCCCTTGGAACTGCATTCGCTGCCGCACAGACATTCGCTTTCCCCAGAAGCTTTGCTTGCTAATGGGGCAACACCGTGTATCTCTCTCTCGCAGAGCCCGGCTGCCAAATTCGAAACGTCCAGCGATTTCTCCCACACGAAATCTGCCAGCACGGAATGCTGTAGCTGGTTTTCACTGTCCCTTGGAACTGCATTCGCTGCCACACAGACATTCGCTTTCCCCAAAAGCTTTGCTTGGTAATGGGGCAACACTGTGTATGTGTCTCTCGCAGAGCCCGGCTGCCAAATTCGAAACGTCCAGCGATTGCGCCCACACGAAAGCTGCCAGCACGGAATGCTGTAGCTGGTTTTCACTGTCCCTTGGAACTGCATTCGCTGCCACACAGACATTCGCTTTCCCCAAAAGCTTTGCTTGGTAGTGGGGCAACACTGTGTATCTCTCTCTCGCAGAGCCCGGCTGCCAAATTCGAAACGTCCAGCGATTGCGCCCACACGAAAGCTGCCAGCACGGAATGCTGTAGCTGGTTTTCACTGTCCCTTGGAACTGCATTCGCTGCCACACAGACATTCGCTTTCCCCAAAAGCTTTGCTTGGTAAAGGGGCAACACTGTGTATGTGTCTCTCGCAGAGCCCGGCTGCCAAATTCGAAACGTCCAGCGATTTCTCCCACACGAAAGCTGCCAGCACGGAATGCTGTAGCTGGTTTTCACTGTCCCTTGGAACTGCATTCGCTGCCACACAGACATTCGCTTTCCCCAAAAGCTTTGGTTCGTAAAGGGGCAACACTGTGTATGTGTCTCTCGCAGAGCCCGGCTGCCAAATTCGAAACGTCCAGCGATTTCTCCCACACGAAATCTGCCAGCACGGAATGCTGTAGCTGGTTTTCACTGTCCCTTGGAACTGCATTCGCTGCCACACAGACATTCGCTTTCCCCAAAAGCTTTGCTTGGTAATGGGGCAACACTGTGTATGTGTCTCTCGCAGAGCCCGGCTGCCAAATTCGAAACGTCCAGCGATTGCGCCCACACGAAAGCTGCCAGCACGGAATGCTGTAGCTGGTTTTCACTGTCCCTTGGAACTGCATTCGCTGCCACACAGACATTCGCTTTCCCCAAAAGCTTTGCTTGGTAGTGGGGCAACACTGTGTATCTCTCTCTCGCAGAGCCCGGCTGCGAAATTCTAAACGTCCAGCGATTGCGCCCACACGAAAGCTGCCAGCACGGAATGCTGTAGCTGGTTTTCACTGTCCCTTGGAACTGCATTCGCTGCCACACAGACATTCGCTTTCCCCAAAAGCTTTGCTTGGTAGTGGGGCAACACTGTGTATCTCTCTCTCGCAGAGCCCGGCTGCCAAATTCGAAACGTCCAGCGATTGCGCCCACACGAAAGCTGCCAGCACGGAATGCTGTAGCTGGTTTTCACTGTCCCTTGGAACTGCATTCGCTGCCACACAGACATTCGCTTTCCCCAAAAGCTTTGCTTGGTAGTGGGGCAACACTGTGTATCTCTCTCTCGCAGAGCCCGGCTGCCAAATTCGAAACGTCCAGCGATTGCGCCCACACGAAAGCTGCCAGCACGGAATGCTGTAGCTGGTTTTCACTGTCCCTTGGAACTGCATTCGCTGCCACACAGACATTCGCTTTCCCCAAAAGCTTTGCTTGGTAATGGGGCAACACTGTGTATGTGTCTCTCGCAGAGCCCGGCTAACAAATTCGAAACGTCCAGCGATTTCGCCCACACGAAAGCTGCCAGCACGGAATGCTGTAGCTGGTTTTCACTGTCCCTTGGAACTGCATTCCCTGCCACACAGACATTCGCTTTCCCCAAAAGCTTTGCTTGGTAATGGGGCAACACTGTGTATGTGTCTCTCGCAGAGCCCGGCTGCCAAATTCGAAACGTCCAGCGATTGCGCCCACACGAAAGCTGCCAGCACGGAATGCTGTAGCTGGTTTTCACTGTCCCTTGGAACTGCATTCGCTGCCGCACAGACATTCGCTTTCCCCAGAAGCTTTGCTTGGTAATGGGGCAACACCGTGTATCTCTCTCTCGCAGAGCCCGGCTGCCAAATTCGAAACGTCCAGCGATTGCGCCCAGAAGAAAGCTGCCAGCACGGAATGCTGTAGCTGGTTTTCACTGTCCCTTGGAACTGCATTCGCTGCCACACAGACATTCGCTTTCCCCAAAAGCTTAGGTTCGTAAAGGGGCAACAGTGTGTATGTGTCTCTCGCAGAGCCCGGCTAACAAATTCGAAACGTCCAGCGATTTCTCCCACACGAAATCTGCCAGCACGGAATGCTGTAGCTGGTTTTCACTGTCCCTTGGAACTGCATTCGCTGCCACACAGACATTCGCTTTCCCCAAAAGCTTTGCTTGGTAATGGGGCAACACTGTGTATGTGTCTCTCGCAGAGCCCGGCTGCCAAATTCGAAACGTCCAGCGATTGCGCCCACACGAAAGCTGCCAGCACGGAATGCTGTAGCTGGTTTTCACTGTCCCTTGGAACTGCATTCGCTGCCACACAGACATTCGCTTTCGCCAAAAGCTTTGCTTGGTAAAGGGGCAACACTGTGTATGTGTCTCTCGCAGAGCCCGGCTGCCAAATTCGAAACGTCCAGCGATTTCTCCCACACGAAAGCTGCCAGCACGGAATGCTGTAGCTGGTTTTCACTGTCCCTTGGAACTGCATTCGCTGCCACACAGACATTCGCTTTCCCCAAAAGCTTTGCTTGGTAATGGGGCAACACTGTGTATCTCCCTCTCGCAGAGCCCGGCTGCCAAATTCGAAACGTCCAGCGATTGCGCCCACACGAAAGCTGCCAGCACGGAATGCTGTAGCTGGTTTTCACTGTCCCTTGGAACTGCATTCGCTGCCACACAGACATTCGCTTTCCCCAAAAGCTTTGCTTGGTAGTGGGGCAACACTGTGTATCTCTCTCTCGCAGAGCCCGGCTGCCAAATTCGAAACGTCCAGCGATTTCGCCCACACGAAAGCTGCCAGCACGGAATGCTGTAGCTGGTTTTCACTGTCCCTTGGAACTGCATTCGCTGCCGCACAGACATTCGCTTTCCCCAGAAGCTTTGCTTGGTAATGGGGCAACACCGTGTATCTCTCTCTCGCAGAGCCCGGCTGCCAAATTCGAAACGTCCAGCGATTGCGCCCACAAGAAAGCTGCCAGCACGGAATGCTGTAGCTGGTTTTCACTGTCCCTTGGAACTGCATTCGCTGCCACACAGACATTCGCTTTCCCCAAAAGCTTTGGTTCGTAAAGGGGCAACACTGTGTATGTGTCTCTCGCAGAGCCCGGCTGCCAAATTCGAAACGTCCAGCGATTTCTCCCACACGAAATCTGCCAGCACGGAATGCTGTAGCTGGTTTTCACTGTCCCTTGGAACTGCATTCGCTGCCACACAGACATTCGCTTTCCCCAAAAGCTTTGCTTGGTAATGGGGCAACACTGTGTATGTGTCTCTCGCAGAGCCCGGCTGCCAAATTCGAAACGTCCAGCGATTGCGCCCACACGAAAGCTGCCAGCACGGAATGCTGTAGCTGGTTTTCACTGTCCCTTGGAACTGCATTCGCTGCCACACAGACATTCGCTTTCCCCAAAAGATTTGGTTCGTAAAGGGGCAACACTGTGTATGTGTCTCTCGCAGAGCCCGGCTGCCAAATTCGAAACGTCCAGCGATTGCGCCCACACGAAAGCTGCCAGCACGGAATGCTGTAGCTGGTTTTCACTATCCCTTGGAACTGCATTCCCTGCCACACAGACATTCGCTTTCCCCAGAAGCTTTGGTTCGTAAAGGGGCAACACTGTGTATGTGTCTCTCGCAGAGCCCGGCTGCCAAATTCGAAACGTCCAGCGATTGCGCCCACACGAAAGCTGCCAGCACGGAATGCTGTAGCTGGTTTTCACTGTCCCTTGGAACTGCATTCGCTGCCACACAGACATTCGCTTTCCCCAAAAGCTTTGCTTGGTAGTGGGGCAACACTGTGTATCTCTCTCTCGCAGAGCCCGGCTGCCAAATTCGAAACGTCCAGCGATTGCGCCCACACGAAAGCTGCCAGCACGGAATGCTGTAGCTGGTTTTCACTGTCCCTTGGAACTGCATTCGCTGCCACACAGACATTCGCTTTCCCCAAAAGCTTTGCTTGGTAAAGGGGCAACACTGTGTATGTGTCTCTCGCAGAGCCCGGCTGCCAAATTCGAAACGTCCAGCGATTGCGCCCACACGAAAGCTGCCAGCACGGAATGCTGTAGCTGGTTTTCACTGTCCCTTGGAACTGCATTCGCTGCCACACAGACATTCGCTTTCCCCAAAAGCTTTGGTTCGTAAAGGGGCAACACTGTGTATGTGTCTCTCGCAGAGCCCGGCTGCCAAATTCGAAACGTCCAGCGATTGCGCCCACACGAAAGCTGCCAGCACGGAATGCTGTAGCTGGTTTTCACTGTCCCTTGGAACTGCATTCGCTGCCACACAGACATTCGCTTTCCCCAAAAGCTTTGCTTGGTAAAGGGGCAACACTGTGTATGTGTCTCTCGCAGAGCCCGGCTGCCAAATTCGAAACGTCCAGCGATTGCGCCCACACGAAAGCTGCCAGCACGGAATGCTGTAGCTGGTTTTCACTGTCCCTTGGAACTGCATTCGCTGCCACACAGACATTCGCTTTCCCCAAAAGCTTTGGTTCGTAAAGGGGCAACACTGTGTATGTGTCTCTCGCAGAGCCCGGCTGCCAAATTCGAAACGTCCAGCGATTGCGCCCACACGAAAGCTGCCAGCACGGAATGCTGTAGCTGGTTTTCACTGTCCCTTGGAACTGCATTCGCTGCCACACAGACATTCGCTTTCCCCAAAAGCTTTGCTTGGTAATGGGGCAACACTGCGTATGTGTCTCTCGCAGAGCCCGGCTGCCAAATTCGAAACGTCCAGCGATTACGCCCACACGAAAGCTGCCAGCACGGAATGCTGTAGCTGGTTTTCACTGTCCCTTGGAACTGCATTCGCTGCCACACAGACATTCGCTTTCCCCAAAAGCTTTGCTTGGTAAAGGGGCAACACTGTGTATGTGTCTCTCGCAGAGCCCGGCTGCCAAATTCGAAACGTCCAGCGATTGCGCCCACACGAAAGCTGCCAGCACGGAATGCTGTAGCTGGTTTTCACTGTCCCTTGGAACTGCATTCGCTGCCACACAGACATTCGCTTTCCCCAAAAGCTTTGGTTCGTAAAGGGGCAACACTGTGTATGTGTCTCTCGCAGAGCCCGGCTGCCAAATTCGAAACGTCCAGCGATTGCGCCCACACGAAAGCTGCCAGCACGGAATGCTGTAGCTGGTTTTCACTGTCCCTTGGAACTGCATTCCCTGCCACACAGACATTCGCTTTCCCCAAAAGCTTTGCTTGGTAATGGGGCAACACTGTGTATGTGTCTCTCGCAGAGCCCGGCTAACAAATTCGAAACGTCCAGCGATTTCGCCCACACGAAAGCTGCCAGCACGGAATGCTGTAGCTGGTTTTCACTGTCCCTTGGAACTGCATTCGCTGCCGCACAGACATTCGCTTTCCCCAGAAGCTTTGCTTGGTAATGGGGCAACACCGTGTATCTCTCTCTCGCAGAGCCCGGCTGCCAAATTCGAAACGTCCAGCGATTGCGCCCACAAGAAAGCTGCCAGCACGGAATGCTGTAGCTGGTTTTCACTGTCCCTTGGAACTGCATTCGCTGCCACACAGACATTCGCTTTCCCCAAAAGCTTAGGTTCGTAAAGGGGCAACAGTGTGTATGTGTCTCTCGCAGAGCCCGGCTGCCAAATTCGAAACGTCCAGCGATTTCTCCCACACGAAATCTGCCAGCACGGAATGCTGTAGCTGGTTTTCACTGTCCCTTGGAACTGCATTCGCTGCCACACAGACATTCGCTTTCCCCAAAAGCTTTGCTTGGTAAAGGGGCAACACTGTGTATGTGTCTCTCGCAGAGCCCGGCTGCCAAATTCGAAACGTCCAGCGATTGCGCCCACACGAAAGCTGCCAGCACGGAATGCTGTAGCTGGTTTTCACTGTCCCTTGGAACTGCATTCGCTGCCACACAGACATTCGCTTTCCCCAAAAGCTTTGGTTCGTAAAGGGGCAACACTGTGTATGTGTCTCTCGCAGAGCCCGGCTGCCAAATTCGAAACGTCCAGCGATTGCGCCCACACGAAAGCTGCCAGCACGGAATGCTGTAGCTGGTTTTCACTGTCCCTTGGAACTGCATTCGCTGCCACACAGACATTCGCTTTCCCCAAAAGCTTTGCTTGGTAGTGGGGCAACACTGTGTATCTCTCTCTCGCAGAGCCCGGCTGCCAAATTCGAAACGTCCAGCGATTGCGCCCACACGAAAGCTGCCAGCACGGAATGCTGTAGCTGGTTTTCACTGTCCCTTGGAACTGCATTCGCTGCCACACAGACATTCGCTTTCCCCAGAAGCTTTGCTTGGTAAAGGGGCAACACTGTGTATGTGTCTCTCGCAGAGCCCGGCTGCCAAATTCGAAACGTCCAGCGATTGCGCCCACACGAAAGCTGCCAGCACGGAATGCTGTAGCTGGTTTTCACTGTCCCTTGGAACTGCATTCGCTGCCACACAGACATTCGCTTTCCCCAAAAGCTTTGGTTCGTAAAGGGGCAACACTGTGTATGTGTCTCTCGCAGAGCCCGGCTGCCAAATGCGAAACGTCCAGCGATTGCGCCCACACGAAAGCTGCCAGCACGGAATGCTGTAGCTGGTTTTCACTGTCCCTTGGAACTGCATTCCCTGCCACACAGACATTCGCTTTCCCCAAAAGCTTTGCTTGGTAATGGGGCAACACTGTGTATGTGTCTCTCGCAGAGCCCGGCTGCCAAATTCGAAACGTCCAGCGATTGCGCCCACACGAAAGCTGCCAGCACGGAATGCTGTAGCTGGTTTTCACTGTCCCTTGGAACTGCATTCGCTGCCACACAGACATTCGCTTTCCCCAGAAGCTTTGCTTGGTAGTGGGGCAACACTGTGTATCTCTCTCTCGCAGAGCCCGGCTGCGAAATTCTAAACGTCCAGCGATTGCGCCCACACGAAAGCTGCCAGCACGGAATGCTGTAGCTGGTTTTCACTGTCCCTTGGAACTGCATTCGCTGCCACACAGACATTCGCTTTCCCCAAAAGCTTTGCTTGGTAGTGGGGCAACACTGTGTATCTCTCTCTCGCAGAGCCCGGCTGCCAAATTCGAAACGTCCAGCGATTGCGCCCACACGAAAGCTGCCAGCACGGAATGCTGTAGCTGGTTTTCACTGTCCCTTGGAACTGCATTCGCTGCCACACAGACATTCGCTTTCCCCAAAAGCTTTGCTTGGTAGTGGGGCAACACTGTGTATCTCTCTCTCGCAGAGCCCGGCTGCCAAATTCGAAACGTCCAGCGATTGCGCCCACACGAAAGCTGCCAGCACGGAATGCTGTAGCTGGTTTTCACTGTCCCTTGGAACTGCATTCGCTGCCACACAGACATTCGCTTTCCCCAAAAGCTTTGCTTGGTAATGGGGCAACACTGTGTATGTGTCTCTCGCAGAGCCCGGCTAACAAATTCGAAACGTCCAGCGATTTCGCCCACACGAAAGCTGCCAGCACGGAATGCTGTAGCTGGTTTTCACTGTCCCTTGGAACTGCATTCCCTGCCACACAGACATTCGCTTTCCCCAAAAGCTTTGCTTGGTAATGGGGCAACACTGTGTATGTGTCTCTCGCAGAGCCCGGCTGCCAAATTCGAAACGTCCAGCGATTGCGCCCACACGAAAGCTGCCAGCACGGAATGCTGTAGCTGGTTTTCACTGTCCCTTGGAACTGCATTCGCTGCCGCACAGACATTCGCTTTCCCCAGAAGCTTTGCTTGGTAATGGGGCAACACCGTGTATCTCTCTCTCGCAGAGCCCGGCTGCCAAATTCGAAAAGTCCAGCGATTGCGCCCACAAGAAAGCTGCCAGCACGGAATGCTGTAGCTGGTTTTTACTGTCCCTTGGAACTGCATTCGCTGCCACACAGACATTCGCTTTCCCCAAAAGCTTAGGTTCGTAAAGGGGCAACAGTGTGTATGTGTCTCTCGCAGAGCCCGGCTGCCAAATTCGAAACGTCCAGCGATTTCTCCCACACGAAATCTGCCAGCACGGAATGCTGTAGCTGGTTTTCACTGTCCCTTGGAACTGCATTCGCTGCCACACAGACATTCGCTTTCCCCAAAAGCTTTGCTTGGTAATGGGGCAACACTGTGTATGTGTCTCTCGCAGAGCCCGGCTGCCAAATTCGAAACGTCCAGCGATTGCGCCCACACGAAAGCTGCCAGCACGGAATGCTGTAGCTGGTTTTCACTGTCCCTTGGAACTGCATTCGCTGCCACACAGACATTCGCTTTCCCCAAAAGCTTTGCTTGGTAGTGGGGCAACACTGTGTATCTCTCTCTCGCAGAGCCCGGCTGCCAAATTCGAAACGTCCAGCGATTGCGCCCACACGAAAGCTGCCAGCACGGAATGCTGTAGCTGGTTTTCACTGTCCCTTGGAACTGCATTCGCTGCCACACAGACATTCGCTTTCCCCAAAAGCTTTGGTTCGTAAAGGGGCAACACTGTGTATGTGTCTCTCGCAGAGCCCGGCTGCCAAATTCGAAACGTCCAGCGATTGCGCCCACACGAAAGCTGCCAGCACGGAATGCTGTAGCTGGTTTTCACTGTCCCTTGGAACTGCATTCGCTGCCACACAGACATTCGCTTTCCCCAAAAGCTTTGCTTGGTAATGGGGCAACACTGTGTATCTCTCTCTCGCAGAGCCCGGCTGCCAAATTCGAAACGTCCAGCGATTGCGCCCACACGAAAGCTGCCAGCACGGAATGCTGTAGCTGGTTTTCACTGTCCCTTGGAACTGCATTCGCTGCCACACAGACATTCGCTTTCCCCAAAAGCTTTGCTTGGTAGTGGGGCAACACTGTGTATCTCCCTCTCGCAGAGCCCGGGTGCCAAATTCGAAACGTCCAGCGATTGCGCCCACACGAAAGCTGCCAGCACGGAATGCTGTAGCTGGTTTTCACTGTCCCTTGGAACTGCATTCGCTGCCACACAGACATTCGCTTTCCCCAAAAGCTTTGCTTGGTAGTGGGGCAACACTGTGTATCTCTCTCTCGCAGAGCCCGGCTGCCAAATTCGAAACGTCCAGCGATTTCTCCCACACGAAAGCTGCCAGCACGGAATGCTGTAGCTGGTTTTCACTGTCCCTTGGAACTGCATTCGCTGCCGCACAGACATTCGCTTTCCCCAGAAGCTTTGCTTGGTAATGGGGCAACACCGTGTATCTCTCTCTCGCAGAGCCCGGCTGCCAAATTCGAAACGTCCAGCGATTGCGCCCACACGAAAGCTGCCAGCACGGAATGCTGTAGCTGGTTTTCACTGTCCCTTGGAACTGCATTCGCTGCCGCACAGACATTCGCTTTTCCCAAAAGCTTTGGTTCGTAAAGGGGCAACACTGTGTATGTGTCTCTCGCAGAGCCCGGCTGCCAAATTCGAAACGTCCAGCGATTTCTCCCACACGAAATCTGCCAGCACGGAATGCTGTAGCTGGTTTTCACTGTCCCTTGGAACTGCATTCGCTGCCACACAGACATTCGCTTTCCCCAAAAGCTTTGCTTGGTAATGGGGCAACACTGTGTATGTGTCTCTCGCAGAGCCCGGCTGCCAAATTCGAAACGTCCAGCGATTTCTCCCACACGAAATCTGCCAGCACGGAATGCTGTAGCTGGTTTTCACTGTCCCTTGGAACTGCATTCGCTGCCACACAGACATTCGCTTTCCCCAAAAGCTTTGCTTGGTAATGGGGCAACACTGTGTATGTGTCTCTCGCAGAGCCCGGCTGCCAAATTCGAAACGTCCAGCGATTGCGCCCACACGAAAGCTGCCAGCACGGAATGCTGTAGCTGGTTTTCACTGTCCCTTGGAACTGCATTCGCTGCCACACAGACATTCGCTTTCCCCAAAAGATTTGGTTCGTAAAGGGGCAACACTGTGTATGTGTCTCTCGCAGAGCCCGGCTGCCAAATTCGAAACGTCCAGCGATTGCGCCCACACGAAAGCTGCCAGCACGGAATGCTGTAGCTGGTTTTCACTATCCCTTGGAACTGCATTCCCTGCCACACAGACATTCGCTTTCCCCAGAAGCTTTGGTTCGTAAAGGGGC
Source organism: Mycteria americana (assembly GCF_035582795.1). Taxonomy (NCBI): domain Eukaryota; kingdom Metazoa; phylum Chordata; class Aves; order Ciconiiformes; family Ciconiidae; genus Mycteria; species Mycteria americana. The sequence continues at coordinate 20,847,145 of NC_134376.1, forward strand.
AACACTGTGTATGTGTCTCTCGCAGAGCCCGGCTGCCAAATTCGAAACGTCCAGCGATTGCGCCCACACGAAAGCTGCCAGCACGGAATGCTGTAGCTGGTTTTCACTGTCCCTTGGAACTGCATTCGCTGCCACACAGACATTCGCTTTCCCCAAAAGCTTTGCTTGGTAGTGGGGCAACACTGTGTATCTCTCTCTCGCAGAGCCCGGCTGCCAAATTCGAAACGTCCAGCGATTGCGCCCACACGAAAGCTGCCAGCACGGAATGCTGTAGCTGGTTTTCACTGTCCCTTGGAACTGCATTCGCTGCCACACAGACATTCGCTTTCCCCAAAAGCTTTGCTTGGTAAAGGGGCAACACTGTGTATGTGTCTCTCGCAGAGCCCGGCTGCCAAATTCGAAACGTCCAGCGATTGCGCCCACACGAAAGCTGCCAGCACGGAATGCTGTAGCTGGTTTTCACTGTCCCTTGGAACTGCATTCGCTGCCACACAGACATTCGCTTTCCCCAAAAGCTTTGGTTCGTAAAGGGGCAACACTGTGTATGTGTCTCTCGCAGAGCCCGGCTGCCAAATTCGAAACGTCCAGCGATTGCGCCCACACGAAAGCTGCCAGCACGGAATGCTGTAGCTGGTTTTCACTGTCCCTTGGAACTGCATTCGCTGCCACACAGACATTCGCTTTCCCCAAAAGCTTTGCTTGGTAAAGGGGCAACACTGTGTATGTGTCTCTCGCAGAGCCCGGCTGCCAAATTCGAAACGTCCAGCGATTGCGCCCACACGAAAGCTGCCAGCACGGAATGCTGTAGCTGGTTTTCACTGTCCCTTGGAACTGCATTCGCTGCCACACAGACATTCGCTTTCCCCAAAAGCTTTGGTTCGTAAAGGGGCAACACTGTGTATGTGTCTCTCGCAGAGCCCGGCTGCCAAATTCGAAACGTCCAGCGATTGCGCCCACACGAAAGCTGCCAGCACGGAATGCTGTAGCTGGTTTTCACTGTCCCTTGGAACTGCATTCGCTGCCACACAGACATTCGCTTTCCCCAAAAGCTTTGCTTGGTAATGGGGCAACACTGCGTATGTGTCTCTCGCAGAGCCCGGCTGCCAAATTCGAAACGTCCAGCGATTACGCCCACACGAAAGCTGCCAGCACGGAATGCTGTAGCTGGTTTTCACTGTCCCTTGGAACTGCATTCGCTGCCACACAGACATTCGCTTTCCCCAAAAGCTTTGCTTGGTAAAGGGGCAACACTGTGTATGTGTCTCTCGCAGAGCCCGGCTGCCAAATTCGAAACGTCCAGCGATTGCGCCCACACGAAAGCTGCCAGCACGGAATGCTGTAGCTGGTTTTCACTGTCCCTTGGAACTGCATTCGCTGCCACACAGACATTCGCTTTCCCCAAAAGCTTTGGTTCGTAAAGGGGCAACACTGTGTATGTGTCTCTCGCAGAGCCCGGCTGCCAAATTCGAAACGTCCAGCGATTGCGCCCACACGAAAGCTGCCAGCACGGAATGCTGTAGCTGGTTTTCACTGTCCCTTGGAACTGCATTCCCTGCCACACAGACATTCGCTTTCCCCAAAAGCTTTGCTTGGTAATGGGGCAACACTGTGTATGTGTCTCTCGCAGAGCCCGGCTAACAAATTCGAAACGTCCAGCGATTTCGCCCACACGAAAGCTGCCAGCACGGAATGCTGTAGCTGGTTTTCACTGTCCCTTGGAACTGCATTCGCTGCCGCACAGACATTCGCTTTCCCCAGAAGCTTTGCTTGGTAATGGGGCAACACCGTGTATCTCTCTCTCGCAGAGCCCGGCTGCCAAATTCGAAACGTCCAGCGATTGCGCCCACAAGAAAGCTGCCAGCACGGAATGCTGTAGCTGGTTTTCACTGTCCCTTGGAACTGCATTCGCTGCCACACAGACATTCGCTTTCCCCAAAAGCTTAGGTTCGTAAAGGGGCAACAGTGTGTATGTGTCTCTCGCAGAGCCCGGCTGCCAAATTCGAAACGTCCAGCGATTTCTCCCACACGAAATCTGCCAGCACGGAATGCTGTAGCTGGTTTTCACTGTCCCTTGGAACTGCATTCGCTGCCACACAGACATTCGCTTTCCCCAAAAGCTTTGCTTGGTAAAGGGGCAACACTGTGTATGTGTCTCTCGCAGAGCCCGGCTGCCAAATTCGAAACGTCCAGCGATTGCGCCCACACGAAAGCTGCCAGCACGGAATGCTGTAGCTGGTTTTCACTGTCCCTTGGAACTGCATTCGCTGCCACACAGACATTCGCTTTCCCCAAAAGCTTTGGTTCGTAAAGGGGCAACACTGTGTATGTGTCTCTCGCAGAGCCCGGCTGCCAAATTCGAAACGTCCAGCGATTGCGCCCACACGAAAGCTGCCAGCACGGAATGCTGTAGCTGGTTTTCACTGTCCCTTGGAACTGCATTCGCTGCCACACAGACATTCGCTTTCCCCAAAAGCTTTGCTTGGTAGTGGGGCAACACTGTGTATCTCTCTCTCGCAGAGCCCGGCTGCCAAATTCGAAACGTCCAGCGATTGCGCCCACACGAAAGCTGCCAGCACGGAATGCTGTAGCTGGTTTTCACTGTCCCTTGGAACTGCATTCGCTGCCACACAGACATTCGCTTTCCCCAGAAGCTTTGCTTGGTAAAGGGGCAACACTGTGTATGTGTCTCTCGCAGAGCCCGGCTGCCAAATTCGAAACGTCCAGCGATTGCGCCCACACGAAAGCTGCCAGCACGGAATGCTGTAGCTGGTTTTCACTGTCCCTTGGAACTGCATTCGCTGCCACACAGACATTCGCTTTCCCCAAAAGCTTTGGTTCGTAAAGGGGCAACACTGTGTATGTGTCTCTCGCAGAGCCCGGCTGCCAAATGCGAAACGTCCAGCGATTGCGCCCACACGAAAGCTGCCAGCACGGAATGCTGTAGCTGGTTTTCACTGTCCCTTGGAACTGCATTCCCTGCCACACAGACATTCGCTTTCCCCAAAAGCTTTGCTTGGTAATGGGGCAACACTGTGTATGTGTCTCTCGCAGAGCCCGGCTGCCAAATTCGAAACGTCCAGCGATTGCGCCCACACGAAAGCTGCCAGCACGGAATGCTGTAGCTGGTTTTCACTGTCCCTTGGAACTGCATTCGCTGCCACACAGACATTCGCTTTCCCCAGAAGCTTTGCTTGGTAGTGGGGCAACACTGTGTATCTCTCTCTCGCAGAGCCCGGCTGCGAAATTCTAAACGTCCAGCGATTGCGCCCACACGAAAGCTGCCAGCACGGAATGCTGTAGCTGGTTTTCACTGTCCCTTGGAACTGCATTCGCTGCCACACAGACATTCGCTTTCCCCAAAAGCTTTGCTTGGTAGTGGGGCAACACTGTGTATCTCTCTCTCGCAGAGCCCGGCTGCCAAATTCGAAACGTCCAGCGATTGCGCCCACACGAAAGCTGCCAGCACGGAATGCTGTAGCTGGTTTTCACTGTCCCTTGGAACTGCATTCGCTGCCACACAGACATTCGCTTTCCCCAAAAGCTTTGCTTGGTAGTGGGGCAACACTGTGTATCTCTCTCTCGCAGAGCCCGGCTGCCAAATTCGAAACGTCCAGCGATTGCGCCCACACGAAAGCTGCCAGCACGGAATGCTGTAGCTGGTTTTCACTGTCCCTTGGAACTGCATTCGCTGCCACACAGACATTCGCTTTCCCCAAAAGCTTTGCTTGGTAATGGGGCAACACTGTGTATGTGTCTCTCGCAGAGCCCGGCTAACAAATTCGAAACGTCCAGCGATTTCGCCCACACGAAAGCTGCCAGCACGGAATGCTGTAGCTGGTTTTCACTGTCCCTTGGAACTGCATTCCCTGCCACACAGACATTCGCTTTCCCCAAAAGCTTTGCTTGGTAATGGGGCAACACTGTGTATGTGTCTCTCGCAGAGCCCGGCTGCCAAATTCGAAACGTCCAGCGATTGCGCCCACACGAAAGCTGCCAGCACGGAATGCTGTAGCTGGTTTTCACTGTCCCTTGGAACTGCATTCGCTGCCGCACAGACATTCGCTTTCCCCAGAAGCTTTGCTTGGTAATGGGGCAACACCGTGTATCTCTCTCTCGCAGAGCCCGGCTGCCAAATTCGAAAAGTCCAGCGATTGCGCCCACAAGAAAGCTGCCAGCACGGAATGCTGTAGCTGGTTTTTACTGTCCCTTGGAACTGCATTCGCTGCCACACAGACATTCGCTTTCCCCAAAAGCTTAGGTTCGTAAAGGGGCAACAGTGTGTATGTGTCTCTCGCAGAGCCCGGCTGCCAAATTCGAAACGTCCAGCGATTTCTCCCACACGAAATCTGCCAGCACGGAATGCTGTAGCTGGTTTTCACTGTCCCTTGGAACTGCATTCGCTGCCACACAGACATTCGCTTTCCCCAAAAGCTTTGCTTGGTAATGGGGCAACACTGTGTATGTGTCTCTCGCAGAGCCCGGCTGCCAAATTCGAAACGTCCAGCGATTGCGCCCACACGAAAGCTGCCAGCACGGAATGCTGTAGCTGGTTTTCACTGTCCCTTGGAACTGCATTCGCTGCCACACAGACATTCGCTTTCCCCAAAAGCTTTGCTTGGTAGTGGGGCAACACTGTGTATCTCTCTCTCGCAGAGCCCGGCTGCCAAATTCGAAACGTCCAGCGATTGCGCCCACACGAAAGCTGCCAGCACGGAATGCTGTAGCTGGTTTTCACTGTCCCTTGGAACTGCATTCGCTGCCACACAGACATTCGCTTTCCCCAAAAGCTTTGGTTCGTAAAGGGGCAACACTGTGTATGTGTCTCTCGCAGAGCCCGGCTGCCAAATTCGAAACGTCCAGCGATTGCGCCCACACGAAAGCTGCCAGCACGGAATGCTGTAGCTGGTTTTCACTGTCCCTTGGAACTGCATTCGCTGCCACACAGACATTCGCTTTCCCCAAAAGCTTTGCTTGGTAATGGGGCAACACTGTGTATCTCTCTCTCGCAGAGCCCGGCTGCCAAATTCGAAACGTCCAGCGATTGCGCCCACACGAAAGCTGCCAGCACGGAATGCTGTAGCTGGTTTTCACTGTCCCTTGGAACTGCATTCGCTGCCACACAGACATTCGCTTTCCCCAAAAGCTTTGCTTGGTAGTGGGGCAACACTGTGTATCTCCCTCTCGCAGAGCCCGGGTGCCAAATTCGAAACGTCCAGCGATTGCGCCCACACGAAAGCTGCCAGCACGGAATGCTGTAGCTGGTTTTCACTGTCCCTTGGAACTGCATTCGCTGCCACACAGACATTCGCTTTCCCCAAAAGCTTTGCTTGGTAGTGGGGCAACACTGTGTATCTCTCTCTCGCAGAGCCCGGCTGCCAAATTCGAAACGTCCAGCGATTTCTCCCACACGAAAGCTGCCAGCACGGAATGCTGTAGCTGGTTTTCACTGTCCCTTGGAACTGCATTCGCTGCCGCACAGACATTCGCTTTCCCCAGAAGCTTTGCTTGGTAATGGGGCAACACCGTGTATCTCTCTCTCGCAGAGCCCGGCTGCCAAATTCGAAACGTCCAGCGATTGCGCCCACACGAAAGCTGCCAGCACGGAATGCTGTAGCTGGTTTTCACTGTCCCTTGGAACTGCATTCGCTGCCGCACAGACATTCGCTTTTCCCAAAAGCTTTGGTTCGTAAAGGGGCAACACTGTGTATGTGTCTCTCGCAGAGCCCGGCTGCCAAATTCGAAACGTCCAGCGATTTCTCCCACACGAAATCTGCCAGCACGGAATGCTGTAGCTGGTTTTCACTGTCCCTTGGAACTGCATTCGCTGCCACACAGACATTCGCTTTCCCCAAAAGCTTTGCTTGGTAATGGGGCAACACTGTGTATGTGTCTCTCGCAGAGCCCGGCTGCCAAATTCGAAACGTCCAGCGATTGCGCCCACACGAAAGCTGCCAGCACGGAATGCTGTAGCTGGTTTTCACTGTCCCTTGGAACTGCATTCGCTGCCACACAGACATTCGCTTTCCCCAAAAGCTTTGCTTGGTAGTGGGGCAACACTGTGTATCTCTCTCTCGCAGAGCCCGGCTGCCAAATTCGAAACGTCCAGCGATTTCGCCCACAAGAAAGCTGCCAGCACGGAATGCTGTAGCTGGTTTTCACTGTCCCTTGGAACTGCATTCGCTGCCACACAGACATTCGCTTTCCCCAAAAGCTTTGCTTGGTAGTGGGGCAACACTGTGTATGTGTCTCTCGCAGAGCCCGGCTGCCAAATTCGAAACGTCCAGCGATTGCGCCCACACGAAAGCTGCCAGCACGGAATGCTGTAGCTGGTTTTCACTGTCCCTTGGAACTGCATTCGCTGCCACACAGACATTCGCTTTCCCCAAAAGCTTTGCTTGGTAAAGGGGCAACACTGTGTATGTGTCTCTCGCAGAGCCCGGCTGCCAAATTCGAAACGTCCAGCGATTTCTCCCACACGAAAGCTGCCAGCACGGAATGCTGTAGCTGGTTTTCACTGTCCCTTGGAACTGCATTCGCTGCCACACAGACATTCGCTTTCCCCAAAAGCTTTGGTTCGTAAAGGGGCAACACTGTGTATGTGTCTCTCGCAGAGCCCGGCTGCCAAATTCGAAACGTCCAGCGATTGCGCCCACACGAAAGCTGCCAGCACGGAATGCTGTAGCTGGTTTTCACTGTCCCTTGGAACTGCATTCGCTGCCACACAGACATTCGCTTTCCCCAAAAGCTTTGCTTGGTAATGGGGCAACACTGTGTATGTGTCTCTCGCAGAGCCCGGCTGCCAAATTCGAAACGTCCAGCGATTTCTCCCACACGAAAGCTGCCAGCACGGAATGCTGTAGCTGGTTTTCACTGTCCCTTGGAACTGCATTCGCTGCCACACAGACATTCGCTTTCCCCAAAAGCTTTGGTTCGTAAAGGGGCAACACTGTGTATGTGTCTCTCGCAGAGCCCGGCTGCCAAATTCGAAACGTCCAGCGATTGCGCCCACACGAAAGCTGCCAGCACGGAATGCTGTAGCTGGTTTTCACTGTCCCTTGGAACTGCATTCGCTGCCACACAGACATTCGCTTTCCCCAAAAGCTTTGCTTGGTAATGGGGCAACACTGTGTATCTCTCTCTCGCAGAGCCCGGCTGCCAAATTCGAAACGTCCAGCGATTGCGCCCACACGAAAGCTGCCAGCACGGAATGCTGTAGCTGGTTTTCACTGTCCCTTGGAACTGCATTCGCTGCCACACAGACATTCGCTTTCCCCAAAAGCTTTGCTTGGTAGTGGGGCAACACTGTGTATCTCCCTCTCGCAGAGCCCGGGTGCCAAATTCGAAACGTCCAGCGATTGCGCCCACACGAAAGCTGCCAGCACGGAATGCTGTAGCTGGTTTTCACTGTCCCTTGGAACTGCATTCGCTGCCACACAGACATTCGCTTTCCCCAAAAGCTTTGCTTGGTAGTGGGGCAACACTGTGTATCTCTCTCTCGCAGAGCCCGGCTGCCAAATTCGAAACGTCCAGCGATTGCGCCCACACGAAAGCTGCCAGCACGGAATGCTGTAGCTGGTTTTCACTGTCCCTTGGAACTGCATTCGCTGCCGCACAGACATTCGCTTTCCCCAGAAGCTTTGCTTGGTAATGGGGCAACACCGTGTATCTCTCTCTCGCAGAGCCCGGCTGCCAAATTCGAAACGTCCAGCGATTGCGCCCACACGAAAGCTGCCAGCACGGAATGCTGTAGCTGGTTTTCACTGTCCCTTGGAACTGCATTCGCTGCCACACAGACATTCGCTTTCCCCAAAAGCTTTGGTTCGTAAAGGGGCAACACTGTGTATGTGTCTCTCGCAGAGCCCGGCTGCCAAATTCGAAACGTCCAGCGATTTCTCCCACACGAAATCTGCCAGCACGGAATGCTGTAGCTGGTTTTCACTGTCCCTTGGAACTGCATTCGCTGCCACACAGACATTCGCTTTCCCCAAAAGCTTTGCTTGGTAATGGGGCAACACTGTGTATGTGTCTCTCGCAGAGCCCGGCTGCCAAATTCGAAACGTCCAGCGATTGCGCCCACACGAAAGCTGCCAGCACGGAATGCTGTAGCTGGTTTTCACTGTCCCTTGGAACTGCATTCGCTGCCACACAGACATTCGCTTTCCCCAAAAGCTTTGCTTGGTAGTGGGGCAACACTGTGTATGTGTCTCTCGCAGAGCCCGGCTGCCAAATTCGAAACGTCCAGCGATTTCGCCCACACGAAAGCTGCCAGCACGGAATGCTGTAGCTGGTTTTCACTGTCCCTTGGAACTGCATTCGCTGCCACACAGACATTCGCTTTCCCCAAAAGCTTTGCTTGGTAGTGGGGCAACACTGTGTATGTGTCTCTCGCAGAGCCCGGCTGCCAAATTCGAAACGTCCAGCGATTGCGCCCACACGAAAGCTGCCAGCACGGAATGCTGTAGCTGGTTTTCACTGTCCCTTGGAACTGCATTCGCTGCCACACAGACATTCGCTTTCCCCAAAAGCTTTGCTTGGTAAAGGGGCAACACTGTGTATGTGTCTCTCGCAGAGCCCGGCTGCCAAATTCGAAACGTCCAGCGATTTCTCCCACACGAAAGCTGCCAGCACGGAATGCTGTAGCTGGTTTTCACTGTCCCTTGGAACTGCATTCGCTGCCACACAGACATTCGCTTTCCCCAAAAGCTTTGGTTCGTAAAGGGGCAACACTGTGTATGTGTCTCTCGCAGAGCCCGGCTGCCAAATTCGAAACGTCCAGCGATTGCGCCCACACGAAAGCTGCCAGCACGGAATGCTGTAGCTGGTTTTCACTGTCCCTTGGAACTGCATTCGCTGCCACACAGACATTCGCTTTCCCCAAAAGCTTTGCTTGGTAGTGGGGCAACACTGTGTATCTCTCTCTCGCAGAGCCCGGCTGCCAAATTCGAAACGTCCAGCGATTGCGCCCACACGAAAGCTGCCAGCACGGAATGCTGTAGCTGGTTTTCACTGTCCCTTGGAACTGCATTCGCTGCCACACAGACATTCGCTTTCCCCAAAAGCTTTGCTTGGTAAAGGGGCAACACTGTGTATGTGTCTCTCGCAGAGCCCGGCTGCCAAATTCGAAACGTCCAGCGATTGCGCCCACACGAAAGCTGCCAGCACGGAATGCTGTAGCTGGTTTTCACTGTCCCTTGGAACTGCATTCGCTGCCACACAGACATTCGCTTTCCCCAAAACCTTTGGTTCGTAAAGGGGCAACACTGTGTATGTGTCTCTCGCAGAGCCCGGCTGCCAAATTCGAAACGTCCAGCGATTGCGCCCATACGAAAGCTGCCAGCACGGAATGCTGTAGCTGGTTTTCACTGTCCCTTGGAACTGCATTCCCTGCCACACAGACATTCGCTTTCCCCAGAAGCTTTGCTTGGTAATGGGGCAACACTGTGTATGTGTCTCTCGCAGAGCCCGGCTGCCAAATTCGAAACGTCCAGCGATTTCGCCCACACGAAAGCTGCCAGCACGGAATGCTGTAGCTGGTTTTCACTGTCCCTTGGAACTGCATTCGCTGCCGCACAGACATTCGCTTTCCCCAGAAGCTTCGCTTGGTAATGGGGCAACACCGTGTATCTCTCTCTCGCAGAGCCCGGCTGCCAAATTCGAAACGTCCAGCGATTGCGCCCACAAGAAAGCTGCCAGCACGGAATGCTGTAGCTGGTTTTCACTGTCCCTTGGAACTGCATTCGCTGCCACACAGACATTCGCTTTCCCCAAAAGCTTTGGTTCGTAAAGGGGCAACACTGTGTATGTGTCTCTCGCAGAGCCCGGCTGCCAAATTCGAAACGTCCAGCGATTTCGCCCACACGAAAGCTGCCAGCACGGAATGCTGTAGCTGGTTTTCACTGTCCCTTGGAACTGCATTCGCTGCCACACAGACATTCGCTTTCCCCAAAAGCTTTGCTTGGTAATGGGGCAACACTGTGTATGTGTCTCTCGCAGAGCCCGGCTGCCAAATTCGAAACGTCCAGCGATTGCGCCCACACGAAAGCTGCCAGCACGGAATGCTGTAGCTGGTTTTCACTGTCCCTTGGAACTGCATTCCCTGCCACACAGACATTCGCTTTCCCCAAAAGCTTTGCTTGGTAATGGGGCAACACTGTGTATGTGTCTCTCGCAGAGCCCGGCTGCCAAATTCGAAACGTCCAGCGATTTCGCCCACACGAAAGCTGCCAGCACAGAATGCTGTAGCTGGTTTTCACTGTCCCTTGGAACTGCATTCGCTGCCGCACAGACATTCGCTTTCCCCAGAAGCTTTGCTTGGTAATGGGGCAACACCGTGTATCTCTCTCTCGCAGAGCCCGGCTGCCAAATTCGAAACGTCCAGCGATTGCGCCCACAAGAAAGCTGCCAGCACGGAATGCTGTAGCTGGTTTTCACTGTCCCTTGGAACTGCATTCGCTGCCACACAGACATTCGCTTTCCCCAAAAGCTTAGGTTCGTAAAGGGGCAACAGTGTGTATGTGTCTCTCGCAGAGCCCGGCTGCCAAATTCGAAACGTCCAGCGATTTCTCCCACACGAAATCTGCCAGCACGGAATGCTGTAGCTGGTTTTCACTGTCCCTTGGAACTGCATTCGCTGCCACACAGACATTCGCTTTCCCCAAAAGCTTTGCTTGGTAAAGGGGCAACACTGTGTATGTGTCTCTCGCAGAGCCCGGCTGCCAAATTCGAAACGTCCAGCGATTGCGCCCACACGAAAGCTGCCAGCACGGAATGCTGTAGCTGGTTTTCACTGTCCCTTGGAACTGCATTCGCTGCCACACAGACATTCGCTTTCCCCAAAAGCTTTGGTTCGTAAAGGGGCAACACTGTGTATGTGTCTCTCGCAGAGCCCGGCTGCCAAATGCGAAACGTCCAGCGATTGCGCCCACACGAAAGCTGCCAGCACGGAATGCTGTAGCTGGTTTTCACTGTCCCTTGGAACTGCATTCCCTGCCACACAGACATTCGCTTTCCCCAAAAGCTTTGCTTGGTAATGGGGCAACACTGTGTATGTGTCTCTCGCAGAGCCCGGCTGCCAAATTCGAAACGTCCAGCGATTGCGCCCACACGAAAGCTGCCAGCACGGAATGCTGTAGCTGGTTTTCACTGTCCCTTGGAACTGCATTCGCTGCCACACAGACATTCGCTTTCCCCAGAAGCTTTGCTTGGTAGTGGGGCAACACTGTGTATCTCTCTCTCGCAGAGCCCGGCTGCGAAATTCTAAACGTCCAGCGATTGCGCCCACACGAAAGCTGCCAGCACGGAATGCTGTAGCTGGTTTTTACTGTCCCTTGGAACTGCATTCGCTGCCACACAGACATTCGCTTTCCCCAAAAGCTTTGCTTGGTAGTGGGGCAACACTGTGTATCTCTCTCTCGCAGAGCCCGGCTGCCAAATTCGAAACGTCCAGCGATTGCGCCCACACGAAAGCTGCCAGCACGGAATGCTGTAGCTGGTTTTCACTGTCCCTTGGAACTGCATTCGCTGCCACACAGACATTCGCTTTCCCCAAAAGCTTTGCTTGGTAGTGGGGCAACACTGTGTATCTCTCTCTCGCAGAGCCCGGCTGCCAAATTCGAAACGTCCAGCGATTGCGCCCACACGAAAGCTGCCAGCACGGAATGCTGTAGCTGGTTTTCACTGTCCCTTGGAACTGCATTCGCTGCCACACAGACATTCGCTTTCCCCAAAAGCTTTGCTTGGTAATGGGGCAACACTGTGTATGTGTCTCTCGCAGAGCCCGGCTAACAAATTCGAAACGTCCAGCGATTTCGCCCACACGAAAGCTGCCAGCACGGAATGCTGTAGCTGGTTTTCACTGTCCCTTGGAACTGCATTCCCTGCCACACAGACATTCGCTTTCCCCAAAAGCTTTGCTTGGTAATGGGGCAACACTGTGTATGTGTCTCTCGCAGAGCCCGGCTGCCAAATTCGAAACGTCCAGCGATTGCGCCCACACGAAAGCTGCCAGCACGGAATGCTGTAGCTGGTTTTCACTGTCCCTTGGAACTGCATTCGCTGCCGCACAGACATTCGCTTTCCCCAGAAGCTTTGCTTGGTAATGGGGCAACACCGTGTATCTCTCTCTCGCAGAGCCCGGCTGCCAAATTCGAAACGTCCAGCGATTGCGCCCACAAGAAAGCTGCCAGCACGGAATGCTGTAGCTGGTTTTTACTGTCCCTTGGAACTGCATTCGCTGCCACACAGACATTCGCTTTCCCCAAAAGCTTAGGTTCGTAAAGGGGCAACAGTGTGTATGTGTCTCTCGCAGAGCCCGGCTGCCAAATTCGAAACGTCCAGCGATTTCTCCCACACGAAATCTGCCAGCACGGAATGCTGTAGCTGGTTTTCACTGTCCCTTGGAACTGCATTCGCTGCCACACAGACATTCGCTTTCCCCAAAAGCTTTGCTTGGTAATGGGGCAACACTGTGTATGTGTCTCTCGCAGAGCCCGGCTGCCAAATTCGAAACGTCCAGCGATTGCGCCCACACGAAAGCTGCCAGCACGGAATGCTGTAGCTGGTTTTCACTGTCCCTTGGAACTGCATTCGCTGCCACACAGACATTCGCTTTCCCCAAAAGCTTTGCTTGGTAGTGGGGCAACACTGTGTATCTCTCTCTCGCAGAGCCCGGCTGCCAAATTCGAAACGTCCAGCGATTGCGCCCACACGAAAGCTGCCAGCACGGAATGCTGTAGCTGGTTTTCACTGTCCCTTGGAACTGCATTCGCTGCCACACAGACATTCGCTTTCCCCAAAAGCTTTGGTTCGTAAAGGGGCAACACTGTGTATGTGTCTCTCGCAGAGCCCGGCTGCCAAATTCGAAACGTCCAGCGATTGCGCTCACACGAAAGCTGCCAGCACGGAATGCTGTAGCTGGTTTTCACTGTCCCTTGGAACTGCATTCGCTGCCACACAGACATTCGCTTTCCCCAAAAGCTTTGCTTGGTAATGGGGCAACACTGTGTATCTCTCTCTCGCAGAGCCCGGCTGCCAAATTCGAAACGTCCAGCGATTGCGCCCACACGAAAGCTGCCAGCACGGAATGCTGTAGCTGGTTTTCACTGTCCCTTGGAACTGCATTCGCTGCCACACAGACATTCGCTTTCCCCAAAAGCTTTGCTTGGTAGTGGGGCAACACTGTGTATCTCCCTCTCGCAGAGCCCGGGTGCCAAATTCGAAACGTCCAGCGATTGCGCCCACACGAAAGCTGCCAGCACGGAATGCTGTAGCTGGTTTTCACTGTCCCTTGGAACTGCATTCGCTGCCACACAGACATTCGCTTTCCCCAAAAGCTTTGCTTGGTAGTGGGGCAACACTGTGTATCTCTCTCTCGCAGAGCCCGGCTGCCAAATTCGAAACGTCCAGCGATTTCTCCCACACGAAAGCTGCCAGCACGGAATGCTGTAGCTGGTTTTCACTGTCCCTTGGAACTGCATTCGCTGCCGCACAGACATTCGCTTTCCCCAGAAGCTTTGCTTGGTAATGGGGCAACACCGTGTATCTCTCTCTCGCAGAGCCCGGCTGCCAAATTCGAAACGTCCAGCGATTGCGCCCACAAGAAAGCTGCCAGCACGGAATGCTGTAGCTGGTTTTCACTGTCCCTTGGAACTGCATTCGCTGCCACACAGACATTCGCTTTCCCCAAAAGCTTTGCTTGGTAAAGGGGCAACAGTGTGTATGTGTCTCTCGCAGAGCCCGGCTGCCAAATTCGAAACGTCCAGCGATTTCTCCCACACGAAATCTGCCAGCACGGAATGCTGTAGCTGGTTTTCACTGTCCCTTGGAACTGCATTCGCTGCCACACAGACATTCGCTTTCCCCAAAAGCTTTGCTTGGTAATGGGGCAACACTGTGTATGTGTCTCTCGCAGAGCCCGGCTGCCAAATTCGAAACGTCCAGCGATTGCGCCCACACGAAAGCTGCCAGCACGGAATGCTGTAGCTGGTTTTCACTGTCCCTTGGAACTGCATTCGCTGCCACACAGACATTCGCTTTCGCCAAAAGCTTTGGTTCGTAAAGGGGCAACACTGTGTATGTGTCTCTCGCAGAGCCCGGCTGCCAAATTCGAAACGTCCAGCGATTGCGCCCACACGAAAGCTGCCAGCACGGAATGCTGTAGCTGGTTTTCACTGTCCCTTGGAACTGCATTCGCTGCCACACAGACATTCGCTTTCCCCAAAAGCTTTGCTTGGTAATGGGGCAACACTGTGTATCTCCCTCTCGCAGAGCCCGGGTGCCAAATTCGAAACGTCCAGCGATTGCGCCCACACGAAAGCTGCCAGCACGGAATGCTGTAGCTGGTTTTCACTGTCCCTTGGAACTGCATTCGCTGCCACACAGACATTCGCTTTCCCCAAAAGCTTTGCTTGGTAGTGGGGCAACACTGTGTATCTCTCTCTCGCAGAGCCCGGCTGCCAAATTCGAAACGTCCAGCGATTTCGCCCACACGAAAGCTGCCAGCACGGAATGCTGTAGCTGGTTTTCACTGTCCCTTGGAACTGCATTCGCTGCCGCACAGACATTCGCTTTCCCCAGAAGCTTTGCTTGGTAATGGGGCAACACCGTGTATCTCTCTCTCGCAGAGCCCGGCTGCCAAATTCGAAACGTCCAGCGATTGCGCCCACAAGAAAGCTGCCAGCACGGAATGCTGTAGCTGGTTTTCACTGTCCCTTGGAACTGCATTCGCTGCCACACAGACATTCGCTTTCCCCAAAAGCTTTGGTTCGTAAAGGGGCAACACTGTGTATGTGTCTCTCGCAGAGCCCGGCTGCCAAATTCGAAACGTCCAGCGATTTCTCCCACACGAAATCTGCCAGCACGGAATGCTGTAGCTGGTTTTCACTGTCCCTTGGAACTGCATTCGCTGCCACACAGACATTCGCTTTCCCCAAAAGCTTTGCTTGGTAATGGGGCAACACTGTGTATGTGTCTCTCGCAGAGCCCGGCTGCCAAATTCGAAACGTCCAGCGATTGCGCCCACACGAAAGCTGCCAGCACGGAATGCTGTAGCTGGTTTTCACTGTCCCTTGGAACTGCATTCGCTGCCACACAGACATTCGCTTTCCCCAAAAGATTTGGTTCGTAAAGGGGCAACACTGTGTATGTGTCTCTCGCAGAGCCCGGCTGCCAAATTCGAAACGTCCAGCGATTGCGCCCACACGAAAGCTGCCAGCACGGAATGCTGTAGCTGGTTTTCACTATCCCTTGGAACTGCATTCCCTGCCACACAGACATTCGCTTTCCCCAGAAGCTTTGGTTCGTAAAGGGGCAACACTGTGTATGTGTCTCTCGCAGAGCCCGGCTGCCAAATTCGAAACGTCCAGCGATTGCGCCCACACGAAAGCTGCCAGCACGGAATGCTGTAGCTGGTTTTCACTGTCCCTTGGAACTGCATTCGCTGCCACACAGACATTCGCTTTCCCCAAAAGCTTTGCTTGGTAGTGGGGCAACACTGTGTATCTCTCTCTCGCAGAGCCCGGCTGCCAAATTCGAAACGTCCAGCGATTGCGCCCACACGAAAGCTGCCAGCACGGAATGCTGTAGCTGGTTTTCACTGTCCCTTGGAACTGCATTCGCTGCCACACAGACATTCGCTTTCCCCAAAAGCTTTGGTTCGTAAAGGGGCAACACTGTGTATGTGTCTCTCGCAGAGCCCGGCTGCCAAATTCGAAACGTCCAGCGATTGCGCCCACACGAAAGCTGCCAGCACGGAATGCTGTAGCTGGTTTTCACTGTCCCTTGGAACTGCATTCGCTGCCACACAGACATTCGCTTTCCCCAAAAGCTTTGCTTGGTAAAGGGGCAACACTGTGTATGTGTCTCTCGCAGAGCCCGGCTGCCAAATTCGAAACGTCCAGCGATTGCGCCCACACGAAAGCTGCCAGCACGGAATGCTGTAGCTGGTTTTCACTGTCCCTTGGAACTGCATTCGCTGCCACACAGACATTCGCTTTCCCCAAAAGCTTTGGTTCGTAAAGGGGCAACACTGTGTATGTGTCTCTCGCAGAGCCCGGCTGCCAAATTCGAAACGTCCAGCGATTGCGCCCACACGAAAGCTGCCAGCACGGAATGCTGTAGCTGGTTTTCACTGTCCCTTGGAACTGCATTCGCTGCCACACAGACATTCGCTTTCCCCAAAAGCTTTGCTTGGTAATGGGGCAACACTGCGTATGTGTCTCTCGCAGAGCCCGGCTGCCAAATTCGAAACGTCCAGCGATTACGCCCACACGAAAGCTGCCAGCACGGAATGCTGTAGCTGGTTTTCACTGTCCCTTGGAACTGCATTCGCTGCCACACAGACATTCGCTTTCCCCAAAAGCTTTGCTTGGTAAAGGGGCAACACTGTGTATGTGTCTCTCGCAGAGCCCGGCTGCCAAATTCGAAACGTCCAGCGATTGCGCCCACACGAAAGCTGCCAGCACGGAATGCTGTAGCTGGTTTTCACTGTCCCTTGGAACTGCATTCGCTGCCACACAGACATTCGCTTTCCCCAAAAGCTTAGGTTCGTAAAGGGGCAACAGTGTGTATGTGTCTCTCGCAGAGCCCGGCTGCCAAATTCGAAACGTCCAGCGATTTCTCCCACACGAAAGCTGCCAGCACGGAATGCTGTAGCTGGTTTTCACTGTCCCTTGGAACTGCATTCGCTGCCACACAGACATTCGCTTTCCCCAAAAGCTTTGCTTGGTAATGGGGCAACACTGTGTATGTGTCTCTCGCAGAGCCCGGCTGCCAAATTCGAAACGTCCAGCGATTTCGCCCACACGAAAGCTGCCAGCACGGAATGCTGTAGCTGGTTTTCACTGTCCCTTGGAACTGCATTCGCTGCCGCACAGACATTCGCTTTCCCCAGAAGCTTTGCTTGGTAATGGGGCAACACCGTGTATCTCTCTCTCGCAGAGCCCGGCTGCCAAATTCGAAACGTCCAGCGATTGCGCCCACAAGAAAGCTGCCAGCACGGAATGCTGTAGCTGGTTTTCACTGTCCCTTGGAACTGCATTCGCTGCCACACAGACATTCGCTTTCCCCAAAAGCTTAGGTTCGTAAAGGGGCAACAGTGTGTATGTGTCTCTCGCAGAGCCCGGCTGCCAAATTCGAAACGTCCAGCGATTGCGCCCACACGAAAGCTGCCAGCACGGAATGCTGTAGCTGGTTTTCACTGTCCCTTGGAACTGCATTCGCTGCCACACAGACATTCGCTTTCCCCAAAAGCTTTGCTTGGTAAAGGGGCAACACTGTGTATGTGTCTCTCGCAGAGCCCGGCTGCCAAATTCGAAACGTCCAGCGATTGCGCCCACACGAAAGCTGCCAGCACGGAATGCTGTAGCTGGTTTTCACTGTCCCTTGGAACTGCATTCGCTGCCACACAGACATTCGCTTTCCCCAAAAGCTTTGCTTGGTAATGGGGCAACACTGTGTATGTGTCTCTCGCAGAGCCCGGCTGCCAAATTCGAAACGTCCAGCGATTGCGCCCACACGAAAGCTGCCAGCACGGAATGCTGTAGCTGGTTTTCACTGTCCCTTGGAACTGCATTCGCTGCCGCACAGACATTCGCTTTCCCCAGAAGCTTTGCTTGGTAATGGGGCAACACCGTGTATCTCTCTCTCGCAGAGCCCGGCTGCCAAATTCGAAACGTCCAGCGATTGCGCCCACAAGAAAGCTGCCAGCACGGAATGCTGTAGCTGGTTTTTACTGTCCCTTGGAACTGCATTCGCTGCCACACAGACATTCGCTTTCCCCAAAAGCTTAGGTTCGTAAAGGGGCAACAGTGTGTATGTGTCTCTCGCAGAGCCCGGCTGCCAAATTCGAAACGTCCAGCGATTTCTCCCACACGAAATCTGCCAGCACGGAATGCTGTAGCTGGTTTTCACTGTCCCTTGGAACTGCATTCGCTGCCACACAGACATTCGCTTTCCCCAAAAGCTTTGCTTGGTAATGGGGCAACACTGTGTATGTGTCTCTCGCAGAACCCGGCTGCCAAATTCGAAACGTCCAGCGATTGCGCCCACACGAAAGCTGCCAGCACGGAATGCTGTAGCTGGTTTTCACTGTCCCTTGGAACTGCATTCGCTGCCACACAGACATTCGCTTTCCCCAAAAGCTTAGGTTCGTAAAGGGGCAACAGTGTGTATGTGTCTCTCGCAGAGCCCGGCTGCCAAATTCGAAACGTCCAGCGATTGCGCCCACACGAAAGCTGCCAGCACGGAATGCTGTAGCTGGTTTTCACTGTCCCTTGGAACTGCATTCGCTGCCACACAGACATTCGCTTTCCCCAAAAGCTTTGGTTCGTAAAGGGGCAACACTGTGTATGTGTCTCTCGCAGAGCCCGGCTGCCAAATTCGAAACGTCCAGCGATTGCGCCCACACGAAAGCTGCCAGCACGGAATGCTGTAGCTGGTTTTCACTGTCCCTTGGAACTGCATTCGCTGCCACACAGACATTCGCTTTCCCCAAAAGCTTTGCTTGGTAATGGGGCAACACTGTGTATCTCTCTCTCGCAGAGCCCGGCTGCCAAATTCGAAACGTCCAGCGATTGCGCCCACACGAAAGCTGCCAGCACGGAATGCTGTAGCTGGTTTTCACTGTCCCTTGGAACTGCATTCGCTGCCACACAGACATTCGCTTTCCCCAAAAGCTTTGCTTGGTAGTGGGGCAACACTGTGTATCTCCCTCTCGCAGAGCCCGGGTGCCAAATTCGAAACGTCCAGCGATTGCGCCCACACGAAAGCTGCCAGCACGGAATGCTGTAGCTGGTTTTCACTGTCCCTTGGAACTGCATTCGCTGCCACACAGACATTCGCTTTCCCCAAAAGCTTTGCTTGGTAGTGGGGCAACACTGTGTATCTCTCTCTCGCAGAGCCCGGCTGCCAAATTCGAAACGTCCAGCGATTGCGCCCACACGAAAGCTGCCAGCACGGAATGCTGTAGCTGGTTTTCACTGTCCCTTGGAACTGCATTCGCTGCCACACAGACATTCGCTTTCCCCAAAAGCTTTGGTTCGTAAAGGGGCAACACTGTGTATGTGTCTCTCGCAGAGCCCGGCTGCCAAATTCGAAACGTCCAGCGATTGCGCCCACACGAAAGCTGCCAGCACGGAATGCTGTAGCTGGTTTTCACTGTCCCTTGGAACTGCATTCGCTGCCACACAGACATTCGCTTTCCCCAAAAGCTTTGCTTGGTAATGGGGCAACACTGTGTATCTCTCTCTCGCAGAGCCCGGCTGCCAAATTCGAAACGTCCAGCGATTTCTCCCACACGAAATCTGCCAGCACGGAATGCTGTAGCTGGTTTTCACTGTCCCTTGGAACTGCATTCGCTGCCACACAGACATTCGCTTTCCCCAAAAGCTTTGCTTGGTAATGGGGCAACACTGTGTATGTGTCTCTCGCAGAGCCCGGCTGCCAAATTCGAAACGTCCAGCGATTGCGCCCACACGAAAGCTGCCAGCACGGAATGCTGTAGCTGGTTTTCACTGTCCCTTGGAACTGCATTCGCTGCCACACAGACATTCGCTTTCCCCAAAAGCTTTGCTTGGTAGTGGGGCAACACTGTGTATCTCTCTCTCGCAGAGCCCGGCTGCCAAATTCGAAACGTCCAGCGATTTCGCCCACACGAAAGCTGCCAGCACGGAATGCTGTAGCTGGTTTTCACTGTCCCTTGGAACTGCATTCGCTGCCACACAGACATTCGCTTTCCCCAAAAGCTTTGCTTGGTAGTGGGGCAACACTGTGTATGTGTCTCTCGCAGAGCCCGGCTGCCAAATTCGAAACGTCCAGCGATTGCGCCCACACGAAAGCTGCCAGCACGGAATGCTGTAGCTGGTTTTCACTGTCCCTTGGAACTGCATTCGCTGCCACACAGACATTCGCTTTCCCCAAAAGCTTTGCTTGGTAAAGGGGCAACACTGTGTATGTGTCTCTCGCAGAGCCCGGCTGCCAAATTCGAAACGTCCAGCGATTTCTCCCACACGAAAGCTGCCAGCACGGAATGCTGTAGCTGGTTTTCACTGTCCCTTGGAACTGCATTCGCTGCCACACAGACATTCGCTTTCCCCAAAAGCTTTGGTTCGTAAAGGGGCAACACTGTGTATGTGTCTCTCGCAGAGCCCGGCTGCCAAATTCGAAACGTCCAGCGATTGCGCCCACACGAAAGCTGCCAGCACGGAATGCTGTAGCTGGTTTTCACTGTCCCTTGGAACTGCATTCGCTGCCACACAGACATTCGCTTTCCCCAAAAGCTTTGCTTGGTAATGGGGCAACACTGTGTATGTGTCTCTCGCAGAGCCCGGCTGCCAAATTCGAAACGTCCAGCGATTTCTCCCACACGAAAGCTGCCAGCACGGAATGCTGTAGCTGGTTTTCACTGTCCCTTGGAACTGCATTCGCTGCCACACAGACATTCGCTTTCCCCAAAAGCTTTGGTTCGTAAAGGGGCAACACTGTGTATGTGTCTCTCGCAGAGCCCGGCTGCCAAATTCGAAACGTCCAGCGATTGCGCCCACACGAAAGCTGCCAGCACGGAATGCTGTAGCTGGTTTTCACTGTCCCTTGGAACTGCATTCGCTGCCACACAGACATTCGCTTTCCCCAAAAGCTTTGCTTGGTAATGGGGCAACA
Source organism: Mycteria americana (assembly GCF_035582795.1). NCBI lineage: Eukaryota > Metazoa > Chordata > Aves > Ciconiiformes > Ciconiidae > Mycteria > Mycteria americana. The sequence goes on from NC_134376.1 coordinate 20,867,797, forward strand.
CTGTGTATCTCTCTCTCGCAGAGCCCGGCTGCCAAATTCGAAACGTCCAGCGATTGCGCCCACACGAAAGCTGCCAGCACGGAATGCTGTAGCTGGTTTTCACTGTCCCTTGGAACTGCATTCGCTGCCACACAGACATTCGCTTTCCCCAAAAGCTTTGCTTGGTAGTGGGGCAACACTGTGTATCTCCCTCTCGCAGAGCCCGGGTGCCAAATTCGAAACGTCCAGCGATTGCGCCCACACGAAAGCTGCCAGCACGGAATGCTGTAGCTGGTTTTCACTGTCCCTTGGAACTGCATTCGCTGCCACACAGACATTCGCTTTCCCCAAAAGCTTTGCTTGGTAGTGGGGCAACACTGTGTATCTCTCTCTCGCAGAGCCCGGCTGCCAAATTCGAAACGTCCAGCGATTGCGCCCACACGAAAGCTGCCAGCACGGAATGCTGTAGCTGGTTTTCACTGTCCCTTGGAACTGCATTCGCTGCCGCACAGACATTCGCTTTCCCCAGAAGCTTTGCTTGGTAATGGGGCAACACCGTGTATCTCTCTCTCGCAGAGCCCGGCTGCCAAATTCGAAACGTCCAGCGATTGCGCCCACAAGAAAGCTGCCAGCACGGAATGCTGTAGCTGGTTTTCACTGTCCCTTGGAACTGCATTCGCTGCCACACAGACATTCGCTTTCCCCAAAAGCTTTGGTTCGTAAAGGGGCAACACTGTGTATGTGTCTCTCGCAGAGCCCGGCTGCCAAATTCGAAACGTCCAGCGATTTCTCCCACACGAAATCTGCCAGCACGGAATGCTGTAGCTGGTTTTCACTGTCCCTTGGAACTGCATTCGCTGCCACACAGACATTCGCTTTCCCCAAAAGCTTTGCTTGGTAATGGGGCAACACTGTGTATGTGTCTCTCGCAGAGCCCGGCTGCCAAATTCGAAACGTCCAGCGATTGCGTCCACACGAAAGCTGCCAGCACGGAATGCTGTAGCTGGTTTTCACTGTCCCTTGGAACTGCATTCGCTGCCACACAGACATTCGCTTTCCCCAAAAGCTTTGCTTGGTAGTGGGGCAACACTGTGTATGTGTCTCTCGCAGAGCCCGGCTGCCAAATTCGAAACGTCCAGCGATTTCGCCCACACGAAAGCTGCCAGCACGGAATGCTGTAGCTGGTTTTCACTGTCCCTTGGAACTGCATTCGCTGCCACACAGACATTCGCTTTCCCCAAAAGCTTTGCTTGGTAGTGGGGCAACACTGTGTATGTGTCTCTCGCAGAGCCCGGCTGCCAAATTCGAAACGTCCAGCGATTGCGCCCACACGAAAGCTGCCAGCACGGAATGCTGTAGCTGGTTTTCACTGTCCCTTGGAACTGCATTCGCTGCCACACAGACATTCGCTTTCCCCAAAAGCTTTGCTTGGTAAAGGGGCAACACTGTGTATGTGTCTCTCGCAGAGCCCGGCTGCCAAATTCGAAACGTCCAGCGATTTCTCCCACACGAAAGCTGCCAGCACGGAATGCTGTAGCTGGTTTTCACTGTCCCTTGGAACTGCATTCGCTGCCACACAGACATTCGCTTTCCCCAAAAGCTTTGGTTCGTAAAGGGGCAACACTGTGTATGTGTCTCTCGCAGAGCCCGGCTGCCAAATTCGAAACGTCCAGCGATTGCGCCCACACGAAAGCTGCCAGCACGGAATGCTGTAGCTGGTTTTCACTGTCCCTTGGAACTGCATTCGCTGCCACACAGACATTCGCTTTCCCCAAAAGCTTTGCTTGGTAGTGGGGCAACACTGTGTATCTCTCTCTCGCAGAGCCCGGCTGCCAAATTCGAAACGTCCAGCGATTGCGCCCACACGAAAGCTGCCAGCACGGAATGCTGTAGCTGGTTTTCACTGTCCCTTGGAACTGCATTCGCTGCCACACAGACATTCGCTTTCCCCAAAAGCTTTGCTTGGTAAAGGGGCAACACTGTGTATGTGTCTCTCGCAGAGCCCGGCTGCCAAATTCGAAACGTCCAGCGATTGCGCCCACACGAAAGCTGCCAGCACGGAATGCTGTAGCTGGTTTTCACTGTCCCTTGGAACTGCATTCGCTGCCACACAGACATTCGCTTTCCCCAAAACCTTTGGTTCGTAAAGGGGCAACACTGTGTATGTGTCTCTCGCAGAGCCCGGCTGCCAAATTCGAAACGTCCAGCGATTGCGCCCATACGAAAGCTGCCAGCACGGAATGCTGTAGCTGGTTTTCACTGTCCCTTGGAACTGCATTCCCTGCCACACAGACATTCGCTTTCCCCAGAAGCTTTGCTTGGTAATGGGGCAACACTGTGTATGTGTCTCTCGCAGAGCCCGGCTGCCAAATTCGAAACGTCCAGCGATTTCGCCCACACGAAAGCTGCCAGCACGGAATGCTGTAGCTGGTTTTCACTGTCCCTTGGAACTGCATTCGCTGCCGCACAGACATTCGCTTTCCCCAGAAGCTTCGCTTGGTAATGGGGCAACACCGTGTATCTCTCTCTCGCAGAGCCCGGCTGCCAAATTCGAAACGTCCAGCGATTGCGCCCACAAGAAAGCTGCCAGCACGGAATGCTGTAGCTGGTTTTCACTGTCCCTTGGAACTGCATTCGCTGCCACACAGACATTCGCTTTCCCCAAAAGCTTTGGTTCGTAAAGGGGCAACACTGTGTATGTGTCTCTCGCAGAGCCCGGCTGCCAAATTCGAAACGTCCAGCGATTTCTCCCACACGAAATCTGCCAGCACGGAATGCTGTAGCTGGTTTTCACTGTCCCTTGGAACTGCATTCGCTGCCACACAGACATTCGCTTTCCCCAAAAGCTTTGCTTGGTAATGGGGCAACACTGTGTATGTGTCTCTCGCAGAGCCCGGCTGCCAAATTCGAAACGTCCAGCGATTGCGCCCACACGAAAGCTGCCAGCACGGAATGCTGTAGCTGGTTTTCACTGTCCCTTGGAACTGCATTCCCTGCCACACAGACATTCGCTTTCCCCAAAAGCTTTGCTTGGTAATGGGGCAACACTGTGTATGTGTCTCTCGCAGAGCCCGGCTGCCAAATTCGAAACGTCCAGCGATTTCGCCCACACGAAAGCTGCCAGCACAGAATGCTGTAGCTGGTTTTCACTGTCCCTTGGAACTGCATTCGCTGCCGCACAGACATTCGCTTTCCCCAGAAGCTTTGCTTGGTAATGGGGCAACACCGTGTATCTCTCTCTCGCAGAGCCCGGCTGCCAAATTCGAAACGTCCAGCGATTGCGCCCACAAGAAAGCTGCCAGCACGGAATGCTGTAGCTGGTTTTCACTGTCCCTTGGAACTGCATTCGCTGCCACACAGACATTCGCTTTCCCCAAAAGCTTAGGTTCGTAAAGGGGCAACAGTGTGTATGTGTCTCTCGCAGAGCCCGGCTGCCAAATTCGAAACGTCCAGCGATTTCTCCCACACGAAATCTGCCAGCACGGAATGCTGTAGCTGGTTTTCACTGTCCCTTGGAACTGCATTCGCTGCCACACAGACATTCGCTTTCCCCAAAAGCTTTGCTTGGTAAAGGGGCAACACTGTGTATGTGTCTCTCGCAGAGCCCGGCTGCCAAATTCGAAACGTCCAGCGATTGCGCCCACACGAAAGCTGCCAGCACGGAATGCTGTAGCTGGTTTTCACTGTCCCTTGGAACTGCATTCGCTGCCACACAGACATTCGCTTTCCCCAAAAGCTTTGGTTCGTAAAGGGGCAACACTGTGTATGTGTCTCTCGCAGAGCCCGGCTGCCAAATGCGAAACGTCCAGCGATTGCGCCCACACGAAAGCTGCCAGCACGGAATGCTGTAGCTGGTTTTCACTGTCCCTTGGAACTGCATTCCCTGCCACACAGACATTCGCTTTCCCCAAAAGCTTTGCTTGGTAATGGGGCAACACTGTGTATGTGTCTCTCGCAGAGCCCGGCTGCCAAATTCGAAACGTCCAGCGATTGCGCCCACACGAAAGCTGCCAGCACGGAATGCTGTAGCTGGTTTTCACTGTCCCTTGGAACTGCATTCGCTGCCACACAGACATTCGCTTTCCCCAGAAGCTTTGCTTGGTAGTGGGGCAACACTGTGTATCTCTCTCTCGCAGAGCCCGGCTGCGAAATTCTAAACGTCCAGCGATTGCGCCCACACGAAAGCTGCCAGCACGGAATGCTGTAGCTGGTTTTTACTGTCCCTTGGAACTGCATTCGCTGCCACACAGACATTCGCTTTCCCCAAAAGCTTTGCTTGGTAGTGGGGCAACACTGTGTATCTCTCTCTCGCAGAGCCCGGCTGCCAAATTCGAAACGTCCAGCGATTGCGCCCACACGAAAGCTGCCAGCACGGAATGCTGTAGCTGGTTTTCACTGTCCCTTGGAACTGCATTCGCTGCCACACAGACATTCGCTTTCCCCAAAAGCTTTGCTTGGTAGTGGGGCAACACTGTGTATCTCTCTCTCGCAGAGCCCGGCTGCCAAATTCGAAACGTCCAGCGATTGCGCCCACACGAAAGCTGCCAGCACGGAATGCTGTAGCTGGTTTTCACTGTCCCTTGGAACTGCATTCGCTGCCACACAGACATTCGCTTTCCCCAAAAGCTTTGCTTGGTAATGGGGCAACACTGTGTATGTGTCTCTCGCAGAGCCCGGCTAACAAATTCGAAACGTCCAGCGATTTCGCCCACACGAAAGCTGCCAGCACGGAATGCTGTAGCTGGTTTTCACTGTCCCTTGGAACTGCATTCCCTGCCACACAGACATTCGCTTTCCCCAAAAGCTTTGCTTGGTAATGGGGCAACACTGTGTATGTGTCTCTCGCAGAGCCCGGCTGCCAAATTCGAAACGTCCAGCGATTGCGCCCACACGAAAGCTGCCAGCACGGAATGCTGTAGCTGGTTTTCACTGTCCCTTGGAACTGCATTCGCTGCCGCACAGACATTCGCTTTCCCCAGAAGCTTTGCTTGGTAATGGGGCAACACCGTGTATCTCTCTCTCGCAGAGCCCGGCTGCCAAATTCGAAACGTCCAGCGATTGCGCCCACAAGAAAGCTGCCAGCACGGAATGCTGTAGCTGGTTTTTACTGTCCCTTGGAACTGCATTCGCTGCCACACAGACATTCGCTTTCCCCAAAAGCTTAGGTTCGTAAAGGGGCAACAGTGTGTATGTGTCTCTCGCAGAGCCCGGCTGCCAAATTCGAAACGTCCAGCGATTTCTCCCACACGAAATCTGCCAGCACGGAATGCTGTAGCTGGTTTTCACTGTCCCTTGGAACTGCATTCGCTGCCACACAGACATTCGCTTTCCCCAAAAGCTTTGCTTGGTAATGGGGCAACACTGTGTATGTGTCTCTCGCAGAGCCCGGCTGCCAAATTCGAAACGTCCAGCGATTGCGCCCACACGAAAGCTGCCAGCACGGAATGCTGTAGCTGGTTTTCACTGTCCCTTGGAACTGCATTCGCTGCCACACAGACATTCGCTTTCCCCAAAAGCTTTGCTTGGTAGTGGGGCAACACTGTGTATCTCTCTCTCGCAGAGCCCGGCTGCCAAATTCGAAACGTCCAGCGATTGCGCCCACACGAAAGCTGCCAGCACGGAATGCTGTAGCTGGTTTTCACTGTCCCTTGGAACTGCATTCGCTGCCACACAGACATTCGCTTTCCCCAAAAGCTTTGGTTCGTAAAGGGGCAACACTGTGTATGTGTCTCTCGCAGAGCCCGGCTGCCAAATTCGAAACGTCCAGCGATTGCGCCCACACGAAAGCTGCCAGCACGGAATGCTGTAGCTGGTTTTCACTGTCCCTTGGAACTGCATTCGCTGCCACACAGACATTCGCTTTCCCCAAAAGCTTTGCTTGGTAATGGGGCAACACTGTGTATCTCTCTCTCGCAGAGCCCGGCTGCCAAATTCGAAACGTCCAGCGATTGCGCCCACACGAAAGCTGCCAGCACGGAATGCTGTAGCTGGTTTTCACTGTCCCTTGGAACTGCATTCGCTGCCACACAGACATTCGCTTTCCCCAAAAGCTTTGCTTGGTAGTGGGGCAACACTGTGTATCTCCCTCTCGCAGAGCCCGGGTGCCAAATTCGAAACGTCCAGCGATTGCGCCCACACGAAAGCTGCCAGCACGGAATGCTGTAGCTGGTTTTCACTGTCCCTTGGAACTGCATTCGCTGCCACACAGACATTCGCTTTCCCCAAAAGCTTTGCTTGGTAGTGGGGCAACACTGTGTATGTGTCTCTCGCAGAGCCCGGCTGCCAAATTCGAAACGTCCAGCGATTGCGCCCACACGAAAGCTGCCAGCACGGAATGCTGTAGCTGGTTTTCACTGTCCCTTGGAACTGCATTCGCTGCCGCACAGACATTCGCTTTCCCCAGAAGCTTTGCTTGGTAATGGGGCAACACCGTGTATCTCTCTCTCGCAGAGCCCGGCTGCCAAATTCGAAACGTCCAGCGATTGCGCCCACAAGAAAGCTGCCAGCACGGAATGCTGTAGCTGGTTTTTACTGTCCCTTGGAACTGCATTCGCTGCCACACAGACATTCGCTTTCCCCAAAAGCTTAGGTTCGTAAAGGGGCAACAGTGTGTATGTGTCTCTCGCAGAGCCCGGCTGCCAAATTCGAAACGTCCAGCGATTTCTCCCACACGAAATCTGCCAGCACGGAATGCTGTAGCTGGTTTTCACTGTCCCTTGGAACTGCATTCGCTGCCACACAGACATTCGCTTTCCCCAAAAGCTTTGCTTGGTAATGGGGCAACACTGTGTATGTGTCTCTCGCAGAGCCCGGCTGCCAAATTCGAAACGTCCAGCGATTGCGCCCACACGAAAGCTGCCAGCACGGAATGCTGTAGCTGGTTTTCACTGTCCCTTGGAACTGCATTCGCTGCCACACAGACATTCGCTTTCCCCAAAAGCTTTGCTTGGTAGTGGGGCAACACTGTGTATCTCTCTCTCGCAGAGCCCGGCTGCCAAATTCGAAACGTCCAGCGATTGCGCCCACACGAAAGCTGCCAGCACGGAATGCTGTAGCTGGTTTTCACTGTCCCTTGGAACTGCATTCGCTGCCACACAGACATTCGCTTTCCCCAAAAGCTTTGGTTCGTAAAGGGGCAACACTGTGTATGTGTCTCTCGCAGAGCCCGGCTGCCAAATTCGAAACGTCCAGCGATTGCGCCCACACGAAAGCTGCCAGCACGGAATGCTGTAGCTGGTTTTCACTGTCCCTTGGAACTGCATTCGCTGCCACACAGACATTCGCTTTCCCCAAAAGCTTTGCTTGGTAATGGGGCAACACTGTGTATCTCTCTCTCGCAGAGCCCGGCTGCCAAATTCGAAACGTCCAGCGATTGCGCCCACACGAAAGCTGCCAGCACGGAATGCTGTAGCTGGTTTTCACTGTCCCTTGGAACTGCATTCGCTGCCACACAGACATTCGCTTTCCCCAAAAGCTTTGCTTGGTAGTGGGGCAACACTGTGTATCTCCCTCTCGCAGAGCCCGGGTGCCAAATTCGAAACGTCCAGCGATTGCGCCCACACGAAAGCTGCCAGCACGGAATGCTGTAGCTGGTTTTCACTGTCCCTTGGAACTGCATTCGCTGCCACACAGACATTCGCTTTCCCCAAAAGCTTTGCTTGGTAGTGGGGCAACACTGTGTATCTCTCTCTCGCAGAGCCCGGCTGCCAAATTCGAAACGTCCAGCGATTGCGCCCACACGAAAGCTGCCAGCACGGAATGCTGTAGCTGGTTTTCACTGCCCCTTGGAACTGCATTCGCTGCCACACAGACATTCGCTTTCCCCAAAAGCTTTGGTTCGTAAAGGGGCAACACTGTGTATGTGTCTCTCGCAGAGCCCGGCTGCCAAATTCGAAACGTCCAGCGATTGCGCCCACACGAAAGCTGCCAGCACGGAATGCTGTAGCTGGTTTTCACTGTCCCTTGGAACTGCATTCGCTGCCACACAGACATTCGCTTTCCCCAAAAGCTTTGCTTGGTAATGGGGCAACACTGTGTATGTGTCTCTCGCAGAGCCCGGCTGCCAAATTCGAAACGTCCAGCGATTTCTCCCACACGAAAGCTGCCAGCACGGAATGCTGTAGCTGGTTTTCACTGTCCCTTGGAACTGCATTCGCTGCCACACAGACATTCGCTTTCCCCAAAAGCTTTGGTTCGTAAAGGGGCAACACTGTGTATGTGTCTCTCGCAGAGCCCGGCTGCCAAATTCGAAACGTCCAGCGATTGCGCCCACACGAAAGCTGCCAGCACGGAATGCTGTAGCTGGTTTTCACTGTCCCTTGGAACTGCATTCGCTGCCACACAGACATTCGCTTTCCCCAAAAGCTTTGCTTGGTAATGGGGCAACACTGTGTATCTCTCTCTCGCAGAGCCCGGCTGCCAAATTCGAAACGTCCAGCGATTGCGCCCACACGAAAGCTGCCAGCACGGAATGCTGTAGCTGGTTTTCACTGTCCCTTGGAACTGCATTCGCTGCCACACAGACATTCGCTTTCCCCAAAAGCTTTGCTTGGTAGTGGGGCAACACTGTGTATCTCCCTCTCGCAGAGCCCGGGTGCCAAATTCGAAACGTCCAGCGATTGCGCCCACACGAAAGCTGCCAGCACGGAATGCTGTAGCTGGTTTTCACTGTCCCTTGGAACTGCATTCGCTGCCACACAGACATTCGCTTTCCCCAAAAGCTTTGCTTGGTAGTGGGGCAACACTGTGTATCTCTCTCTCGCAGAGCCCGGCTGCCAAATTCGAAACGTCCAGCGATTGCGCCCACACGAAAGCTGCCAGCACGGAATGCTGTAGCTGGTTTTCACTGTCCCTTGGAACTGCATTCCCTGCCACACAGACATTCGCTTTCCCCAAAAGCTTTGCTTGGTAATGGGGCAACACTGTGTATGTGTCTCTCGCAGAGCCCGGCTGCCAAATTCGAAACGTCCAGCGATTTCGCCCACACGAAAGCTGCCAGCACAGAATGCTGTAGCTGGTTTTCACTGTCCCTTGGAACTGCATTCGCTGCCGCACAGACATTCGCTTTCCCCAGAAGCTTTGCTTGGTAATGGGGCAACACCGTGTATCTCTCTCTCGCAGAGCCCGGCTGCCAAATTCGAAACGTCCAGCGATTGCGCCCACAAGAAAGCTGCCAGCACGGAATGCTGTAGCTGGTTTTCACTGTCCCTTGGAACTGCATTCGCTGCCACACAGACATTCGCTTTCCCCAAAAGCTTAGGTTCGTAAAGGGGCAACAGTGTGTATGTGTCTCTCGCAGAGCCCGGCTGCCAAATTCGAAACGTCCAGCGATTTCTCCCACACGAAATCTGCCAGCACGGAATGCTGTAGCTGGTTTTCACTGTCCCTTGGAACTGCATTCGCTGCCACACAGACATTCGCTTTCCCCAAAAGCTTTGCTTGGTAAAGGGGCAACACTGTGTATGTGTCTCTCGCAGAGCCCGGCTGCCAAATTCGAAACGTCCAGCGATTGCGCCCACACGAAAGCTGCCAGCACGGAATGCTGTAGCTGGTTTTCACTGTCCCTTGGAACTGCATTCGCTGCCACACAGACATTCGCTTTCCCCAAAAGCTTTGGTTCGTAAAGGGGCAACACTGTGTATGTGTCTCTCGCAGAGCCCGGCTGCCAAATGCGAAACGTCCAGCGATTGCGCCCACACGAAAGCTGCCAGCACGGAATGCTGTAGCTGGTTTTCACTGTCCCTTGGAACTGCATTCCCTGCCACACAGACATTCGCTTTCCCCAAAAGCTTTGCTTGGTAATGGGGCAACACTGTGTATGTGTCTCTCGCAGAGCCCGGCTGCCAAATTCGAAACGTCCAGCGATTGCGCCCACACGAAAGCTGCCAGCACGGAATGCTGTAGCTGGTTTTCACTGTCCCTTGGAACTGCATTCGCTGCCACACAGACATTCGCTTTCCCCAGAAGCTTTGCTTGGTAGTGGGGCAACACTGTGTATCTCTCTCTCGCAGAGCCCGGCTGCCAAATTCGAAACGTCCAGCGATTGCGCCCACACGAAAGCTGCCAGCACGGAATGCTGTAGCTGGTTTTCACTGTCCCTTGGAACTGCATTCGCTGCCACACAGACATTCGCTTTCCCCAAAAGCTTTGCTTGGTAATGGGGCAACACTGTGTATGTGTCTCTCGCAGAGCCCGGCTAACAAATTCGAAACGTCCAGCGATTTCGCCCACACGAAAGCTGCCAGCACGGAATGCTGTAGCTGGTTTTCACTGTCCCTTGGAACTGCATTCCCTGCCACACAGACATTCGCTTTCCCCAAAAGCTTTGCTTGGTAATGGGGCAACACTGTGTATGTGTCTCTCGCAGAGCCCGGCTGCCAAATTCGAAACGTCCAGCGATTGCGCCCACACGAAAGCTGCCAGCACGGAATGCTGTAGCTGGTTTTCACTGTCCCTTGGAACTGCATTCGCTGCCGCACAGACATTCGCTTTCCCCAGAAGCTTTGCTTGGTAATGGGGCAACACCGTGTATCTCTCTCTCGCAGAGCCCGGCTGCCAAATTCGAAACGTCCAGCGATTGCGCCCACAAGAAAGCTGCCAGCACGGAATGCTGTAGCTGGTTTTTACTGTCCCTTGGAACTGCATTCGCTGCCACACAGACATTCGCTTTCCCCAAAAGCTTAGGTTCGTAAAGGGGCAACAGTGTGTATGTGTCTCTCGCAGAGCCCGGCTGCCAAATTCGAAACGTCCAGCGATTTCTCCCACACGAAATCTGCCAGCACGGAATGCTGTAGCTGGTTTTCACTGTCCCTTGGAACTGCATTCGCTGCCACACAGACATTCGCTTTCCCCAAAAGCTTTGCTTGGTAATGGGGCAACACTGTGTATGTGTCTCTCGCAGAGCCCGGCTGCCAAATTCGAAACGTCCAGCGATTGCGCCCACACGAAAGCTGCCAGCACGGAATGCTGTAGCTGGTTTTCACTGTCCCTTGGAACTGCATTCGCTGCCACACAGACATTCGCTTTCCCCAAAAGCTTTGCTTGGTAGTGGGGCAACACTGTGTATCTCTCTCTCGCAGAGCCCGGCTGCCAAATTCGAAACGTCCAGCGATTGCGCCCACACGAAAGCTGCCAGCACGGAATGCTGTAGCTGGTTTTCACTGTCCCTTGGAACTGCATTCGCTGCCACACAGACATTCGCTTTCCCCAAAAGCTTTGGTTCGTAAAGGGGCAACACTGTGTATGTGTCTCTCGCAGAGCCCGGCTGCCAAATTCGAAACGTCCAGCGATTGCGCCCACACGAAAGCTGCCAGCACGGAATGCTGTAGCTGGTTTTCACTGTCCCTTGGAACTGCATTCGCTGCCACACAGACATTCGCTTTCCCCAAAAGCTTTGCTTGGTAATGGGGCAACACTGTGTATCTCTCTCTCGCAGAGCCCGGCTGCCAAATTCGAAACGTCCAGCGATTGCGCCCACACGAAAGCTGCCAGCACGGAATGCTGTAGCTGGTTTTCACTGTCCCTTGGAACTGCATTCGCTGCCACACAGACATTCGCTTTCCCCAAAAGCTTTGCTTGGTAGTGGGGCAACACTGTGTATCTCCCTCTCGCAGAGCCCGGGTGCCAAATTCGAAACGTCCAGCGATTGCGCCCACACGAAAGCTGCCAGCACGGAATGCTGTAGCTGGTTTTCACTGTCCCTTGGAACTGCATTCGCTGCCACACAGACATTCGCTTTCCCCAAAAGCTTTGCTTGGTAGTGGGGCAACACTGTGTATCTCTCTCTCGCAGAGCCCGGCTGCCAAATTCGAAACGTCCAGCGATTTCTCCCACACGAAAGCTGCCAGCACGGAATGCTGTAGCTGGTTTTCACTGTCCCTTGGAACTGCATTCGCTGCCGCACAGACATTCGCTTTCCCCAGAAGCTTTGCTTGGTAATGGGGCAACACCGTGTATCTCTCTCTCGCAGAGCCCGGCTGCCAAATTCGAAACGTCCAGCGATTGCGCCCACAAGAAAGCTGCCAGCACGGAATGCTGTAGCTGGTTTTCACTGTCCCTTGGAACTGCATTCGCTGCCACACAGACATTCGCTTTTCCCAAAAGCTTTGGTTCGTAAAGGGGCAACACTGTGTATGTGTCTCTCGCAGAGCCCGGCTGCCAAATTCGAAACGTCCAGCGATTTCTCCCACACGAAATCTGCCAGCACGGAATGCTGTAGCTGGTTTTCACTGTCCCTTGGAACTGCATTCGCTGCCACACAGACATTCGCTTTCCCCAAAAGCTTTGCTTGGTAATGGGGCAACACTGTGTATGTGTCTCTCGCAGAGCCCGGCTGCCAAATTCGAAACGTCCAGCGATTGCGCCCACACGAAAGCTGCCAGCACGGAATGCTGTAGCTGGTTTTCACTGTCCCTTGGAACTGCATTCGCTGCCACACAGACATTCGCTTTCCCCAAAAGCTTTGCTTGGTAGTGGGGCAACACTGTGTATCTCTCTCTCGCAGAGCCCGGCTGCCAAATTCGAAACGTCCAGCGATTTCGCCCACACGAAAGCTGCCAGCACGGAATGCTGTAGCTGGTTTTCACTGTCCCTTGGAACTGCATTCGCTGCCACACAGACATTCGCTTTCCCCAAAAGCTTTGCTTGGTAGTGGGGCAACACTGTGTATGTGTCTCTCGCAGAGCCCGGCTGCCAAATTCGAAACGTCCAGCGATTGCGCCCACACGAAAGCTGCCAGCACGGAATGCTGTAGCTGGTTTTCACTGTCCCTTGGAACTGCATTCGCTGCCACACAGACATTCGCTTTCCCCAAAAGCTTTGCTTGGTAAAGGGGCAACACTGTGTATGTGTCTCTCGCAGAGCCCGGCTGCCAAATTCGAAACGTCCAGCGATTTCTCCCACACGAAAGCTGCCAGCACGGAATGCTGTAGCTGGTTTTCACTGTCCCTTGGAACTGCATTCGCTGCCACACAGACATTCGCTTTCCCCAAAAGCTTTGGTTCGTAAAGGGGCAACACTGTGTATGTGTCTCTCGCAGAGCCCGGCTGCCAAATTCGAAACGTCCAGCGATTGCGCCCACACGAAAGCTGCCAGCACGGAATGCTGTAGCTGGTTTTCACTGTCCCTTGGAACTGCATTCGCTGCCACACAGACATTCGCTTTCCCCAAAAGCTTTGCTTGGTAATGGGGCAACACTGTGTATGTGTCTCTCGCAGAGCCCGGCTGCCAAATTCGAAACGTCCAGCGATTTCTCCCACACGAAAGCTGCCAGCACGGAATGCTGTAGCTGGTTTTCACTGTCCCTTGGAACTGCATTCGCTGCCACACAGACATTCGCTTTCCCCAAAAGCTTTGGTTCGTAAAGGGGCAACACTGTGTATGTGTCTCTCGCAGAGCCCGGCTGCCAAATTCGAAACGTCCAGCGATTGCGCCCACACGAAAGCTGCCAGCACGGAATGCTGTAGCTGGTTTTCACTGTCCCTTGGAACTGCATTCGCTGCCACACAGACATTCGCTTTCCCCAAAAGCTTTGCTTGGTAATGGGGCAACACTGTGTATCTCTCTCTCGCAGAGCCCGGCTGCCAAATTCGAAACGTCCAGCGATTGCGCCCACACGAAAGCTGCCAGCACGGAATGCTGTAGCTGGTTTTCACTGTCCCTTGGAACTGCATTCGCTGCCACACAGACATTCGCTTTCCCCAAAAGCTTTGCTTGGTAGTGGGGCAACACTGTGTATCTCCCTCTCGCAGAGCCCGGGTGCCAAATTCGAAACGTCCAGCGATTGCGCCCACACGAAAGCTGCCAGCACGGAATGCTGTAGCTGGTTTTCACTGTCCCTTGGAACTGCATTCGCTGCCACACAGACATTCGCTTTCCCCAAAAGCTTTGCTTGGTAGTGGGGCAACACTGTGTATCTCTCTCTCGCAGAGCCCGGCTGCCAAATTCGAAACGTCCAGCGATTTCTCCCACACGAAAGCTGCCAGCACGGAATGCTGTAGCTGGTTTTCACTGTCCCTTGGAACTGCATTCGCTGCCGCACAGACATTCGCTTTCCCCAGAAGCTTTGCTTGGTAATGGGGCAACACCGTGTATCTCTCTCTCGCAGAGCCCGGCTGCCAAATTCGAAACGTCCAGCGATTGCGCCCACAAGAAAGCTGCCAGCACGGAATGCTGTAGCTGGTTTTCACTGTCCCTTGGAACTGCATTCGCTGCCACACAGACATTCGCTTTCCCCAAAAGCTTTGGTTCGTAAAGGGGCAACACTGTGTATGTGTCTCTCGCAGAGCCCGGCTGCCAAATTCGAAACGTCCAGCGATTTCTCCCACACGAAATCTGCCAGCACGGAATGCTGTAGCTGGTTTTCACTGTCCCTTGGAACTGCATTCGCTGCCACACAGACATTCGCTTTCCCCAAAAGCTTTGCTTGGTAATGGGGCAACACTGTGTATGTGTCTCTCGCAGAGCCCGGCTGCCAAATTCGAAACGTCCAGCGATTGCGCCCACACGAAAGCTGCCAGCACGGAATGCTGTAGCTGGTTTTCACTGTCCCTTGGAACTGCATTCGCTGCCACACAGACATTCGCTTTCCCCAAAAGCTTTGCTTGGTAGTGGGGCAACACTGTGTATGTGTCTCTCGCAGAGCCCGGCTGCCAAATTCGAAACGTCCAGCGATTTCGCCCACACGAAAGCTGCCAGCATGGAATGCTGTAGCTGGTTTTCACTGTCCCTTGGAACTGCATTCGCTGCCACACAGACATTCGCTTTCCCCAAAAGCTTTGCTTGGTAGTGGGGCAACACTGTGTATGTGTCTCTCGCAGAGCCCGGCTGCCAAATTCGAAACGTCCAGCGATTGCGCCCACACGAAAGCTGCCAGCACGGAATGCTGTAGCTGGTTTTCACTGTCCCTTGGAACTGCATTCGCTGCCACACAGACATTCGCTTTCCCCAAAAGCTTTGCTTGGTAAAGGGGCAACACTGTGTATGTGTCTCTCGCAGAGCCCGGCTGCCAAATTCGAAACGTCCAGCGATTTCTCCCACACGAAAGCTGCCAGCACGGAATGCTGTAGCTGGTTTTCACTGTCCCTTGGAACTGCATTCGCTGCCACACAGACATTCGCTTTCCCCAAAAGCTTTGGTTCGTAAAGGGGCAACACTGTGTATGTGTCTCTCGCAGAGCCCGGCTGCCAAATTCGAAACGTCCAGCGATTGCGCCCACACGAAAGCTGCCAGCACGGAATGCTGTAGCTGGTTTTCACTGTCCCTTGGAACTGCATTCGCTGCCACACAGACATTCGCTTTCCCCAAAAGCTTTGCTTGGTAGTGGGGCAACACTGTGTATCTCTCTCTCGCAGAGCCCGGCTGCCAAATTCGAAACGTCCAGCGATTGCGCCCACACGAAAGCTGCCAGCACGGAATGCTGTAGCTGGTTTTCACTGTCCCTTGGAACTGCATTCGCTGCCACACAGACATTCGCTTTCCCCAAAAGCTTTGCTTGGTAAAGGGGCAACACTGTGTATGTGTCTCTCGCAGAGCCCGGCTGCCAAATTCGAAACGTCCAGCGATTGCGCCCACACGAAAGCTGCCAGCACGGAATGCTGTAGCTGGTTTTCACTGTCCCTTGGAACTGCATTCGCTGCCACACAGACATTCGCTTTCCCCAAAACCTTTGGTTCGTAAAGGGGCAACACTGTGTATGTGTCTCTCGCAGAGCCCGGCTGCCAAATTCGAAACGTCCAGCGATTGCGCCCATACGAAAGCTGCCAGCACGGAATGCTGTAGCTGGTTTTCACTGTCCCTTGGAACTGCATTCCCTGCCACACAGACATTCGCTTTCCCCAGAAGCTTTGCTTGGTAATGGGGCAACACTGTGTATGTGTCTCTCGCAGAGCCCGGCTGCCAAATTCGAAACGTCCAGCGATTTCGCCCACACGAAAGCTGCCAGCACGGAATGCTGTAGCTGGTTTTCACTGTCCCTTGGAACTGCATTCGCTGCCGCACAGACATTCGCTTTCCCCAGAAGCTTCGCTTGGTAATGGGGCAACACCGTGTATCTCTCTCTCGCAGAGCCCGGCTGCCAAATTCGAAACGTCCAGCGATTGCGCCCACAAGAAAGCTGCCAGCACGGAATGCTGTAGCTGGTTTTCACTGTCCCTTGGAACTGCATTCGCTGCCACACAGACATTCGCTTTCCCCAAAAGCTTTGGTTCGTAAAGGGGCAACACTGTGTATGTGTCTCTCGCAGAGCCCGGCTGCCAAATTCGAAACGTCCAGCGATTTCGCCCACACGAAAGCTGCCATCACGGAATGCTGTAGCTGGTTTTCACTGTCCCTTGGAACTGCATTCGCTGCCACACAGACATTCGCTTTCCCCAAAAGCTTTGCTTGGTAATGGGGCAACACTGTGTATGTGTCTCTCGCAGAGCCCGGCTGCCAAATTTGAAACGTCCAGCGATTGCGCCCACACGAAAGCTGCCAGCACGGAATGCTGTAGCTGGTTTTCACTGTCCCTTGGAACTGCATTCCCTGCCACACAGACATTCGCTTTCCCCAAAAGCTTTGCTTGGTAATGGGGCAACACTGTGTATGTGTCTCTCGCAGAGCCCGGCTGCCAAATTCGAAACGTCCAGCGATTTCGCCCACACGAAAGCTGCCAGCACAGAATGCTGTAGCTGGTTTTCACTGTCCCTTGGAACTGCATTCGCTGCCGCACAGACATTCGCTTTCCCCAGAAGCTTTGCTTGGTAATGGGGCAACACCGTGTATCTCTCTCTCGCAGAGCCCGGCTGCCAAATTCGAAACGTCCAGCGATTGCGCCCACAAGAAAGCTGCCAGCACGGAATGCTGTAGCTGGTTTTCACTGTCCCTTGGAACTGCATTCGCTGCCACACAGACATTCGCTTTCCCCAAAAGCTTAGGTTCGTAAAGGGGCAACAGTGTGTATGTGTCTCTCGCAGAGCCCGGCTGCCAAATTCGAAACGTCCAGCGATTTCTCCCACACGAAATCTGCCAGCACGGAATGCTGTAGCTGGTTTTCACTGTCCCTTGGAACTGCATTCGCTGCCACACAGACATTCGCTTTCCCCAAAAGCTTTGCTTGGTAATGGGGCAACACTGTGTATGTGTCTCTCGCAGAGCCCGGCTGCCAAATTCGAAACGTCCAGCGATTGCGCCCACACGAAAGCTGCCAGCACGGAATGCTGTAGCTGGTTTTCACTGTCCCTTGGAACTGCATTCGCTGCCACACAGACATTCGCTTTCCCCAAAAGCTTTGCTTGGTAGTGGGGCAACACTGTGTATCTCTCTCTCGCAGAGCCCGGCTGCCAAATTCGAAACGTCCAGCGATTGCGCCCACACGAAAGCTGCCAGCACGGAATGCTGTAGCTGGTTTTCACTGTCCCTTGGAACTGCATTCGCTGCCACACAGACATTCGCTTTCCCCAAAAGCTTTGCTTGGTAGTGGGGCAACACTGTGTATCTCTCTCTCGCAGAGCCCGGCTGCCAAATTCGAAACGTCCAGCGATTGCGCCCACACGAAAGCTGCCAGCACGGAATGCTGTAGCTGGTTTTCACTGTCCCTTGGAACTGCATTCGCTGCCGCACAGACATTCGCTTTCCCCAGAAGCTTTGCTTGGTAATGGGGCAACACCGTGTATCTCTCTCTCGCAGAGCCCGGCTGCCAAATTCGAAACGTCCAGCGATTGCGCCCACAAGAAAGCTGCCAGCACGGAATGCTGTAGCTGGTTTTTACTGTCCCTTGGAACTGCATTCGCTGCCACACAGACATTCGCTTTCCCCAAAAGCTTAGGTTCGTAAAGGGGCAACAGTGTGTATGTGTCTCTCGCAGAGCCCGGCTGCCAAATTCGAAACGTCCAGCGATTGCGCCCACACGAAATCTGCCAGCACGGAATGCTGTAGCTGGTTTTCACTGTCCCTTGGAACTGCATTCGCTGCCACACAGACATTCGCTTTCCCCAAAAGCTTTGCTTGGTAATGGGGCAACACTGTGTATGTGTCTCTCGCAGAGCCCGGCTGCCAAATTCGAAACGTCCAGCGATTGCGCCCACACGAAAGCTGCCAGCACGGAATGCTGTAGCTGGTTTTCACTGTCCCTTGGAACTGCATTCGCTGCCACACAGACATTCGCTTTCCCCAAAAGCTTTGCTTGGTAGTGGGGCAACACTGTGTATCTCTCTCTCGCAGAGCCCGGCTGCCAAATTCGAAACGTCCAGCGATTGCGCCCACACGAAAGCTGCCAGCACGGAATGCTGTAGCTGGTTTTCACTGTCCCTTGGAACTGCATTCGCTGCCACACAGACATTCGCTTTCCCCAAAAGCTTTGGTTCGTAAAGGGGCAACACTGTGTATGTGTCTCTCGCAGAGCCCGGCTGCCAAATTCGAAACGTCCAGCGATTGCGCCCACACGAAAGCTGCCAGCACGGAATGCTGTAGCTGGTTTTCACTGTCCCTTGGAACTGCATTCGCTGCCACACAGACATTCGCTTTCCCCAAAAGCTTTGCTTGGTAATGGGGCAACACTGTGTATCTCTCTCTCGCAGAGCCCGGCTGCCAAATTCGAAACGTCCAGCGATTGCGCCCACACGAAAGCTGCCAGCACGGAATGCTGTAGCTGGTTTTCACTGTCCCTTGGAACTGCATTCGCTGCCACACAGACATTCGCTTTCCCCAAAAGCTTTGCTTGGTAGTGGGGCAACACTGTGTATCTCCCTCTCGCAGAGCCCGGGTGCCAAATTCGAAACGTCCAGCGATTGCGCCCACACGAAAGCTGCCAGCACGGAATGCTGTAGCTGGTTTTCACTGTCCCTTGGAACTGCATTCGCTGCCACACAGACATTCGCTTTCCCCAAAAGCTTTGCTTGGTAGTGGGGCAACACTGTGTATCTCTCTCTCGCAGAGCCCGGCTGCCAAATTCGAAACGTCCAGCGATTTCTCCCACACGAAAGCTGCCAGCACGGAATGCTGTAGCTGGTTTTCACTGTCCCTTGGAACTGCATTCGCTGCCGCACAGACATTCGCTTTCCCCAGAAGCTTTGCTTGGTAATGGGGCAACACCGTGTATCTCTCTCTCGCAGAGCCCGGCTGCCAAATTCGAAACGTCCAGCGATTGCGCCCACAAGAAAGCTGCCAGCACGGAATGCTGTAGCTGGTTTTCACTGTCCCTTGGAACTGCATTCGCTGCCACACAGACATTCGCTTTTCCCAAAAGCTTTGGTTCGTAAAGGGGCAACACTGTGTATGTGTCTCTCGCAGAGCCCGGCTGCCAAATTCGAAACGTCCAGCGATTTCTCCCACACGAAATCTGCCAGCACGGAATGCTGTAGCTGGTTTTCACTGTCCCTTGGAACTGCATTCGCTGCCACACAGACATTCGCTTTCCCCAAAAGCTTTGCTTGGTAATGGGGCAACACTGTGTATGTGTCTCTCGCAGAGCCCGGCTGCCAAATTCGAAACGTCCAGCGATTGCGCCCACACGAAAGCTGCCAGCACGGAATGCTGTAGCTGGTTTTCACTGTCCCTTGGAACTGCATTCGCTGCCACACAGACATTTGCTTTCCCCAAAAGCTTTGCTTGGTAGTGGGGCAACACTGTGTATCTCTCTCTCGCAGAGCCCGGCTGCCAAATTCGAAACGTCCAGCGATTTCGCCCACACGAAAGCTGCCAGCACGGAATGCTGTAGCTGGTTTTCACTGTCCCTTGGAACTGCATTCGCTGCCACACAGACATTCGCTTTCCCCAAAAGCTTTGCTTGGTAGTGGGGCAACACTGTGTATGTGTCTCTCGCAGAGCCCGGCTGCCAAATTCGAAACGTCCAGCGATTGCGCCCACACGAAAGCTGCCAGCACGGAATGCTGTAGCTGGTTTTCACTGTCCCTTGGAACTGCATTCGCTGCCACACAGACATTCGCTTTCCCCAAAAGCTTTGCTTGGTAAAGGGGCAACACTGTGTATGTGTCTCTCGCAGAGCCCGGCTGCCAAATTCGAAACGTCCAGCGATTTCTCCCACACGAAAGCTGCCAGCACGGAATGCTGTAGCTGGTTTTCACTGTCCCTTGGAACTGCATTCGCTGCCACACAGACATTCGCTTTCCCCAAAAGCTTTGGTTCGTAAAGGGGCAACACTGTGTATGTGTCTCTCGCAGAGCCCGGCTGCCAAATTCGAAACGTCCAGCGATTGCGCCCACACGAAAGCTGCCAGCACGGAATGCTGTAGCTGGTTTTCACTGTCCCTTGGAACTGCATTCGCTGCCACACAGACATTCGCTTTCCCCAAAAGCTTTGCTTGGTAATGGGGCAACACTGTGTATGTGTCTCTCGCAGAGCCCGGCTGCCAAATTCGAAACGTCCAGCGATTTCTCCCACACGAAAGCTGCCAGCACGGAATGCTGTAGCTGGTTTTCACTGTCCCTTGGAACTGCATTCGCTGCCACACAGACATTCGCTTTCCCCAAAAGCTTTGGTTCGTAAAGGGGCAACACTGTGTATGTGTCTCTCGCAGAGCCCGGCTGCCAAATTCGAAACGTCCAGCGATTGCGCCCACACGAAAGCTGCCAGCACGGAATGCTGTAGCTGGTTTTCACTGTCCCTTGGAACTGCATTCGCTGCCACACAGACATTCGCTTTCCCCAAAAGCTTTGCTTGGTAATGGGGCAACACTGTGTATCTCTCTCTCGCAGAGCCCGGCTGCCAAATTCGAAACGTCCAGCGATTGCGCCCACACGAAAGCTGCCAGCACGGAATGCTGTAGCTGGTTTTCACTGTCCCTTGGAACTGCATTCGCTGCCACACAGACATTCGCTTTCCCCAAAAGCTTTGCTTGGTAGTGGGGCAACACTGTGTATCTCCCTCTCGCAGAGCCCGGGTGCCAAATTCGAAACGTCCAGCGATTGCGCCCACACGAAAGCTGCCAGCACGGAATGCTGTAGCTGGTTTTCACTGTCCCTTGGAACTGCATTCGCTGCCACACAGACATTCGCTTTCCCCAAAAGCTTTGCTTGGTAGTGGGGCAACACTGTGTATCTCTCTCTCGCAGAGCCCGGCTGCCAAATTCGAAACGTCCAGCGATTGCGCCCACACGAAAGCTGCCAGCACGGAATGCTGTAGCTGGTTTTCACTGTCCCTTGGAACTGCATTCGCTGCCGCACAGACATTCGCTTTCCCCAGAAGCTTTGCTTGGTAATGGGGCAACACCGTGTATCTCTCTCTCGCAGAGCCCGGCTGCCAAATTCGAAACGTCCAGCGATTGCGCCCACAAGAAAGCTGCCAGCACGGAATGCTGTAGCTGGTTTTCACTGTCCCTTGGAACTGCATTCGCTGCCACACAGACATTCGCTTTCCCCAAAAGCTTTGGTTCGTAAAGGGGCAACACTGTGTATGTGTCTCTCGCAGAGCCCGGCTGCCAAATTCGAAACGTCCAGCGATTTCTCCCACACGAAATCTGCCAGCACGGAATGCTGTAGCTGGTTTTCACTGTCCCTTGGAACTGCATTCGCTGCCACACAGACATTCGCTTTCCCCAAAAGCTTTGCTTGGTAATGGGGCAACACTGTGTATGTGTCTCTCGCAGAGCCCGGCTGCCAAATTCGAAACGTCCAGCGATTGCGCCCACACGAAAGCTGCCAGCACGGAATGCTGTAGCTGGTTTTCACTGTCCCTTGGAACTGCATTCGCTGCCACACAGACATTCGCTTTCCCCAAAAGCTTTGCTTGGTAGTGGGGCAACACTGTGTATGTGTCTCTCGCAGAGCCCGGCTGCCAAATTCGAAACGTCCAGCGATTTCGCCCACACGAAAGCTGCCAGCACGGAATGCTGTAGCTGGTTTTCACTGTCCCTTGGAACTGCATTCGCTGCCACACAGACATTCGCTTTCCCCAAAAGCTTTGCTTGGTAGTGGGGCAACACTGTGTATGTGTCTCTCGCAGAGCCCGGCTGCCAAATTCGAAACGTCCAGCGATTGCGCCCACACGAAAGCTGCCAGCACGGAATGCTGTAGCTGGTTTTCACTGTCCCTTGGAACTGCATTCGCTGCCACACAGACATTCGCTTTCCCCAAAAGCTTTGCTTGGTAAAGGGGCAACACTGTGTATGTGTCTCTCGCAGAGCCCGGCTGCCAAATTCGAAACGTCCAGCGATTTCTCCCACACGAAAGCTGCCAGCACGGAATGCTGTAGCTGGTTTTCACTGTCCCTTGGAACTGCATTCGCTGCCACACAGACATTCGCTTTCCCCAAAAGCTTTGGTTCGTAAAGGGGCAACACTGTGTATGTGTCTCTCGCAGAGCCCGGCTGCCAAATTCGAAACGTCCAGCGATTGCGCCCACACGAAAGCTGCCAGCACGGAATGCTGTAGCTGGTTTTCACTGTCCCTTGGAACTGCATTCGCTGCCACACAGACATTCGCTTTCCCCAAAAGCTTTGCTTGGTAGTGGGGCAACACTGTGTATCTCTCTCTCGCAGAGCCCGGCTGCCAAATTCGAAACGTCCAGCGATTGCGCCCACACGAAAGCTGCCAGCACGGAATGCTGTAGCTGGTTTTCACTGTCCCTTGGAACTGCATTCGCTGCCACACAGACATTCGCTTTCCCCAAAAGCTTTGCTTGGTAAAGGGGCAACACTGTGTATGTGTCTCTCGCAGAGCCCGGCTGCCAAATTCGAAACGTCCAGCGATTGCGCCCACACGAAAGCTGCCAGCACGGAATGCTGTAGCTGGTTTTCACTGTCCCTTGGAACTGCATTCGCTGCCACACAGACATTCGCTTTCCCCAAAACCTTTGGTTCGTAAAGGGGCAACACTGTGTATGTGTCTCTCGCAGAGCCCGGCTGCCAAATTCGAAACGTCCAGCGATTGCGCGCATACGAAAGCTGCCAGCACGGAATGCTGTAGCTGGTTTTCACTGTCCCTTGGAACTGCATTCCCTGCCACACAGACATTCGCTTTCCCCAGAAGCTTTGCTTGGTAATGGGGCAACACTGTGTATGTGTCTCTCGCAGAGCCCGGCTGCCAAATTCGAAACGTCCAGCGATTTCGCCCACACGAAAGCTGCCAGCACGGAATGCTGTAGCTGGTTTTCACTGTCCCTTGGAACTGCATTCGCTGCCGCACAGACATTCGCTTTCCCCAGAAGCTTCGCTTGGTTATGGGGCAACACCGTGTATCTCTCTCTCGCAGAGCCCGGCTGCCAAATTCGAAACGTCCAGCGATTGCGCCCACAAGAAAGCTGCCAGCACGGAATGCTGTAGCTGGTTTTCACTGTCCCTTGGAACTGCATTCGCTGCCACACAGACATTCGCTTTCCCCAAAAGCTTTGGTTCGTAAAGGGGCAACACTGTGTATGTGTCTCTCGCAGAGCCCGGCTGCCAAATTCGAAACGTCCAGCGATTTCGCCCACACGAAAGCTGCCAGCACGGAATGCTGTAGCTGGTTTTCACTGTCCCTTGGAACTGCATTCGCTGCCACACAGACATTCGCTTTCCCCAAAAGCTTTGCTTGGTAATGGGGCAACACTGTGTATGTGTCTCTCGCAGAGCCCGGCTGCCAAATTCGAAACGTCCAGCGATTGCGCCCACACGAAAGCTGCCAGCACGGAATGCTGTAGCTGGTTTTCACTGTCCCTTGGAACTGCATTCCCTGCCACACAGACATTCGCTTTCCCCAAAAGCTTTGCTTGGTAATGGGGCAACACTGTGTATGTGTCTCTCGCAGAGCCCGGCTGCCAAATTCGAAACGTCCAGCGATTTCGCCCACACGAAAGCTGCCAGCACAGAATGCTGTAGCTGGTTTTCACTGTCCCTTGGAACTGCATTCGCTGCCGCACAGACATTCGCTTTCCCCAGAAGCTTTGCTTGGTAATGGGGCAACACCGTGTATCTCTCTCTCGCAGAGCCCGGCTGCCAAATTCGAAACGTCCAGCGATTGCGCCCACAAGAAAGCTGCCAGCACGGAATGCTGTAGCTGGTTTTCACTGTCCCTTGGAACTGCATTCGCTGCCACACAGACATTCGCTTTCCCCAAAAGCTTAGGTTCGTAAAGGGGCAACAGTGTGTATGTGTCTCTCGCAGAGCCCGGCTGCCAAATTCGAAACGTCCAGCGATTTCTCCCACACGAAATCTGCCAGCACGGAATGCTGTAGCTGGTTTTCACTGTCCCTTGGAACTGCATTCGCTGCCACACAGACATTCGCTTTCCCCAAAAGCTTTGCTTGGTAAAGGGGCAACACTGTGTATGTGTCTCTCGCAGAGCCCGGCTGCCAAATTCGAAACGTCCAGCGATTGCGCCCACACGAAAGCTGCCAGCACGGAATGCTGTAGCTGGTTTTCACTGTCCCTTGGAACTGCATTCGCTGCCACACAGACATTCGCTTTCCCCAAAAGCTTTGGTTCGTAAAGGGGCAACACTGTGTATGTGTCTCTCGCAGAGCCCGGCTGCCAAATGCGAAACGTCCAGCGATTGCGCCCACACGAAAGCTGCCAGCACGGAATGCTGTAGCTGGTTTTCACTGTCCCTTGGAACTGCATTCCCTGCCACACAGACATTCGCTTTCCCCAAAAGCTTTGCTTGGTAATGGGGCAACACTGTGTATGTGTCTCTCGCAGAGCCCGGCTGCCAAATTCGAAACGTCCAGCGATTGCGCCCACACGAAAGCTGCCAGCACGGAATGCTGTAGCTGGTTTTCACTGTCCCTTGGAACTGCATTCGCTGCCACACAGACATTCGCTTTCCCCAGAAGCTTTGCTTGGTAGTGGGGCAACACTGTGTATCTCTCTCTCGCAGAGCCCGGCTGCGAAATTCTAAACGTCCAGCGATTGCGCCCACACGAAAGCTGCCAGCACGGAATGCTGTAGCTGGTTTTTACTGTCCCTTGGAACTGCATTCGCTGCCACACAGACATTCGCTTTCCCCAAAAGCTTTGCTTGGTAGTGGGGCAACACTGTGTATCTCTCTCTCGCAGAGCCCGGCTGCCAAATTCGAAACGTCCAGCGATTGCGCCCACACGAAAGCTGCCAGCACGGAATGCTGTAGCTGGTTTTCACTGTCCCTTGGAACTGCATTCGCTGCCACACAGACATTCGCTTTCCCCAAAAGCTTTGCTTGGTAGTGGGGCAACACTGTGTATCTCTCTCTCGCAGAGCCCGGCTGCCAAATTCGAAACGTCCAGCGATTGCGCCCACACGAAAGCTGCCAGCACGGAATGCTGTAGCTGGTTTTCACTGTCCCTTGGAACTGCATTCGCTGCCACACAGACATTCGCTTTCCCCAAAAGCTTTGCTTGGTAATGGGGCAACACTGTGTATGTGTCTCTCGCAGAGCCCGGCTAACAAATTCGAAACGTCCAGCGATTTCGCCCACACGAAAGCTGCCAGCACGGAATGCTGTAGCTGGTTTTCACTGTCCCTTGGAACTGCATTCCCTGCCACACAGACATTCGCTTTCCCCAAAAGCTTTGCTTGGTAATGGGGCAACACTGTGTATGTGTCTCTCGCAGAGCCCGGCTGCCAAATTCGAAACGTCCAGCGATTGCGCCCACACGAAAGCTGCCAGCACGGAATGCTGTAGCTGGTTTTCACTGTCCCTTGGAACTGCATTGTCTGCCGCACAGACATTCGCTTTCCCCAGAAGCTTTGCTTGGTAATGGGGCAACACCGTGTATCTCTCTCTCGCAGAGCCCGGCTGCCAAATTCGAAACGTCCAGCGATTGCGCCCACAAGAAAGCTGCCAGCACGGAATGCTGTAGCTGGTTTTTACTGTCCCTTGGAACTGCATTCGCTGCCACACAGACATTCGCTTTCCCCAAAAGCTTAGGTTCGTAA
This sequence comes from Mycteria americana, assembly GCF_035582795.1. NCBI lineage: Eukaryota > Metazoa > Chordata > Aves > Ciconiiformes > Ciconiidae > Mycteria > Mycteria americana. The sequence goes on from NC_134376.1 coordinate 20,893,597, forward strand.
AGGGGCAACAGTGTGTATGTGTCTCTCGCAGAGCCCGGCTGCCAAATTCGAAACGTCCAGCGATTTCTCCCACACGAAATCTGCCAGCACGGAATGCTGTAGCTGGTTTTCACTGTCCCTTGGAACTGCATTCGCTGCCACACAGACATTCGCTTTCCCCAAAAGCTTTGCTTGGTAATGGGGCAACACTGTGTATGTGTCTCTCGCAGAGCCCGGCTGCCAAATTCGAAACGTCCAGCGATTGCGCCCACACGAAAGCTGCCAGCACGGAATGCTGTAGCTGGTTTTCACTGTCCCTTGGAACTGCATTCGCTGCCACACAGACATTCGCTTTCCCCAAAAGCTTTGCTTGGTAGTGGGGCAACACTGTGTATCTCTCTCTCGCAGAGCCCGGCTGCCAAATTCGAAACGTCCAGCGATTGCGCCCACACGAAAGCTGCCAGCACGGAATGCTGTAGCTGGTTTTCACTGTCCCTTGGAACTGCATTCGCTGCCACACAGACATTCGCTTTCCCCAAAAGCTTTGGTTCGTAAAGGGGCAACACTGTGTATGTGTCTCTCGCAGAGCCCGGCTGCCAAATTCGAAACGTCCAGCGATTGCGCCCACACGAAAGCTGCCAGCACGGAATGCTGTAGCTGGTTTTCACTGTCCCTTGGAACTGCATTCGCTGCCACACAGACATTCGCTTTCCCCAAAAGCTTTGCTTGGTAATGGGGCAACACTGTGTATCTCTCTCTCGCAGAGCCCGGCTGCCAAATTCGAAACGTCCAGCGATTGCGCCCACACGAAAGCTGCCAGCACGGAATGCTGTAGCTGGTTTTCACTGTCCCTTGGAACTGCATTCGCTGCCACACAGACATTCGCTTTCCCCAAAAGCTTTGCTTGGTAGTGGGGCAACACTGTGTATCTCCCTCTCGCAGAGCCCGGGTGCCAAATTCGAAACGTCCAGCGATTGCGCCCACACGAAAGCTGCCAGCACGGAATGCTGTAGCTGGTTTTCACTGTCCCTTGGAACTGCATTCGCTGCCACACAGACATTCGCTTTCCCCAAAAGCTTTGCTTGGTAGTGGGGCAACACTGTGTATCTCTCTCTCGCAGAGCCCGGCTGCCAAATTCGAAACGTCCAGCGATTTCTCCCACACGAAAGCTGCCAGCACGGAATGCTGTAGCTGGTTTTCACTGTCCCTTGGAACTGCATTCGCTGCCGCACAGACATTCGCTTTCCCCAGAAGCTTTGCTTGGTAATGGGGCAACACCGTGTATCTCTCTCTCGCAGAGCCCGGCTGCCAAATTCGAAACGTCCAGCGATTGCGCCCACAAGAAAGCTGCCAGCACGGAATGCTGTAGCTGGTTTTCACTGTCCCTTGGAACTGCATTCGCTGCCACACAGACATTCGCTTTTCCCAAAAGCTTTGGTTCGTAAAGGGGCAACACTGTGTATGTGTCTCTCGCAGAGCCCGGCTGCCAAATTCGAAACGTCCAGCGATTTCTCCCACACGAAATCTGCCAGCACGGAATGCTGTAGCTGGTTTTCACTGTCCCTTGGAACTGCATTCGCTGCCACACAGACATTCGCTTTCCCCAAAAGCTTTGCTTGGTAATGGGGCAACACTCTGTATGTGTCTCTCGCAGAGCCCGGCTGCCAAATTCGAAACGTCCAGCGATTGCGCCCACACGAAAGCTGCCAGCACGGAATGCTGTAGCTGGTTTTCACTGTCCCTTGGAACTGCATTCGCTGCCACACAGACATTCGCTTTCCCCAAAAGCTTTGCTTGGTAGTGGGGCAACACTGTGTATCTCTCTCTCGCAGAGCCCGGCTGCCAAATTCGAAACGTCCAGCGATTTCGCCCACACGAAAGCTGCCAGCACGGAATGCTGTAGCTGGTTTTCACTGTCCCTTGGAACTGCATTCGCTGCCACACAGACATTCGCTTTCCCCAAAAGCTTTGCTTGGTAGTGGGGCAACACTGTGTATGTGTCTCTCGCAGAGCCCGGCTGCCAAATTCGAAACGTCCAGCGATTGCGCCCACACGAAAGCTGCCAGCACGGAATGCTGTAGCTGGTTTTCACTGTCCCTTGGAACTGCATTCGCTGCCACACAGACATTCGCTTTCCCCAAAAGCTTTGCTTGGTAAAGGGGCAACACTGTGTATGTGTCTCTCGCAGAGCCCGGCTGCCAAATTCGAAACGTCCAGCGATTTCTCCCACACGAAAGCTGCCAGCACGGAATGCTGTAGCTGGTTTTCACTGTCCCTTGGAACTGCATTCGCTGCCACACAGACATTCGCTTTCCCCAAAAGCTTTGGTTCGTAAAGGGGCAACACTGTGTATGTGTCTCTCGCAGAGCCCGGCTGCCAAATTCGAAACGTCCAGCGATTGCGCCCACACGAAAGCTGCCAGCACGGAATGCTGTAGCTGGTTTTCACTGTCCCTTGGAACTGCATTCGCTGCCACACAGACATTCGCTTTCCCCAAAAGCTTTGCTTGGTAATGGGGCAACACTGTGTATGTGTCTCTCGCAGAGCCCGGCTGCCAAATTCGAAACGTCCAGCGATTTCTCCCACACGAAAGCTGCCAGCACGGAATGCTGTAGCTGGTTTTCACTGTCCCTTGGAACTGCATTCGCTGCCACACAGACATTCGCTTTCCCCAAAAGCTTTGGTTCGTAAAGGGGCAACACTGTGTATGTGTCTCTCGCAGAGCCCGGCTGCCAAATTCGAAACGTCCAGCGATTGCGCCCACACGAAAGCTGCCAGCACGGAATGCTGTAGCTGGTTTTCACTGTCCCTTGGAACTGCATTCGCTGCCACACAGACATTCGCTTTCCCCAAAAGCTTTGCTTGGTAATGGGGCAACACTGTGTATCTCTCTCTCGCAGAGCCCGGCTGCCAAATTCGAAACGTCCAGCGATTGCGCCCACACGAAAGCTGCCAGCACGGAATGCTGTAGCTGGTTTTCACTGTCCCTTGGAACTGCATTCGCTGCCACACAGACATTCGCTTTCCCCAAAAGCTTTGCTTGGTAGTGGGGCAACACTGTGTATCTCCCTCTCGCAGAGCCCGGGTGCCAAATTCAAAACGTCCAGCGATTGCGCCCACACGAAAGCTGCCAGCACGGAATGCTGTAGCTGGTTTTCACTGTCCCTTGGAACTGCATTCGCTGCCACACAGACATTCGCTTTCCCCAAAAGCTTTGCTTGGTAGTGGGGCAACACTGTGTATCTCTCTCTCGCAGAGCCCGGCTGCCAAATTCGAAACGTCCAGCGATTGCGCCCACACGAAAGCTGCCAGCACGGAATGCTGTAGCTGGTTTTCACTGTCCCTTGGAACTGCATTCGCTGCCGCACAGACATTCGCTTTCCCCAGAAGCTTTGCTTGGTAATGGGGCAACACCGTGTATCTCTCTCTCGCAGAGCCCAGCTGCCAAATTCGAAACGTCCAGCGATTGCGCCCACAAGAAAGCTGCCAGCACGGAATGCTGTAGCTGGTTTTCACTGTCCCTTGGAACTGCATTCGCTGCCGCACAGACATTCGCTTTCCCCAGAAGCTTTGCTTGGTAATGGGGCAACACCGTGTATCTCTCTCTCGCAGAGCCCGGCTGCCAAATTCGAAACGTCCAGCGATTGCGCCCACAAGAAAGCTGCCAGCACGGAATGCTGTAGCTGGTTTTCACTGTCCCTTGGAACTGCATTCGCTGCCACACAGACATTCGCTTTTCCCAAAAGCTTTGGTTCGTAAAGGGGCAACACTGTGTATGTGTCTCTCGCAGAGCCCGGCTGCCAAATTCGAAACGTCCAGCGATTTCTCCCACACGAAATCTGCCAGCACGGAATGCTGTAGCTGGTTTTCACTGTCCCTTGGAACTGCATTCGCTGCCACACAGACATTCGCTTTCCCCAAAAGCTTTGCTTGGTAATGGGGCAACACTGTGTATGTGTCTCTCGCAGAGCCCGGCTGCCAAATTCGAAACGTCCAGCGATTGCGCCCACACGAAAGCTGCCAGCACGGAATGCTGTAGCTGGTTTTCACTGTCCCTTGGAACTGCATTCGCTGCCACACAGACATTCGCTTTCCCCAAAAGCTTTGCTTGGTAGTGGGGCAACACTGTGTATCTCTCTCTCGCAGAGCCCGGCTGCCAAATTCGAAACGTCCAGCGATTTCGCCCACACGAAAGCTGCCAGCACGGAATGCTGTAGCTGGTTTTCACTGTCCCTTGGAACTGCATTCGCTGCCACACAGACATTCGCTTTCCCCAAAAGCTTTGCTTGGTAGTGGGGCAACACTGTGTATGTGTCTCTCGCAGAGCCCGGCTGCCAAATTCGAAACGTCCAGCGATTGCGCCCACACGAAAGCTGCCAGCACGGAATGCTGTAGCTGGTTTTCACTGTCCCTTGGAACTGCATTCGCTGCCACACAGACATTCGCTTTCCCCAAAAGCTTTGCTTGGTAAAGGGGCAACACTGTGTATGTGTCTCTCGCAGAGCCCGGCTGCCAAATTCGAAACGTCCAGCGATTTCTCCCACACGAAAGCTGCCAGCACGGAATGCTGTAGCTGGTTTTCACTGTCCCTTGGAACTGCATTCGCTGCCACACAGACATTCGCTTTCCCCAAAAGCTTTGGTTCGTAAAGGGGCAACACTGTGTATGTGTCTCTCGCAGAGCCCGGCTGCCAAATTCGAAACGTCCAGCGATTGCGCCCACACGAAAGCTGCCAGCACGGAATGCTGTAGCTGGTTTTCACTGTCCCTTGGAACTGCATTCGCTGCCACACAGACATTCGCTTTCCCCAAAAGCTTTGCTTGGTAATGGGGCAACACTGTGTATGTGTCTCTCGCAGAGCCCGGCTGCCAAATTCGAAACGTCCAGCGATTTCTCCCACACGAAAGCTGCCAGCACGGAATGCTGTAGCTGGTTTTCACTGTCCCTTGGAACTGCATTCGCTGCCACACAGACATTCGCTTTCCCCAAAAGCTTTGGTTCGTAAAGGGGCAACACTGTGTATGTGTCTCTCGCAGAGCCCGGCTGCCAAATTCGAAACGTCCAGCGATTGCGCCCACACGAAAGCTGCCAGCACGGAATGCTGTAGCTGGTTTTCACTGTCCCTTGGAACTGCATTCGCTGCCACACAGACATTCGCTTTCCCCAAAAGCTTTGCTTGGTAATGGGGCAACACTGTGTATCTCTCTCTCGCAGAGCCCGGCTGCCAAATTCGAAACGTCCAGCGATTGCGCCCACACGAAAGCTGCCAGCACGGAATGCTGTAGCTGGTTTTCACTGTCCCTTGGAACTGCATTCGCTGCCACACAGACATTCGCTTTCCCCAAAAGCTTTGCTTGGTAGTGGGGCAACACTGTGTATCTCCCTCTCGCAGAGCCCGGGTGCCAAATTCAAAACGTCCAGCGATTGCGCCCACACGAAAGCTGCCAGCACGGAATGCTGTAGCTGGTTTTCACTGTCCCTTGGAACTGCATTCGCTGCCACACAGACATTCGCTTTCCCCAAAAGCTTTGCTTGGTAGTGGGGCAACACTGTGTATCTCTCTCTCGCAGAGCCCGGCTGCCAAATTCGAAACGTCCAGCGATTGCGCCCACACGAAAGCTGCCAGCACGGAATGCTGTAGCTGGTTTTCACTGTCCCTTGGAACTGCATTCGCTGCCGCACAGACATTCGCTTTCCCCAGAAGCTTTGCTTGGTAATGGGGCAACACCGTGTATCTCTCTCTCGCAGAGCCCAGCTGCCAAATTCGAAACGTCCAGCGATTGCGCCCACAAGAAAGCTGCCAGCACGGAATGCTGTAGCTGGTTTTCACTGTCCCTTGGAACTGCATTCGCTGCCACACAGACATTCGCTTTCCCCAAAAGCTTTGGTTCGTAAAGGGGCAACACTGTGTATCTCTCTCTCGCAGAGCCCGGCTGCCAAATTCGAAACGTCCAGCGATTTCTCCCACACGAAATCTGCCAGCACGGAATGCTGTAGCTGGTTTTCACTGTCCCTTGGAACTGCATTCGCTGCCACACAGACATTCGCTTTCCCCAAAAGCTTTGCTTGGTAATGGGGCAACACTGTGTATGTGTCTCTCGCAGAGCCCGGCTGCCAAATTCGAAACGTCCAGCGATTGCGCCCACACGAAAGCTGCCAGCACGGAATGCTGTAGCTGGTTTTCACTGTCCCTTGGAACTGCATTCGCTGCCACACAGACATTCGCTTTCCCCAAAAGCTTTGCTTGGTAGTGGGGCAACACTGTGTATGTGTCTCTCGCAGAGCCCGGCTGCCAAATTCGAAACGTCCAGCGATTTCGCCCACACGAAAGCTGCCAGCACGGAATGCTGTAGCTGGTTTTCACTGTCCCTTGGAACTGCATTCGCTGCCACACAGACATTCGCTTTCCCCAAAAGCTTTGCTTGGTAGTGGGGCAACACTGTGTATGTGTCTCTCGCAGAGCCCGGCTGCCAAATTCGAAACGTCCAGCGATTGCGCCCACACGAAAGCTGCCAGCACGGAATGCTGTAGCTGGTTTTCACTGTCCCTTGGAACTGCATTCGCTGCCACACAGACATTCGCTTTCCCCAAAAGCTTTGCTTGGTAAAGGGGCAACACTGTGTATGTGTCTCTCGCAGAGCCCGGCTGCCAAATTCGAAACGTCCAGCGATTTCTCCCACACGAAAGCTGCCAGCACGGAATGCTGTAGCTGGTTTTCACTGTCCCTTGGAACTGCATTCGCTGCCACACAGACATTCGCTTTCCCCAAAAGCTTTGGTTCGTAAAGGGGCAACACTGTGTATGTGTCTCTCGCAGAGCCCGGCTGCCAAATTCGAAACGTCCAGCGATTGCGCCCACACGAAAGCTGCCAGCACGGAATGCTGTAGCTGGTTTTCACTGTCCCTTGGAACTGCATTCGCTGCCACACAGACATTCGCTTTCCCCAAAAGCTTTGCTTGGTAGTGGGGCAACACTGTGTATCTCTCTCTCGCAGAGCCCGGCTGCCAAATTCGAAACGTCCAGCGATTGCGCCCACACGAAAGCTGCCAGCACGGAATGCTGTAGCTGGTTTTCACTGTCCCTTGGAACTGCATTCGCTGCCACACAGACATTCGCTTTCCCCAAAAGCTTTGCTTGGTAAAGGGGCAACACTGTGTATGTGTCTCTCGCAGAGCCCGGCTGCCAAATTCGAAACGTCCAGCGATTGCGCCCACACGAAAGCTGCCAGCACGGAATGCTGTAGCTGGTTTTCACTGTCCCTTGGAACTGCATTCGCTGCCACACAGACATTCGCTTTCCCCAAAACCTTTGGTTCGTAAAGGGGCAACACTGTGTATGTGTCTCTCGCAGAGCCCGGCTGCCAAATTCGAAACGTCCAGCGATTGCGCCCATACGAAAGCTGCCAGCACGGAATGCTGTAGCTGGTTTTCACTGTCCCTTGGAACTGCATTCCCTGCCACACAGACATTCGCTTTCCCCAGAAGCTTTGCTTGGTAATGGGGCAACACTGTGTATGTGTCTCTCGCAGAGCCCGGCTGCCAAATTCGAAACGTCCAGCGATTTCGCCCACACGAAAGCTGCCAGCACGGAATGCTGTAGCTGGTTTTCACTGTCCCTTGGAACTGCATTCGCTGCCGCACAGACATTCGCTTTCCCCAGAAGCTTCGCTTGGTAATGGGGCAACACCGTGTATCTCTCTCTCGCAGAGCCCGGCTGCCAAATTCGAAACGTCCAGCGATTGCGCCCACAAGAAAGCTGCCAGCACGGAATGCTGTAGCTGGTTTTCACTGTCCCTTGGAACTGCATTCGCTGCCACACAGACATTCGCTTTCCCCAAAAGCTTTGGTTCGTAAAGGGGCAACACTGTGTATCTCTCTCTCGCAGAGCCCGGCTGCCAAATTCGAAACGTCCAGCGATTTCTCCCACACGAAATCTGCCAGCACGGAATGCTGTAGCTGGTTTTCACTGTCCCTTGGAACTGCATTCGCTGCCACACAGACATTCGCTTTCCCCAAAAGCTTTGCTTGGTAATGGGGCAACACTGTGTATGTGTCTCTCGCAGAGCCCGGCTGCCAAATTCGAAACGTCCAGCGATTGCGCCCACACGAAAGCTGCCAGCACGGAATGCTGTAGCTGGTTTTCACTGTCCCTTGGAACTGCATTCGCTGCCACACAGACATTCGCTTTCCCCAAAAGCTTTGCTTGGTAGTGGGGCAACACTGTGTATGTGTCTCTCGCAGAGCCCGGCTGCCAAATTCGAAACGTCCAGCGATTTCGCCCACACGAAAGCTGCCAGCACGGAATGCTGTAGCTGGTTTTCACTGTCCCTTGGAACTGCATTCGCTGCCACACAGACATTCGCTTTCCCCAAAAGCTTTGCTTGGTAGTGGGGCAACACTGTGTATGTGTCTCTCGCAGAGCCCGGCTGCCAAATTCGAAACGTCCAGCGATTGCGCCCACACGAAAGCTGCCAGCACGGAATGCTGTAGCTGGTTTTCACTGTCCCTTGGAACTGCATTCGCTGCCACACAGACATTCGCTTTCCCCAAAAGCTTTGCTTGGTAAAGGGGCAACACTGTGTATGTGTCTCTCGCAGAGCCCGGCTGCCAAATTCGAAACGTCCAGCGATTTCTCCCACACGAAAGCTGCCAGCACGGAATGCTGTAGCTGGTTTTCACTGTCCCTTGGAACTGCATTCGCTGCCACACAGACATTCGCTTTCCCCAAAAGCTTTGGTTCGTAAAGGGGCAACACTGTGTATGTGTCTCTCGCAGAGCCCGGCTGCCAAATTCGAAACGTCCAGCGATTGCGCCCACACGAAATCTGCCAGCACGGAATGCTGTAGCTGGTTTTCACTGTCCCTTGGAACTGCATTCGCTGCCACACAGACATTCGCTTTCCCCAAAAGCTTTGCTTGGTAGTGGGGCAACACTGTGTATCTCTCTCTCGCAGAGCCCGGCTGCCAAATTCGAAACGTCCAGCGATTGCGCCCACACGAAAGCTGCCAGCACGGAATGCTGTAGCTGGTTTTCACTGTCCCTTGGAACTGCATTCGCTGCCACACAGACATTCGCTTTCCCCAAAAGCTTTGCTTGGTAAAGGGGCAACACTGTGTATGTGTCTCTCGCAGAGCCCGGCTGCCAAATTCGAAACGTCCAGCGATTGCGCCCACACGAAAGCTGCCAGCACGGAATGCTGTAGCTGGTTTTCACTGTCCCTTGGAACTGCATTCGCTGCCACACAGACATTCGCTTTCCCCAAAACCTTTGGTTCGTAAAGGGGCAACACTGTGTATGTGTCTCTCGCAGAGCCCGGCTGCCAAATTCGAAACGTCCAGCGATTGCGCCCATACGAAAGCTGCCAGCACGGAATGCTGTAGCTGGTTTTCACTGTCCCTTGGAACTGCATTCCCTGCCACACAGACATTCGCTTTCCCCAGAAGCTTTGCTTGGTAATGGGGCAACACTGTGTATGTGTCTCTCGCAGAGCCCGGCTGCCAAATTCGAAACGTCCAGCGATTTCGCCCACACGAAAGCTGCCAGCACGGAATGCTGTAGCTGGTTTTCACTGTCCCTTGGAACTGCATTCGCTGCCGCACAGACATTCGCTTTCCCCAGAAGCTTCGCTTGGTAATGGGGCAACACCGTGTATCTCTCTCTCGCAGAGCCCGGCTGCCAAATTCGAAACGTCCAGCGATTGCGCCCACAAGAAAGCTGCCAGCACGGAATGCTGTAGCTGGTTTTCACTGTCCCTTGGAACTGCATTCGCTGCCACACAGACATTCGCTTTCCCCAAAAGCTTTGCTTGGTAATGGGGCAACACTGTGTATGTGTCTCTCGCAGAGCCCGGCTGCCAAATTCGAAACGTCCAGCGATTGCGCCCACACGAAAGCTGCCAGCACGGAATGCTGTAGCTGGTTTTCACTGTCCCTTGGAACTGCATTCCCTGCCACACAGACATTCGCTTTCCCCAAAAGCTTTGCTTGGTAATGGGGCAACACTGTGTATGTGTCTCTCGCAGAGCCCGGCTGCCAAATTCGAAACGTCCAGCGATTTCGCCCACACGAAAGCTGCCAGCACAGAATGCTGTAGCTGGTTTTCACTGTCCCTTGGAACTGCATTCGCTGCCGCACAGACATTCGCTTTCCCCAGAAGCTTTGCTTGGTAATGGGGCAACACCGTGTATCTCTCTCTCGCAGAGCCCGGCTGCCAAATTCGAAACGTCCAGCGATTGCGCCCACAAGAAAGCTGCCAGCACGGAATGCTGTAGCTGGTTTTCACTGTCCCTTGGAACTGCATTCGCTGCCACACAGACATTCGCTTTCCCCAAAAGCTTAGGTTCGTAAAGGGGCAACAGTGTGTATGTGTCTCTCGCAGAGCCCGGCTGCCAAATTCGAAACGTCCAGCGATTTCTCCCACACGAAATCTGCCAGCACGGAATGCTGTAGCTGGTTTTCACTGTCCCTTGGAACTGCATTCGCTGCCACACAGACATTCGCTTTCCCCAAAAGCTTTGCTTGGTAATGGGGCAACACTGTGTATGTGTCTCTCGCAGAGCCCGGCTGCCAAATTCGAAACGTCCAGCGATTGCGCCCACACGAAAGCTGCCAGCACGGAATGCTGTAGCTGGTTTTCACTGTCCCTTGGAACTGCATTCGCTGCCACACAGACATTCGCTTTCCCCAAAAGCTTTGCTTGGTAGTGGGGCAACACTGTGTATCTCTCTCTCGCAGAGCCCGGCTGCCAAATTCGAAACGTCCAGCGATTGCGCCCACACGAAAGCTGCCAGCACGGAATGCTGTAGCTGGTTTTCACTGTCCCTTGGAACTGCATTCGCTGCCACACAGACATTCGCTTTCCCCAAAAGCTTTGCTTGGTAAAGGGGCAACACTGTGTATGTGTCTCTCGCAGAGCCCGGCTGCCAAATTCGAAACGTCCAGCGATTGCGCCCACACGAAAGCTGCCAGCACGGAATGCTGTAGCTGGTTTTCACTGTCCCTTGGAACTGCATTCGCTGCCACACAGACATTCGCTTTCCCCAAAAGCTTTGCTTGGTAAAGGGGCAACACTGTGTATGTGTCTCTCGCAGAGCCCGGCTGCCAAATTCGAAACGTCCAGCGATTGCGCCCACACGAAAGCTGCCAGCACGGAATGCTGTAGCTGGTTTTCACTGTCCCTTGGAACTGCATTCGCTGCCACACAGACATTCGCTTTCCCCAAAAGCTTTGGTTCGTAAAGGGGCAACACTGTGTATGTGTCTCTCGCAGAGCCCGGCTGCCAAATTCGAAACGTCCAGCGATTGCGCCCACACGAAAGCTGCCAGCACGGAATGCTGTAGCTGGTTTTCACTGTCCCTTGGAACTGCATTCGCTGCCGCACAGACATTCGCTTTCCCCAAAAGCTTTGCTTGGTAGTGGGGCAACACTGTGTATCTCTCTCTCGCAGAGCCCGGCTGCCAAATTCGAAACGTCCAGCGATTTCGCCCACACGAAAGCTGCCAGCACGGAATGCTGTAGCTGGTTTTCACTGTCCCTTGGAACTGCATTCGCTGCCACACAGACATTCGCTTTCCCCAAAAGCTTTGCTTGGTAAAGGGGCAACACTGTGTATGTGTCTCTCGCAGAGCCCGGCTGCCAAATTCGAAACGTCCAGCGATTGCGCCCACACGAAAGCTGCCAGCACGGAATGCTGTAGCTGGTTTTCACTGTCCCTTGGAACTGCATTCGCTGCCACACAGACATTCGCTTTCCCCAAAAGCTTTGGTTCGTAAAGGGGCAACACTGTGTATGTGTCTCTCGCAGAGCCCGGCTGCCAAATGCGAAACGTCCAGCGATTGCGCCCACACGAAAGCTGCCAGCACGGAATGCTGTAGCTGGTTTTCACTGTCCCTTGGAACTGCATTCCCTGCCACACAGACATTCGCTTTCCCCAGAAGCTTTGCTTGGTAATGGGGCAACACTGTGTATGTGTCTCTCGCAGAGCCCGGCTGCCAAATTCGAAACGTCCAGCGATTTCGCCCACACGAAAGCTGCCAGCACGGAATGCTGTAGCTGGTTTTCACTGTCCCTTGGAACTGCATTCGCTGCCGCACAGACATTCGCTTTCCCCAGAAGCTTTGCTTGCTAATGGGGCAACACCGTGTATCTCTCTCTCGCAGAGCCCGGCTGCCAAATTCGAAACGTCCAGCGATTGCGCCCACAAGAAAGCTGCCAGCACGGAATGCTGTAGCTGGTTTTCACTGTCCCTTGGAACTGCATTCGCTGCCACACAGACATTCGCTTTCCCCAAAAGCTTTGGTTCGTAAAGGGGCAACAGTGTGTATGTGTCTCTCGCAGAGCCCGGCTGCCAAATTCGAAACGTCCAGCGATTTCTCCCACACGAAATCTGCCAGCACGGAATGCTGTAGCTGGTTTTCACTGTCCCTTGGAACTGCATTCGCTGCCACACAGACATTCGCTTTCCCCAAAAGCTTTGCTTGGTAATGGGGCAACACTGTGTATGTGTCTCTCGCAGAGCCCGGCTGCCAAATTCGAAACGTCCAGCGATTGCGCCCACACGAAAGCTGCCAGCACGGAATGCTGTAGCTGGTTTTCACTGTCCCTTGGAACTGCATTCGCTGCCACACAGACATTCGCTTTCCCCAAAAGCTTTGCTTGGTAAAGGGGCAACACTGTGTATGTGTCTCTCGCAGAGCCCGGCTGCCAAATTCGAAACGTCCAGCGATTGCGCCCACACGAAAGCTGCCAGCACGGAATGCTGTAGCTGGTTTTCACTGTCCCTTGGAACTGCATTCGCTGCCACACAGACATTCGCTTTCCCCAAAAGCTTTGGTTCGTAAAGGGGCAACACTGTGTATGTGTCTCTCGCAGAGCCCGGCTGCCAAATGCGAAACGTCCAGCGATTGCGCCCACACGAAAGCTGCCAGCACGGAATGCTGTAGCTGGTTTTCACTGTCCCTTGGAACTGCATTCCCTGCCACACAGACATTCGCTTTCCCCAGAAGCTTTGCTTGGTAATGGGGCAACACTGTGTATGTGTCTCTCGCAGAGCCCGGCTGCCAAATTCGAAACGTCCAGCGATTTCGCCCACACGAAAGCTGCCAGCACGGAATGCTGTAGCTGGTTTTCACTGTCCCTTGGAACTGCATTCGCTGCCGCACAGACATTCGCTTTCCCCAGAAGCTTTGCTTGCTAATGGGGCAACACCGTGTATCTCTCTCTCGCAGAGCCCGGCTGCCAAATTCGAAACGTCCAGCGATTGCGCCCACAAGAAAGCTGCCAGCAAGGAATGCTGTAGCTGGTTTTCACTGTCCCTTGGAACTGCATTCGCTGCCACACAGACATTCGCTTTCCCCAAAAGCTTTGGTTCGTAAAGGGGCAACAGTGTGTATGTGTCTCTCGCAGAGCCCGGCTGCCAAATTCGAAACGTCCAGCGATTTCTCCCACACGAAATCTGCCAGCACGGAATGCTGTAGCTGGTTTTCACTGTCCCTTGGAACTGCATTCGCTGCCACACAGACATTCGCTTTCCCCAAAAGCTTTGCTTGGTAATGGGGCAACACTGTGTATGTGTCTCTCGCAGAGCCCGGCTGCCAAATTCGAAACGTCCAGCGATTGCGCCCACACGAAAGCTGCCAGCACGGAATGCTGTAGCTGGTTTTCACTGTCCCTTGGAACTGCATTCGCTGCCACACAGACATTCGCTTTCCCCAAAAGCTTTGCTTGGTAGTGGGGCAACACTGTGTATCTCTCTCTCGCAGAGCCCGGCTGCCAAATTCGAAACGTCCAGCGATTGCGCCCACACGAAAGCTGCCAGCACGGAATGCTGTAGCTGGTTTTCACTGTCCCTTGGAACTGCATTCGCTGCCACACAGACATTCGCTTTCCCCAAAAGCTTTGCTTGGTAAAGGGGCAACACTGTGTATGTGTCTCTCGCAGAGCCCGGCTGCCAAATTCGAAACGTCCAGCGATTTCTCCCACACGAAAGCTGCCAGCACGGAATGCTGTAGCTGGTTTTCACTGTCCCTTGGAACTGCATTCGCTGCCACACAGACATTCGCTTTCCCCAAAAGCTTTGGTTCGTAAAGGGGCAACACTGTGTATGTGTCTCTCGCAGAGCCCGGCTGCCAAATTCGAAACGTCCAGCGATTTCTCCCACACGAAATCTGCCAGCACGGAATGCTGTAGCTGGTTTTCACTGTCCCTTGGAACTGCATTCGCTGCCACACAGACATTCGCTTTCCCCAAAAGCTTTGCTTGGTAATGGGGCAACACTGTGTATGTGTCTCTCGCAGAGCCCGGCTGCCAAATTCGAAACGTCCAGCGATTGCGCCCACACGAAAGCTGCCAGCACGGAATGCTGTAGCTGGTTTTCACTGTCCCTTGGAACTGCATTCGCTGCCACACAGACATTCGCTTTCCCCAAAAGCTTTGCTTGGTAGTGGGGCAACACTGTGTATCTCTCTCTCGCAGAGCCCGGCTGCCAAATTCGAAACGTCCAGCGATTGCGCCCACACGAAAGCTGCCAGCACGGAATGCTGTAGCTGGTTTTCACTGTCCCTTGGAACTGCATTCGCTGCCACACAGACATTCGCTTTCCCCAAAAGCTTTGCTTGGTAATGGGGCAACACTGTGTATGTGTCTCTCGCAGAGCCCGGCTAACAAATTCGAAACGTCCAGCGATTGCGCCCACACGAAAGCTGCCAGCACGGAATGCTGTAGCTGGTTTTCACTGTCCCTTGGAACTGCATTCCCTGCCACACAGACATTCGCTTTCCCCAAAAGCTTTGCTTGGTAATGGGGCAACACTGTGTATGTGTCTCTCGCAGAGCCCGGCTGCCAAATTCGAAACGTCCAGCGATTGCGCCCACACGAAAGCTGCCAGCACGGAATGCTGTAGCTGGTTTTCACTGTCCCTTGGAACTGCATTCGCTGCCGCACAGACATTCGCTTTCCCCAGAAGCTTTGCTTGGTAATGGGGCAACACCGTGTATCTCTCTCTCGCAGAGCCCGGCTGCCAAATTCGAAACGTCCAGCGATTGCGCCCACAAGAAAGCTGCCAGCACGGAATGCTGTAGCTGGTTTTCACTGTCCCTTGGAACTGCATTCGCTGCCACACAGACATTCGCTTTCCCCAAAAGCTTAGGTTCGTAAAGGGGCAACAGTGTGTATGTGTCTCTCGCAGAGCCCGGCTGCCAAATTCGAAACGTCCAGCGATTTCTCCCACACGAAATCTGCCAGCACGGAATGCTGTAGCTGGTTTTCACTGTCCCTTGGAACTGCATTCGCTGCCACACAGACATTCGCTTTCCCCAAAAGCTTTGCTTGGTAATGGGGCAACACTGTGTATGTGTCTCTCGCAGAGCCCGGCTGCCAAATTCGAAACGTCCAGCGATTGCGCCCACACGAAAGCTGCCAGCACGGAATGCTGTAGCTGGTTTTCACTGTCCCTTGGAACTGCATTCGCTGCCACACAGACATTCGCTTTCCCCAAAAGCTTTGCTTGGTAGTGGGGCAACACTGTGTATCTCTCTCTCGCAGAGCCCGGCTGCCAAATTCGAAACGTCCAGCGATTGCGCCCACACGAAAGCTGCCAGCACGGAATGCTGTAGCTGGTTTTCACTGTCCCTTGGAACTGCATTCGCTGCCACACAGACATTCGCTTTCCCCAAAAGCTTTGGTTCGTAAAGGGGCAACACTGTGTATGTGTCTCTCGCAGAGCCCGGCTGCCAAATTCGAAACGTCCAGCGATTGCGCCCACACGAAAGCTGCCAGCACGGAATGCTGTAGCTGGTTTTCACTGTCCCTTGGAACTGCATTCGCTGCCACACAGACATTCGCTTTCCCCAAAAGCTTTGCTTGGTAATGGGGCAACACTGTGTATCTCTCTCTCGCAGAGCCCGGCTGCCAAATTCGAAACGTCCAGCGATTGCGCCCACACGAAAGCTGCCAGCACGGAATGCTGTAGCTGGTTTTCACTGTCCCTTGGAACTGCATTCGCTGCCACACAGACATTCGCTTTCCCCAAAAGCTTTGCTTGGTAGTGGGGCAACACTGTGTATCTCCCTCTCGCAGAGCCCGGGTGCCAAATTCGAAACGTCCAGCGATTGCGCCCACACGAAAGCTGCCAGCACGGAATGCTGTAGCTGGTTTTCACTGTCCCTTGGAACTGCATTCGCTGCCACACAGACATTCGCTTTCCCCAAAAGCTTTGCTTGGTAGTGGGGCAACACTGTGTATCTCTCTCTCGCAGAGCCCGGCTGCCAAATTCGAAACGTCCAGCGATTTCTCCCACACGAAAGCTGCCAG
Source organism: Mycteria americana (assembly GCF_035582795.1). Taxonomy (NCBI): domain Eukaryota; kingdom Metazoa; phylum Chordata; class Aves; order Ciconiiformes; family Ciconiidae; genus Mycteria; species Mycteria americana. Next base: position 20,909,882 of record NC_134376.1, read on the forward strand.
CACGGAATGCTGTAGCTGGTTTTCACTGTCCCTTGGAACTGCATTCGCTGCCGCACAGACATTCGCTTTCCCCAGAAGCTTTGCTTGGTAATGGGGCAACACCGTGTATCTCTCTCTCGCAGAGCCCGGCTGCCAAATTCGAAACGTCCAGCGATTGCGCCCACAAGAAAGCTGCCAGCACGGAATGCTGTAGCTGGTTTTCACTGTCCCTTGGAACTGCATTCGCTGCCACACAGACATTCGCTTTCCCCAAAAGCTTTGGTTCGTAAAGGGGCAACACTGTGTATGTGTCTCTCGCAGAGCCCGGCTGCCAAATTCGAAACGTCCAGCGATTTCTCCCACACGAAATCTGCCAGCACGGAATGCTGTAGCTGGTTTTCACTGTCCCTTGGAACTGCATTCGCTGCCACACAGACATTCGCTTTCCCCAAAAGCTTTGCTTGGTAATGGGGCAACACTGTGTATGTGTCTCTCGCAGAGCCCGGCTGCCAAATTCGAAACGTCCAGCGATTGCGCCCACACGAAAGCTGCCAGCACGGAATGCTGTAGCTGGTTTTCACTGTCCCTTGGAACTGCATTCGCTGCCACACAGACATTCGCTTTCCCCAAAAGCTTTGCTTGGTAGTGGGGCAACACTGTGTATCTCTCTCTCGCAGAGCCCGGCTGCCAAATTCGAAACGTCCAGCGATTTCGCCCACACGAAAGCTGCCAGCACGGAATGCTGTAGCTGGTTTTCACTGTCCCTTGGAACTGCATTCGCTGCCACACAGACATTCGCTTTCCCCAAAAGCTTTGCTTGGTAGTGGGGCAACACTGTGTATGTGTCTCTCGCAGAGCCCGGCTGCCAAATTCGAAACGTCCAGCGATTGCGCCCACACGAAAGCTGCCAGCACGGAATGCTGTAGCTGGTTTTCACTGTCCCTTGGAACTGCATTCGCTGCCACACAGACATTCGCTTTCCCCAAAAGCTTTGCTTGGTAAAGGGGCAACACTGTGTATGTGTCTCTCGCAGAGCCCGGCTGCCAAATTCGAAACGTCCAGCGATTTCTCCCACACGAAAGCTGCCAGCACGGAATGCTGTAGCTGGTTTTCACTGTCCCTTGGAACTGCATTCGCTGCCACACAGACATTCGCTTTCCCCAAAAGCTTTGGTTCGTAAAGGGGCAACACTGTGTATGTGTCTCTCGCAGAGCCCGGCTGCCAAATTCGAAACGTCCAGCGATTGCGCCCACACGAAAGCTGCCAGCACGGAATGCTGTAGCTGGTTTTCACTGTCCCTTGGAACTGCATTCGCTGCCACACAGACATTCGCTTTCCCCAAAAGCTTTGCTTGGTAATGGGGCAACACTGTGTATGTGTCTCTCGCAGAGCCCGGCTGCCAAATTCGAAACGTCCAGCGATTTCTCCCACACGAAAGCTGCCAGCACGGAATGCTGTAGCTGGTTTTCACTGTCCCTTGGAACTGCATTCGCTGCCACACAGACATTCGCTTTCCCCAAAAGCTTTGGTTCGTAAAGGGGCAACACTGTGTATGTCTCTCGCAGAGCCCGGCTGCCAAATTCGAAACGTCCAGCGATTGCGCCCACACGAAAGCTGCCAGCACGGAATGCTGTAGCTGGTTTTCACTGTCCCTTGGAACTGCATTCGCTGCCACACAGACATTCGCTTTCCCCAAAAGCTTTGCTTGGTAATGGGGCAACACTGTGTATCTCTCTCTCGCAGAGCCCGGCTGCCAAATTCGAAACGTCCAGCGATTGCGCCCACACGAAAGCTGCCAGCACGGAATGCTGTAGCTGGTTTTCACTGTCCCTTGGAACTGCATTCGCTGCCACACAGACATTCGCTTTCCCCAAAAGCTTTGCTTGGTAGTGGGGCAACACTGTGTATCTCCCTCTCGCAGAGCCCGGGTGCCAAATTCGAAACGTCCAGCGATTGCGCCCACAAGAAAGCTGCCAGCACGGAATGCTGTAGCTGGTTTTCACTGTCCCTTGGAACTGCATTCGCTGCCACACAGACATTCGCTTTCCCCAAAAGCTTTGGTTCGTAAAGGGGCAACACTGTGTATGTGTCTCTCGCAGAGCCCGGCTGCCAAATTCGAAACGTCCAGCGATTTCTCCCACACGAAATCTGCCAGCACGGAATGCTGTAGCTGGTTTTCACTGTCCCTTGGAACTGCATTCGCTGCCACACAGACATTCGCTTTCCCCAAAAGCTTTGCTTGGTAATGGGGCAACACTGTGTATGTGTCTCTCGCAGAGCCCGGCTGCCAAATTCGAAACGTCCAGCGATTGCGCCCACACGAAAGCTGCCAGCACGGAATGCTGTAGCTGGTTTTCACTGTCCCTTGGAACTGCATTCCCTGCCACACAGACATTCGCTTTCCCCAGAAGCTTTGCTTGGTAATGGGGCAACACTGTGTATGTGTCTCTCGCAGAGCCCGGCTGCCAAATTCGAAACGTCCAGCGATTTCGCCCACACGAAAGCTGCCAGCACGGAATGCTGTAGCTGGTTTTCACTGTCCCTTGGAACTGCATTCGCTGCCGCACAGACATTCGCTTTCCCCAGAAGCTTCGCTTGGTAATGGGGCAACACCGTGTATCTCTCTCTCGCAGAGCCCGGCTGCCAAATTCGAAACGTCCAGCGATTGCGCCCACAAGAAAGCTGCCAGCACGGAATGCTGTAGCTGGTTTTCACTGTCCCTTGGAACTGCATTCGCTGCCACACAGACATTCGCTTTCCCCAAAAGCTTTGCTTGGTAAAGGGGCAACACTGTGTATGTGTCTCTCGCAGAGCCCGGCTGCCAAATTCGAAACGTCCAGCGATTTCTCCCACACGAAAGCTGCCAGCACGGAATGCTGTAGCTGGTTTTCACTGTCCCTTGGAACTGCATTCGCTGCCACACAGACATTCGCTTTCCCCAAAAGCTTTGGTTCGTAAAGGGGCAACACTGTGTATGTGTCTCTCGCAGAGCCCGGCTGCCAAATTCGAAACGTCCAGCGATTGCGCCCACACGAAAGCTGCCAGCACGGAATGCTATAGCTGGTTTTCACTGTCCCTTGGAACTGCATTCGCTGCCACACAGACATTCGCTTTCCCCAAAAGCTTTGCTTGGTAGTGGGGCAACACTGTGTATCTCTCTCTCGCAGAGCCCGGCTGCCAAATTCGAAACGTCCAGCGATTGCGCCCACACGAAAGCTGCCAGCACGGAATGCTGTAGCTGGTTTTCACTGTCCCTTGGAACTGCATTCGCTGCCACACAGACATTCGCTTTCCCCAAAAGCTTTGCTTGGTAAAGGGGCAACACTGTGTATGTGTCTCTCGCAGAGCCCGGCTGCCAAATTCGAAACGTCCAGCGATTGCGCCCACACGAAAGCTGCCAGCACGGAATGCTGTAGCTGGTTTTCACTGTCCCTTGGAACTGCATTCGCTGCCACACAGACATTCGCTTTCCCCAAAACCTTTGGTTCGTAAAGGGGCAACACTGTGTATGTGTCTCTCGCAGAGCCCGGCTGCCAAATTCGAAACGTCCAGCGATTGCGCCCACACGAAAGCTGCCAGCACGGAATGCTGTAGCTGGTTTTCACTGTCCCTTGGAACTGCATTCCCTGCCACACAGACATTCGCTTTCCCCAGAAGCTTTGCTTGGTAATGGGGCAACACTGTGTATGTGTCTCTCGCAGAGCCCGGCTGCCAAATTCGAAACGTCCAGCGATTTCGCCCACACGAAAGCTGCCAGCACGGAATGCTGTAGCTGGTTTTCACTGTCCCTTGGAACTGCATTCGCTGCCGCACAGACATTCGCTTTCCCCAGAAGCTTCGCTTGGTAATGGGGCAACACCGTGTATCTCTCTCTCGCAGAGCCCGGCTGCCAAATTCGAAACGTCCAGCGATTGCGCCCACAAGAAAGCTGCCAGCACGGAATGCTGTAGCTGGTTTTCACTGTCCCTTGGAACTGCATTCGCTGCCACACAGACATTCACTTTCCCCAAAAGCTTTGGTTCGTAAAGGGGCAACACTGTGTATGTGTCTCTCGCAGAGCCCGGCTGCCAAATTCGAAACGTCCAGCGATTTCGCCCACACGAAAGCTGCCAGCACGGAATGCTGTAGCTGGTTTTCACTGTCCCTTGGAACTGCATTCGCTGCCACACAGACATTCGCTTTCCCCAAAAGCTTTGCTTGGTAATGGGGCAACACTGTGTATGTGTCTCTCGCAGAGCCCGGCTGCCAAATTCGAAACGTCCAGCGATTGCGCCCACACGAAAGCTGCCAGCACGGAATGCTGTAGCTGGTTTTCACTGTCCCTTGGAACTGCATTCGCTGCCACACAGACATTCGCTTTCCCCAAAAGCTTTGCTTGGTAGTGGGGCAACACTGTGTATCTCTCTCTCGCAGAGCCCGGCTGCCAAATTCGAAACGTCCAGCGATTGCGCCCACACGAAAGCTGCCAGCACGGAATGCTGTAGCTGGTTTTCACTGTCCCTTGGAACTGCATTCGCTGCCACACAGACATTCGCTTTCCCCAAAAGCTTTGCTTGGTAGTGGGGCAACACTGTGTATCTCTCTCTCGCAGAGCCCGGCTGCCAAATTCGAAACGTCCAGCGATTGCGCCCACACGAAAGCTGCCAGCACGGAATGCTGTAGCTGGTTTTCACTGTCCCTTGGAACTGCATTCGCTGCCACACAGACATTCGCTTTCCCCAAAAGCTTTGCTTGGTAAAGGGGCAACACTGTGTATGTGTCTCTCGCAGAGCCCGGCTGCCAAATTCGAAACGTCCAGCGATTGCGCCCACACGAAAGCTGCCAGCACGGAATGCTGTAGCTGGTTTTCACTGTCCCTTGGAACTGCATTCGCTGCCACACAGACATTCGCTTTCCCCAAAAGCTTTGGTTCGTAAAGGGGCAACACTGTGTATGTGTCTCTCGCAGAGCCCGGCTGCCAAATTCGAAACGTCCAGCGATTGCGCCCACACGAAAGCTGCCAGCACGGAATGCTGTAGCTGGTTTTCACTGTCCCTTGGAACTGCATTCCCTGCCACACAGACATTCGCTTTCCCCAAAAGCTTTGCTTGGTAATGGGGCAACACTGTGTATGTGTCTCTCGCAGAGCCCGGCTGCCAAATTCGAAACGTCCAGCGATTTCGCCCACACGAAAGCTGCCAGCACAGAATGCTGTAGCTGGTTTTCACTGTCCCTTGGAACTGCATTCGCTGCCGCACAGACATTCGCTTTCCCCAGAAGCTTTGCTTGGTAATGGGGCAACACCGTGTATCTCTCTCTCGCAGAGCCCGGCTGCCAAATTCGAAACGTCCAGCGATTGCGCCCACAAGAAAGCTGCCAGCACGGAATGCTGTAGCTGGTTTTCACTGTCCCTTGGAACTGCATTCGCTGCCACACAGACATTCGCTTTCCCCAAAAGCTTAGGTTCGTAAAGGGGCAACAGTGTGTATGTGTCTCTCGCAGAGCCCGGCTGCCAAATTCGAAACGTCCAGCGATTTCTCCCACACGAAATCTGCCAGCACGGAATGCTGTAGCTGGTTTTCACTGTCCCTTGGAACTGCATTCGCTGCCACACAGACATTCGCTTTCCCCAAAAGCTTTGCTTGGTAATGGGGCAACACTGTGTATGTGTCTCTCGCAGAGCCCGGCTGCCAAATTCGAAACGTCCAGCGATTGCGCCCACACGAAAGCTGCCAGCACGGAATGCTGTAGCTGGTTTTCACTGTCCCTTGGAACTGCATTCGCTGCCACACAGACATTCGCTTTCCCCAAAAGCTTTGCTTGGTAGTGGGGCAACACTGTGTATCTCTCTCTCGCAGAGCCCGGCTGCCAAATTCGAAACGTCCAGCGATTTCTCCCACACGAAAGCTGCCAGCACGGAATGCTGTAGCTGGTTTTCACTGTCCCTTGGAACTGCATTCGCTGCCGCACAGACATTCGCTTTCCCCAGAAGCTTTGCTTGGTAATGGGGCAACACCGTGTATCTCTCTCTCGCAGAGCCCGGCTGCCAAATTCGAAACGTCCAGCGATTGCGCCCACAAGAAAGCTGCCAGCACGGAATGCTGTAGCTGGTTTTCACTGTCCCTTGGAACTGCATTCGCTGCCACACAGACATTCGCTTTCCCCAAAAGCTTTGGTTCGTAAAGGGGCAACACTGTGTATGTGTCTCTCGCAGAGCCCGGCTGCCAAATTCGAAACGTCCAGCGATTTCTCCCACACGAAATCTGCCAGCACGGAATGCTGTAGCTGGTTTTCACTGTCCCTTGGAACTGCATTCGCTGCCACACAGACATTCGCTTTCCCCAAAAGCTTTGCTTGGTAATGGGGCAACACTGTGTATGTGTCTCTCGCAGAGCCCGGCTGCCAAATTCGAAACGTCCAGCGATTGCGCCCACACGAAAGCTGCCAGCACGGAATGCTGTAGCTGGTTTTCACTGTCCCTTGGAACTGCATTCGCTGCCACACAGACATTCGCTTTCCCCAAAAGCTTTGCTTGGTAGTGGGGCAACACTGTGTATCTCTCTCTCGCAGAGCCCGGCTGCCAAATTCGAAACGTCCAGCGATTTCGCCCACACGAAAGCTGCCAGCACGGAATGCTGTAGCTGGTTTTCACTGTCCCTTGGAACTGCATTCGCTGCCACACAGACATTCGCTTTCCCCAAAAGCTTTGCTTGGTAGTGGGGCAACACTGTGTATGTGTCTCTCGCAGAGCCCGGCTGCCAAATTCGAAACGTCCAGCGATTGCGCCCACACGAAAGCTGCCAGCACGGAATGCTGTAGCTGGTTTTCACTGTCCCTTGGAACTGCATTCGCTGCCACACAGACATTCGCTTTCCCCAAAAGCTTTGCTTGGTAAAGGGGCAACACTGTGTATGTGTCTCTCGCAGAGCCCGGCTGCCAAATTCGAAACGTCCAGCGATTTCTCCCACACGAAAGCTGCCAGCACGGAATGCTGTAGCTGGTTTTCACTGTCCCTTGGAACTGCATTCGCTGCCACACAGACATTCGCTTTCCCCAAAAGCTTTGGTTCGTAAAGGGGCAACACTGTGTATGTGTCTCTCGCAGAGCCCGGCTGCCAAATTCGAAACGTCCAGCGATTGCGCCCACACGAAAGCTGCCAGCACGGAATGCTGTAGCTGGTTTTCACTGTCCCTTGGAACTGCATTCGCTGCCACACAGACATTCGCTTTCCCCAAAAGCTTTGCTTGGTAATGGGGCAACACTGTGTATGTGTCTCTCGCAGAGCCCGGCTGCCAAATTCGAAACGTCCAGCGATTTCTCCCACACGAAAGCTGCCAGCACGGAATGCTGTAGCTGGTTTTCACTGTCCCTTGGAACTGCATTCGCTGCCACACAGACATTCGCTTTCCCCAAAAGCTTTGGTTCGTAAAGGGGCAACACTGTGTATGTCTCTCGCAGAGCCCGGCTGCCAAATTCGAAACGTCCAGCGATTGCGCCCACACGAAAGCTGCCAGCACGGAATGCTGTAGCTGGTTTTCACTGTCCCTTGGAACTGCATTCGCTGCCACACAGACATTCGCTTTCCCCAAAAGCTTTGCTTGGTAATGGGGCAACACTGTGTATCTCTCTCTCGCAGAGCCCGGCTGCCAAATTCGAAACGTCCAGCGATTGCGCCCACACGAAAGCTGCCAGCACGGAATGCTGTAGCTGGTTTTCACTGTCCCTTGGAACTGCATTCGCTGCCACACAGACATTCGCTTTCCCCAAAAGCTTTGCTTGGTAGTGGGGCAACACTGTGTATCTCCCTCTCGCAGAGCCCGGGTGCCAAATTCGAAACGTCCAGCGATTGCGCCCACACGAAAGCTGCCAGCACGGAATGCTGTAGCTGGTTTTCACTGTCCCTTGGAACTGCATTCGCTGCCACACAGACATTCGCTTTCCCCAAAAGCTTTGCTTGGTAGTGGGGCAACACTGTGTATCTCTCTCTCGCAGAGCCCGGCTGCCAAATTCGAAACGTCCAGCGATTGCGCCCACACGAAAGCTGCCAGCACGGAATGCTGTAGCTGGTTTTCACTGTCCCTTGGAACTGCATTCGCTGCCGCACAGACATTCGCTTTCCCCAGAAGCTTTGCTTGGTAATGGGGCAACACCGTGTATCTCTCTCTCGCAGAGCCCGGCTGCCAAATTCGAAACGTCCAGCGATTGCGCCCACAAGAAAGCTGCCAGCACGGAATGCTGTAGCTGGTTTTCACTGTCCCTTGGAACTGCATTCGCTGCCACACAGACATTCGCTTTCCCCAAAAGCTTTGGTTCGTAAAGGGGCAACACTGTGTATGTGTCTCTCGCAGAGCCCGGCTGCCAAATTCGAAACGTCCAGCGATTTCTCCCACACGAAATCTGCCAGCACGGAATGCTGTAGCTGGTTTTCACTGTCCCTTGGAACTGCATTCGCTGCCACACAGACATTCGCTTTCCCCAAAAGCTTTGCTTGGTAATGGGGCAACACTGTGTATGTGTCTCTCGCAGAGCCCGGCTGCCAAATTCGAAACGTCCAGCGATTGCGCCCACACGAAAGCTGCCAGCACGGAATGCTGTAGCTGGTTTTCACTGTCCCTTGGAACTGCATTCCCTGCCACACAGACATTCGCTTTCCCCAGAAGCTTTGCTTGGTAATGGGGCAACACTGTGTATGTGTCTCTCGCAGAGCCCGGCTGCCAAATTCGAAACGTCCAGCGATTGCGCCCACACGAAAGCTGCCAGCACGGAATGCTGTAGCTGGTTTTCACTGTCCCTTGGAACTGCATTCCCTGCCACACAGACATTCGCTTTCCCCAGAAGCTTCGCTTGGTAATGGGGCAACACCGTGTATCTCTCTCTCGCAGAGCCCGGCTGCCAAATTCGAAACGTCCAGCGATTGCGCCCACAAGAAAGCTGCCAGCACGGAATGCTGTAGCTGGTTTTCACTGTCCCTTGGAACTGCATTCGCTGCCACACAGACATTCGCTTTCCCCAAAAGCTTTGCTTGGTAAAGGGGCAACACTGTGTATGTGTCTCTCGCAGAGCCCGGCTGCCAAATTCGAAACGTCCAGCGATTTCTCCCACACGAAAGCTGCCAGCACGGAATGCTGTAGCTGGTTTTCACTGTCCCTTGGAACTGCATTCGCTGCCACACAGACATTCGCTTTCCCCAAAAGCTTTGGTTCGTAAAGGGGCAACACTGTGTATGTGTCTCTCGCAGAGCCCGGCTGCCAAATTCGAAACGTCCAGCGATTGCGCCCACACGAAAGCTGCCAGCACGGAATGCTATAGCTGGTTTTCACTGTCCCTTGGAACTGCATTCGCTGCCACACAGACATTCGCTTTCCCCAAAAGCTTTGCTTGGTAGTGGGGCAACACTGTGTATCTCTCTCTCGCAGAGCCCGGCTGCCAAATTCGAAACGTCCAGCGATTGCGCCCACACGAAAGCTGCCAGCACGGAATGCTGTAGCTGGTTTTCACTGTCCCTTGGAACTGCATTCGCTGCCACACAGACATTCGCTTTCCCCAAAAGCTTTGCTTGGTAAAGGGGCAACACTGTGTATGTGTCTCTCGCAGAGCCCGGCTGCCAAATTCGAAACGTCCAGCGATTGCGCCCACACGAAAGCTGCCAGCACGGAATGCTGTAGCTGGTTTTCACTGTCCCTTGGAACTGCATTCGCTGCCACACAGACATTCGCTTTCCCCAAAACCTTTGGTTCGTAAAGGGGCAACACTGTGTATGTGTCTCTCGCAGAGCCCGGCTGCCAAATTCGAAACGTCCAGCGATTGCGCCCACACGAAAGCTGCCAGCACGGAATGCTGTAGCTGGTTTTCACTGTCCCTTGGAACTGCATTCCCTGCCACACAGACATTCGCTTTCCCCAAAAGCTTTGCTTGGTAATGGGGCAACACTGTGTATGTGTCTCTCGCAGAGCCCGGCTGCCAAATTCGAAACGTCCAGCGATTTCGCCCACACGAAAGCTGCCAGCACGGAATGCTGTAGCTGGTTTTCACTGTCCCTTGGAACTGCATTCGCTGCCGCACAGACATTCGCTTTCCCCAGAAGCTTCGCTTGGTAATGGGGCAACACCGTGTATCTCTCTCTCGCAGAGCCCGGCTGCCAAATTCGAAACGTCCAGCGATTGCGCCCACAAGAAAGCTGCCAGCACGGAATGCTGTAGCTGGTTTTCACTGTCCCTTGGAACTGCATTCGCTGCCACACAGACATTCGCTTTCCCCAAAAGCTTTGGTTCGTAAAGGGCAACACTGTGTATGTGTCTCTCGCAGAGCCCGGCTGCCAAATTCGAAACGTCCAGCGATTTCGCCCACACGAAAGCTGCCAGCACGGAATGCTGTAGCTGGTTTTCACTGTCCCTTGGAACTGCATTCGCTGCCACACAGACATTCGCTTTCCCCAAAAGCTTTGCTTGGTAATGGGGCAACACTGTGTATGTGTCTCTCGCAGAGCCCGGCTGCCAAATTCGAAACGTCCAGCGATTGCGCCCACACGAAAGCTGCCAGCACGGAATGCTGTAGCTGGTTTTCACTGTCCCTTGGAACTGCATTCGCTGCCACACAGACATTCGCTTTCCCCAAAAGCTTTGCTTGGTAGTGGGGCAACACTGTGTATCTCTCTCTCGCAGAGCCCGGCTGCCAAATTCGAAACGTCCAGCGATTGCGCCCACACGAAAGCTGCCAGCACGGAATGCTGTAGCTGGTTTTCACTGTCCCTTGGAACTGCATTCGCTGCCACACAGACATTCGCTTTCCCCAAAAGCTTTGCTTGGTAGTGGGGCAACACTGTGTATCTCTCTCTCGCAGAGCCCGGCTGCCAAATTCGAAACGTCCAGCGATTGCGCCCACACGAAAGCTGCCAGCACGGAATGCTGTAGCTGGTTTTCACTGTCCCTTGGAACTGCATTCGCTGCCACACAGACATTCGCTTTCCCCAAAAGCTTTGCTTGGTAAAGGGGCAACACTGTGTATGTGTCTCTCGCAGAGCCCGGCTGCCAAATTCGAAACGTCCAGCGATTGCGCCCACACGAAAGCTGCCAGCACGGAATGCTGTAGCTGGTTTTCACTGTCCCTTGGAACTGCATTCGCTGCCACACAGACATTCGCTTTCCCCAAAAGCTTTGGTTCGTAAAGGGGCAACACTGTGTATGTGTCTCTCGCAGAGCCCGGCTGCCAAATTCGAAACGTCCAGCGATTGCGCCCACACGAAAGCTGCCAGCACGGAATGCTGTAGCTGGTTTTCACTGTCCCTTGGAACTGCATTCCCTGCCACACAGACATTCGCTTTCCCCAAAAGCTTTGCTTGGTAATGGGGCAACACTGTGTATGTGTCTCTCGCAGAGCCCGGCTGCCAAATTCGAAACGTCCAGCGATTTCGCCCACACGAAAGCTGCCAGCACAGAATGCTGTAGCTGGTTTTCACTGTCCCTTGGAACTGCATTCGCTGCCGCACAGACATTCGCTTTCCCCAGAAGCTTTGCTTGGTAATGGGGCAACACCGTGTATCTCTCTCTCGCAGAGCCCGGCTGCCAAATTCGAAACGTCCAGCGATTGCGCCCACAAGAAAGCTGCCAGCACGGAATGCTGTAGCTGGTTTTCACTGTCCCTTGGAACTGCATTCGCTGCCACACAGACATTCGCTTTCCCCAAAAGCTTAGGTTCGTAAAGGGGCAACAGTGTGTATGTGTCTCTCGCAGAGCCCGGCTGCCAAATTCGAAACGTCCAGCGATTTCTCCCACACGAAATCTGCCAGCACGGAATGCTGTAGCTGGTTTTCACTGTCCCTTGGAACTGCATTCGCTGCCACACAGACATTCGCTTTCCCCAAAAGCTTTGCTTGGTAATGGGGCAACACTGTGTATGTGTCTCTCGCAGAGCCCGGCTGCCAAATTCGAAACGTCCAGCGATTGCGCCCACACGAAAGCTGCCAGCACGGAATGCTGTAGCTGGTTTTCACTGTCCCTTGGAACTGCATTCGCTGCCACACAGACATTCGCTTTCCCCAAAAGCTTTGCTTGGTAGTGGGGCAACACTGTGTATCTCTCTCTCGCAGAGCCCGGCTGCCAAATTCGAAACGTCCAGCGATTTCTCCCACACGAAAGCTGCCAGCACGGAATGCTGTAGCTGGTTTTCACTGTCCCTTGGAACTGCATTCGCTGCCACACAGACATTCGCTTTCCCCAAAAGCTTTGCTTGGTAATGGGGCAACACTGTGTATGTGTCTCTCGCAGAGCCCGGCTGCCAAATTCGAAACGTCCAGCGATTTCTCCCACACGAAAGCTGCCAGCACGGAATGCTGTAGCTGGTTTTCACTGTCCCTTGGAACTGCATTCGCTGCCACACAGACATTCGCTTTCCCCAAAAGCTTTGGTTCGTAAAGGGGCAACACTGTGTATGTGTCTCTCGCAGAGCCCGGCTGCCAAATTCGAAACGTCCAGCGATTGCGCCCACACGAAAGCTGCCAGCACGGAATGCTGTAGCTGGTTTTCACTGTCCCTTGGAACTGCATTCGCTGCCACACAGACATTCGCTTTCCCCAAAAGCTTTGCTTGGTAGTGGGGCAACACTGTGTATCTCTCTCTCGCAGAGCCCGGCTGCCAAATTCGAAACGTCCAGCGATTGCGCCCACACGAAAGCTGCCAGCACGGAATGCTGTAGCTGGTTTTCACTGTCCCTTGGAACTGCATTCGCTGCCACACAGACATTCGCTTTCCCCAAAAGCTTTGCTTGGTAGTGGGGCAACACTGTGTATCTCTCTCTCGCAGAGCCCGGCTGCCAAATTCGAAACGTCCAGCGATTGCGCCCACACGAAAGCTGCCAGCACGGAATGCTGTAGCTGGTTTTCACTGTCCCTTGGAACTGCATTCGCTGCCACACAGACATTCGCTTTCCCCAAAAGCTTTGCTTGGTAGTGGGGCAACACTGTGTATCTCTCTCTCGCAGAGCCCGGCTGCCAAATTCGAAACGTCCAGCGATTGCGCCCACACGAAAGCTGCCAGCACGGAATGCTGTAGCTGGTTTTCACTGTCCCTTGGAACTGCATTCGCTGCCACACAGACATTCGCTTTCCCCAAAAGCTTTGCTTGGTAGTGGGGCAACACTGTGTATCTCTCTCTCGCAGAGCCCGGCTGCCAAATTCGAAACGTCCAGCGATTGCGCCCACACGAAAGCTGCCAGCACGGAATGCTGTAGCTGGTTTTCACTGTCCCTTGGAACTGCATTCGCTGCCACACAGACATTCGCTTTCCCCAAAAGCTTTGCTTGGTAAAGGGGCAACACTGTGTATGTGTCTCTCGCAGAGCCCGGCTGCCAAATTCGAAACGTCCAGCGATTGCGCCCACACGAAAGCTGCCAGCACGGAATGCTGTAGCTGGTTTTCACTGTCCCTTGGAACTGCATTCGCTGCCACACAGACATTCGCTTTCCCCAAAAGCTTTGGTTCGTAAAGGGGCAACACTGTGTATGTGTCTCTCGCAGAGCCCGGCTGCCAAATTCGAAACGTCCAGCGATTGCGCCCACACGAAAGCTGCCAGCACGGAATGCTGTAGCTGGTTTTCACTGTCCCTTGGAACTGCATTCCCTGCCACACAGACATTCGCTTTCCCCAAAAGCTTTGCTTGGTAATGGGGCAACACTGTGTATGTGTCTCTCGCAGAGCCCGGCTGCCAAATTCGAAACGTCCAGCGATTTCGCCCACACGAAAGCTGCCAGCACGGAATGCTGTAGCTGGTTTTCACTGTCCCTTGGAACTGCATTCGCTGCCGCACAGACATTCGCTTTCCCCAGAAGCTTTGCTTGGTAATGGGGCAACACCGTGTATCTCTCTCTCGCAGAGCCCGGCTGCCAAATTCGAAACGTCCAGCGATTGCGCCCACAAGAAAGCTGCCAGCACGGAATGCTGTAGCTGGTTTTCACTGTCCCTTGGAACTGCATTCCCTGCCACACAGACATTCGCTTTCCCCAAAAGCTTTGCTTGGTAATGGGGCAACACTGTGTATGTGTCTCTCGCAGAGCCCGGCTGCCAAATTCGAAACGTCCAGCGATTTCGCCCACACGAAAGCTGCCAGCACGGAATGCTGTAGCTGGTTTTCACTGTCCCTTGGAACTGCATTCGCTGCCGCACAGACATTCGCTTTCCCCAGAAGCTTTGCTTGGTAATGGGGCAACACCGTGTATCTCTCTCTCGCAGAGCCCGGCTGCCAAATTCGAAACGTCCAGCGATTGCGCCCACAAGAAAGCTGCCAGCACGGAATGCTGTAGCTGGTTTTCACTGTCCCTTGGAACTGCATTCGCTGCCACACAGACATTCGCTTTCCCCAAAAGCTTAGGTTCGTAAAGGGGCAACAGTGTGTATGTGTCTCTCGCAGAGCCCGGCTGCCAAATTCGAAACGTCCAGCGATTTCTCCCACACGAAATCTGCCAGCACGGAATGCTGTAGCTGGTTTTCACTGTCCCTTGGAACTGCATTCGCTGCCACACAGACATTCGCTTTCCCCAAAAGCTTTGCTTGTAATGGGGCAACACTGTGTATGTGTCTCTCGCAGAGCCCGGCTGCCAAATTCGAAACGTCCAGCGATTGCGCCCACACGAAAGCTGCCAGCACGGAATGCTGTAGCTGGTTTTCACTGTCCCTTGGAACTGCATTCGCTGCCACACAGACATTCGCTTTCCCCAAAAGCTTTGCTTGGTAGTGGGGCAACACTGTGTATCTCTCTCTCGCAGAGCCCGGCTGCCAAATTCGAAACGTCCAGCGATTGCGCCCACACGAAAGCTGCCAGCACGGAATGCTGTAGCTGGTTTTCACTGTCCCTTGGAACTGCATTCGCTGCCACACAGACATTCGCTTTCCCCAAAAGCTTTGGTTCGTAAAGGGGCAACACTGTGTATGTGTCTCTCGCAGAGCCCGGCTAACAAATTCGAAACGTCCAGCGATTGCGCCCACACGAAAGCTGCCAGCACGGAATGCTGTAGCTGGTTCTCACTGTCCCTTGGAACTGCATTCGCTGCCACACAGACATTAGCTTTCCCCAAAAGCTTTGCTTGGTAATGGGGCAACACTGTGTATCTCTCTCTCGCAGAGCCCGGCTGCCAAATTCGAAACGTCCAGCGATTGCGCCCACACGAAAGCTGCCAGCACGGAATGCTGTAGCTGGTTTTCACTGTCCCTTGGAACTGCATTCGCTGCCACACAGACATTCGCTTTCCCCAAAAGCTTTGCTTGGTAGTGGGGCAACACTGTGTATCTCCCTCTCGCAGAGCCCGGGTGCAAATTCGAAACGTCCAGCGATTGCGCCCACACGAAAGCTGCCAGCACGGAATGCTGTAGCTGGTTTTCACTGTCCCTTGGAACTGCATTCGCTGCCACACAGACATTCGCTTTCCCCAAAAGCTTTGCTTGGTAGTGGGGCAACACTGTGTATCTCTCTCTCGCAGAGCCCGGCTAACAAATTCGAAACGTCCAGCGATTTCGCCCACACGAAAGCTGCCAGCACGGAATGCTGTAGCTGGTTTTCACTGTCCCTTGGAACTGCATTCCCTGCCACACAGACATTCGCTTTCCCCAAAAGCTTTGCTTGGTAATGGGGCAACACTGTGTATGTGTCTCTCGCAGAGCCCGGCTGCCAAATTCGAAACGTCCAGCGATTTCGCCCACACGAAAGCTGCCAGCACGGAATGCTGTAGCTGGTTTTCACTGTCCCTTGGAACTGCATTCGCTGCCGCACAGACATTCGCTTTCCCCAGAAGCTTTGCTTGGTAATGGGGCAACACCGTGTATCTCTCTCTCGCAGAGCCCGGCTGCCAAATTCGAAACGTCCAGCGATTGCGCCCACAAGAAAGCTGCCAGCACGGAATGCTGTAGCTGGTTTTCACTGTCCCTTGGAACTGCATTCGCTGCCACACAGACATTCGCTTTCCCCAAAAGCTTTGCTTGGTAATGGGGCAACACTGTGTATGTGTCTCTCGCAGAGCCCGGCTAACAAATTCGAAACGTCCAGCGATTGCGCCCACACGAAAGCTGCCAGCACGGAATGCTGTAGCTGGTTTTCACTGTCCCTTGGAACTGCATTCGCTGCCACACAGACATTCGCTTTCCCCAAAAGCTTTGCTTGGTAGTGGGGCAACACTGTGTATCTCTCTCTCGCAGAGCCCGGCTGCCAAATTCGAAACGTCCAGCGATTGCGCCCACACGAAAGCTGCCAGCACGGAATGCTGTAGCTGGTTTTCACTGTCCCTTGGAACTGCATTCGCTGCCACACAGACATTCGCTTTCCCCAAAAGCTTTGCTTGGTAAAGGGGCAACACTGTGTATGTGTCTCTCGCAGAGCCCGGCTGCCAAATTCGAAACGTCCAGCGATTTCTCCCACACGAAAGCTGCCAGCACGGAATGCTGTAGCTGGTTTTCACTGTCCCTTGGAACTGCATTCGCTGCCACACAGACATTCGCTTTCCCCAAAAGCTTTGGTTCGTAAAGGGGCAACACTGTGTATGTGTCTCTCGCAGAGCCCGGCTGCCAAATTCGAAACGTCCAGCGATTGCGCCCACACGAAAGCTGCCAGCACGGAATGCTGTAGCTGGTTTTCACTGTCCCTTGGAACTGCATTCGCTGCCACACAGACATTCGCTTTCCCCAAAAGCTTTGCTTGGTAATGGGGCAACACTGTGTATGTGTCTCTCGCAGAGCCCGGCTGCCAAATTCGAAACGTCCAGCGATTTCTCCCACACGAAAGCTGCCAGCACGGAATGCTGTAGCTGGTTTTCACTGTCCCTTGGAACTGCATTCGCTGCCACACAGACATTCGCTTTCCCCAAAAGCTTTGGTTCGTAAAGGGGCAACACTGTGTATGTCTCTCGCAGAGCCCGGCTGCCAAATTCGAAACGTCCAGCGATTGCGCCCACACGAAAGCTGCCAGCACGGAATGCTGTAGCTGGTTTTCACTGTCCCTTGGAACTGCATTCGCTGCCACACAGACATTCGCTTTCCCCAAAAGCTTTGCTTGGTAATGGGGCAACACTGTGTATCTCTCTCTCGCAGAGCCCGGCTGCCAAATTCGAAACGTCCAGCGATTGCGCCCACACGAAAGCTGCCAGCACGGAATGCTGTAGCTGGTTTTCACTGTCCCTTGGAACTGCATTCGCTGCCACACAGACATTCGCTTTCCCCAAAAGCTTTGCTTGGTAGTGGGGCAACACTGTGTATCTCCCTCTCGCAGAGCCCGGGTGCCAAATTCGAAACGTCCAGCGATTGCGCCCACACGAAAGCTGCCAGCACGGAATGCTGTAGCTGGTTTTCACTGTCCCTTGGAACTGCATTCGCTGCCACACAGACATTCGCTTTCCCCAAAAGCTTTGCTTGGTAATGGGGCAACACTGTGTATCTCTCTCTCGCAGAGCCCGGCTGCCAAATTCGAAACGTCCAGCGATTGCGCCCACACGAAAGCTGCCAGCACGGAATGCTGTAGCTGGTTTTCACTGTCCCTTGGAACTGCATTCGCTGCCACACAGACATTCGCTTTCCCCAAAAGCTTTGCTTGGTAGTGGGGCAACACTGTGTATCTCCCTCTCGCAGAGCCCGGGTGCCAAATTCGAAACGTCCAGCGATTGCGCCCACACGAAAGCTGCCAGCACGGAATGCTGTAGCTGGTTTTCACTGTCCCTTGGAACTGCATTCGCTGCCACACAGACATTCGCTTTCCCCAAAAGCTTTGCTTGGTAAAGGGGCAACACTGTGTATGTGTCTCTCGCAGAGCCCGGCTGCCAAATTCGAAACGTCCAGCGATTTCTCCCACACGAAAGCTGCCAGCACGGAATGCTGTAGCTGGTTTTCACTGTCCCTTGGAACTGCATTCGCTGCCACACAGACATTCGCTTTCCCCAAAAGCTTTGGTTCGTAAAGGGGCAACACTGTGTATGTGTCTCTCGCAGAGCCCGGCTGCCAAATTCGAAACGTCCAGCGATTGCGCCCACACGAAAGCTGCCAGCACGGAATGCTGTAGCTGGTTTTCACTGTCCCTTGGAACTGCATTCGCTGCCACACAGACATTCGCTTTCCCCAAAAGCTTTGCTTGGTAGTGGGGCAACACTGTGTATCTCTCTCTCGCAGAGCCCGGCTGCCAAATTCGAAACGTCCAGCGATTGCGCCCACACGAAAGCTGCCAGCACGGAATGCTGTAGCTGGTTTTCACTGTCCCTTGGAACTGCATTCGCTGCCACACAGACATTCGCTTTCCCCAAAAGCTTTGCTTGGTAAAGGGGCAACACTGTGTATGTGTCTCTCGCAGAGCCCGGCTGCCAAATTCGAAACGTCCAGCGATTGCGCCCACACGAAAGCTGCCAGCACGGAATGCTGTAGCTGGTTTTCACTGTCCCTTGGAACTGCATTCGCTGCCACACAGACATTCGCTTTCCCCAAAACCTTTGGTTCGTAAAGGGGCAACACTGTGTATGTGTCTCTCGCAGAGCCCGGCTGACAAATTCGAAACGTCCAGCGATTGCGCCCACACGAAAGCTGCCAGCACGGAATGCTGTAGCTGGTTTTCACTGTCCCTTGGAACTGCATTCCCTGCCACACAGACATTCGCTTTCCCCAGAAGCTTTGCTTGGTAATGGGGCAACACTGTGTATGTGTCTCTCGCAGAGCCCGGCTGCCAAATTCGAAACGTCCAGCGATTTCGCCCACACGAAAGCTGCCAGCACGGAATGCTGTAGCTGGTTTTCACTGTCCCTTGGAACTGCATTCGCTGCCGCACAGACATTCGCTTTCCCCAGAAGCTTCGCTTGGTAATGGGGCAACACCGTGTATCTCTCTCTCGCAGAGCCCGGCTGCCAAATTCGAAACGTCCAGCGATTGCGCCCACAAGAAAGCTGCCAGCACGGAATGCTGTAGCTGGTTTTCACTGTCCCTTGGAACTGCATTCGCTGCCACACAGACATTCGCTTTCCCCAAAAGCTTTGGTTCGTAAAGGGGCAACACTGTGTATGTGTCTCTCGCAGAGCCCGGCTGCCAAATTCGAAACGTCCAGCGATTTCGCCCACACGAAAGCTGCCAGCACGGAATGCTGTAGCTGGTTTTCACTGTCCCTTGGAACTGCATTCGCTGCCACACAGACATTCGCTTTCCCCAAAAGCTTTGCTTGGTAATGGGGCAACACTGTGTATGTGTCTCTCGCAGAGCCCGGCTGCCAAATTCGAAACGTCCAGCGATTGCGCCCACACGAAAGCTGCCAGCACGGAATGCTGTAGCTGGTTTTCACTGTCCCTTGGAACTGCATTCGCTGCCACACAGACATTCGCTTTCCCCAAAAGCTTTGGTTCGTAAAGGGGCAACACTGTGTATGTGTCTCTCGCAGAGCCCGGCTGCCAAATTCGAAACGTCCAGCGATTGCGCCCACACGAAAGCTGCCAGCACGGAATGCTGTAGCTGGTTTTCACTGTCCCTTGGAACTGCATTCCCTGCCACACAGACATTCGCTTTCCCCAAAAGCTTTGCTTGGTAATGGGGCAACACTGTGTATGTGTCTCTCGCAGAGCCCGGCTGCCAAATTCGAAACGTCCAGCGATTTCGCCCACACGAAAGCTGCCAGCACGGAATGCTGTAGCTGGTTTTCACTGTCCCTTGGAACTGCATTCGCTGCCACACAGACATTCGCTTTCCCCAAAAGCTTTGCTTGGTAAAGGGGCAACACTGTGTATGTGTCTCTCGCAGAGCCCGGCTGCCAAATTCGAAACGTCCAGCGATTGCGCCCACACGAAAGCTGCCAGCACGGAATGCTGTAGCTGGTTTTCACTGTCCCTTGGAACTGCATTCGCTGCCACACAGACATTCGCTTTCCCCAAAAGCTTTGGTTCGTAAAGGGGCAACACTGTGTATGTGTCTCTCGCAGAGCCCGGCTGCCAAATTCGAAACGTCCAGCGATTGCGCCCACACGAAAGCTGCCAGCACGGAATGCTGTAGCTGGTTTTCACTGTCCCTTGGAACTGCATTCCCTGCCACACAGACATTCGCTTTCCCCAAAAGCTTTGCTTGGTAATGGGGCAACACTGTGTATGTGTCTCTCGCAGAGCCCGGCTGCCAAATTCGAAACGTCCAGCGATTTCGCCCACACGAAAGCTGCCAGCACAGAATGCTGTAGCCGGTTTTCACTGTCCCTTGGAACTGCATTCGCTGCCGCACAGACATTCGCTTTCCCCAGAAGCTTTGCTTGGTAATGGGGCAACACCGTGTATCTCTCTCTCGCAGAGCCCGGCTGCCAAATTCGAAACGTCCAGCGATTGCGCCCACAAGAAAGCTGCCAGCACGGAATGCTGTAGCTGGTTTTCACTGTCCCTTGGAACTGCATTCGCTGCCACACAGACATTCGCTTTCCCCAAAAGCTTAGGTTCGTAAAGGGGCAACAGTGTGTATGTGTCTCTCGCAGAGCCCGGCTGCCAAATTCGAAACGTCCAGCGATTTCTCCCACACGAAATCTGCCAGCACGGAATGCTGTAGCTGGTTTTCACTGTCCCTTGGAACTGCATTCGCTGCCACACAGACATTCGCTTTCCCCAAAAGCTTTGCTTGGTAATGGGGCAACACTGTGTATGTGTCTCTCGCAGAGCCCGGCTGCCAAATTCGAAACGTCCAGCGATTGCGCCCACACGAAAGCTGCCAGCACGGAATGCTGTAGCTGGTTTTCACTGTCCCTTGGAACTGCATTCGCTGCCACACAGACATTCGCTTTCCCCAAAAGCTTTGCTTGGTAGTGGGGCAACACTGTGTATCTCTCTCTCGCAGAGCCCGGCTGCCAAATTCGAAACGTCCAGCGATTGCGCCCACACGAAAGCTGCCAGCACGGAATGCTGTAGCTGGTTTTCACTGTCCCTTGGAACTGCATTCGCTGCCACACAGACATTCGCTTTCCCCAAAAGCTTTGCTTGGTAAAGGGGCAACACTGTGTATGTGTCTCTCGCAGAGCCCGGCTGCCAAATTCGAAACGTCCAGCGATTTCTCCCACACGAAAGCTGCCAGCACGGAATGCTGTAGCTGGTTTTCACTGTCCCTTGGAACTGCATTCGCTGCCACACAGACATTCGCTTTCCCCAAAAGCTTTGCTTGGTAGTGGGGCAACACTGTGTATGTGTCTCTCGCAGAGCCCGGCTGCCAAATTCGAAACGTCCAGCGATTGCGCCCACACGAAAGCTGCCAGCACGGAATGCTGTAGCTGGTTTTCACTGTCCCTTGGAACTGCATTCGCTGCCACACAGACATTCGCTTTCCCCAAAAGCTTTGCTTGGTAAAGGGGCAACACTGTGTATGTGTCTCTCGCAGAGCCCGGCTGCCAAATTCGAAACGTCCAGCGATTGCGCCCACACGAAAGCTGCCAGCACGGAATGCTGTAGCTGGTTTTCACTGTCCCTTGGAACTGCATTCGCTGCCACACAGACATTCGCTTTCCCCAAAAGCTTTGCTTGGTAGTGGGGCAACACTGTGTATCTCTCTCTCGCAGAGCCCGGCTGCCAAATTCGAAACGTCCAGCGATTGCGCCCACACGAAAGCTGCCAGCACGGAATGCTGTAGCTGGTTTTCACTGTCCCTTGGAACTGCATTCGCTGCCACACAGACATTCGCTTTCCCCAAAAGCTTTGCTTGGTAGTGGGGCAACACTGTGTATCTCTCTCTCGCAGAGCCCGGCTGCCAAATTCGAAACGTCCAGCGATTGCGCCCACACGAAAGCTGCCAGCACGGAATGCTGTAGCTGGTTTTCACTGTCCCTTGGAACTGCATTCGCTGCCACACAGACATTCGCTTTCCCCAAAAGCTTTGCTTGGTAAAGGGGCAACACTGTGTATGTGTCTCTCGCAGAGCCCGGCTGCCAAATTCGAAACGTCCAGCGATTGCGCCCACACGAAAGCTGCCAGCACGGAATGCTGTAGCTGGTTTTCACTGTCCCTTGGAACTGCATTCGCTGCCACACAGACATTCGCTTTCCCCAAAAGCTTTGGTTCGTAAAGGGGCAACACTGTGTATGTGTCTCTCGCAGAGCCCGGCTGCCAAATTCGAAACGTCCAGCGATTGCGCCCACACGAAAGCTGCCAGCACGGAATGCTGTAGCTGGTTTTCACTGTCCCTTGGAACTGCATTCCCTGCCACACAGACATTCGCTTTCCCCAAAAGCTTTGCTTGGTAATGGGGCAACACTGTGTATGTGTCTCTCGCAGAGCCCGGCTGCCAAATTCGAAACGTCCAGCGATTTCGCCCACACGAAAGCTGCCAGCACGGAATGCTGTAGCTGGTTTTCACTGTCCCTTGGAACTGCATTCGCTGCCGCACAGACATTCGCTTTCCCCAGAAGCTTTGCTTGGTAATGGGGCAACACCGTGTATCTCTCTCTCGCAGAGCCCGGCTGCCAAATTCGAAACGTCCAGCGATTGCGCCCACAAGAAAGCTGCCAGCACGGAATGCTGTAGCTGGTTTTCACTGTCCCTTGGAACTGCATTCCCTGCCACACAGACATTCGCTTTCCCCAAAAGCTTTGCTTGGTAATGGGGCAACACTGTGTATGTGTCTCTCGCAGAGCCCGGCTGCCAAATTCGAAACGTCCAGCGATTTCGCCCACACGAAAGCTGCCAGCACGGAATGCTGTAGCTGGTTTTCACTGTCCCTTGGAACTGCATTCGCTGCCGCACAGACATTCGCTTTCCCCAGAAGCTTTGCTTGGTAATGGGGCAACACCGTGTATCTCTCTCTCGCAGAGCCCGGCTGCCAAATTCGAAACGTCCAGCGATTGCGCCCACAAGAAAGCTGCCAGCACGGAATGCTGTAGCTGGTTTTCACTGTCCCTTGGAACTGCATTCGCTGCCACACAGACATTCGCTTTCCCCAAAAGCTTAGGTTCGTAAAGGGGCAACAGTGTGTATGTGTCTCTCGCAGAGCCCGGCTGCCAAATTCGAAACGTCCAGCGATTTCTCCCACACGAAATCTGCCAGCACGGAATGCTGTAGCTGGTTTTCACTGTCCCTTGGAACTGCATTCGCTGCCACACAGACATTCGCTTTCCCCAAAAGCTTTGCTTGTAATGGGGCAACACTGTGTATGTGTCTCTCGCAGAGCCCGGCTGCCAAATTCGAAACGTCCAGCGATTGCGCCCACACGAAAGCTGCCAGCACGGAATGCTGTAGCTGGTTTTCACTGTCCCTTGGAACTGCATTCGCTGCCACACAGACATTCGCTTTCCCCAAAAGCTTTGCTTGGTAGTGGGGCAACACTGTGTATCTCTCTCTCGCAGAGCCCGGCTGCCAAATTCGAAACGTCCAGCGATTGCGCCCACACGAAAGCTGCCAGCACGGAATGCTGTAGCTGGTTTTCACTGTCCCTTGGAACTGCATTCGCTGCCACACAGACATTCGCTTTCCCCAAAAGCTTTGGTTCGTAAAGGGGCAACACTGTGTATGTGTCTCTCGCAGAGCCCGGCTAACAAATTCGAAACGTCCAGCGATTGCGCCCACACGAAAGCTGCCAGCACGGAATGCTGTAGCTGGTTCTCACTGTCCCTTGGAACTGCATTCGCTGCCACACAGACATTCGCTTTCCCCAAAAGCTTTGCTTGGTAATGGGGCAACACTGTGTATCTCTCTCTCGCAGAGCCCGGCTGCCAAATTCGAAACGTCCAGCGATTGCGCCCACACGAAAGCTGCCAGCACGGAATGCTGTAGCTGGTTTTCACTGTCCCTTGGAACTGCATTCGCTGCCACACAGACATTCGCTTTCCCCAAAAGCTTTGCTTGGTAGTGGGGCAACACTGTGTATCTCCCTCTCGCAGAGCCCGGGTGCCAAATTCGAAACGTCCAGCGATTGCGCCCACACGAAAGCTGCCAGCACGGAATGCTGTAGCTGGTTTTCACTGTCCCTTGGAACTGCATTCGCTGCCACACAGACATTCGCTTTCCCCAAAAGCTTTGCTTGGTAGTGGGGCAACACTGTGTATCTCTCTCTCGCAGAGCCCGGCTGCCAAATTCGAAACGTCCAGCGATTTCGCCCACACGAAAGCTGCCAGCACGGAATGCTGTAGCTGGTTTTCACTGTCCCTTGGAACTGCATTCGCTGCCGCACAGACATTCGCTTTCCCCAGAAGCTTTGCTTGGTAATGGGGCAACACCGTGTATCTCTCTCTCGCAGAGCCCGGCTGCCAAATTCGAAACGTCCAGCGATTGCGCCCACAAGAAAGCTGCCAGCACGGAATGCTGTAGCTGGTTTTCACTGTCCCTTGGAACTGCATTCGCTGCCACACAGACATTCGCTTTCCCCAAAAGCTTTGCTTGGTAATGGGGCAACACTGTGTATGTGTCTCTCGCAGAGCCCGGCTAACAAATTCGAAACGTCCAGCGATTGCGCCCACACGAAAGCTGCCAGCACGGAATGCTGTAGCTGGTTTTCACTGTCCCTTGGAACTGCATTCGCTGCCACACAGACATTCGCTTTCCCCAAAAGCTTTGCTTGGTAGTGGGGCAACACTGTGTATCTCTCTCTCGCAGAGCCCGGCTGCCAAATTCGAAACGTCCAGCGATTGCGCCCACACGAAAGCTGCCAGCACGGAATGCTGTAGCTGGTTTTCACTGTCCCTTGGAACTGCATTCGCTGCCACACAGACATTCGCTTTCCCCAAAAGCTTTGCTTGGTAAAGGGGCAACACTGTGTATGTGTCTCTCGCAGAGCCCGGCTGCCAAATTCGAAACGTCCAGCGATTTCTCCCACACGAAAGCTGCCAGCACGGAATGCTGTAGCTGGTTTTCACTGTCCCTTGGAACTGCATTCGCTGCCACACAGACATTCGCTTTCCCCAAAAGCTTTGGTTCGTAAAGGGGCAACACTGTGTATCTGTCTCTCGCAGAGCCCGGCTGCCAAATTCGAAACGTCCAGCGATTGCGCCCACACGAAAGCTGCCAGCACGGAATGCTGTAGCTGGTTTTCACTGTCCCTTGGAACTGCATTCGCTGCCACACAGACATTCGCTTTCCCCAAAAGCTTTGCTTGGTAGTGGGGCAACACTGTGTATCTCTCTCTCGCAGAGCCCGGCTGCCAAATTCGAAACGTCCAGCGATTGCGCCCACACGAAAGCTGCCAGCACGGAATGCTGTAGCTGGTTTTCACTGTCCCTTGGAACTGCATTCGCTGCCACACAGACATTCGCTTTCCCCAAAAGCTTTGCTTGGTAAAGGGGCAACACTGTGTATGTGTCTCTCGCAGAGCCCGGCTGCCAAATTCGAAACGTCCAGCGATTGCGCCCACACGAAAGCTGCCAGCACGGAATGCTGTAGCTGGTTTTCACTGTCCCTTGGAACTGCATTCGCTGCCACACAGACATTCGCTTTCCCCAAAAGCTTTGGTTCGTAAAGGGGCAACACTGTGTATGTGTCTCTCGCAGAGCCCGGCTGCCAAATTCGAAACGTCCAGCGATTGCGCCCACACGAAAGCTGCCAGCACGGAATGCTGTAGCTGGTTTTCACTGTCCCTTGGAACTGCATTCGCTGCCACACAGACATTCGCTTTCCCCAGAAGCTTTGCTTGGTAATGGGGCAACACTGTGTATGTGTCTCTCGCAGAGCCCGGCTGCCAAATTCGAAACGTCCAGCGATTTCTCCCACACGAAATCTGCCAGCACGGAATGCTGTAGCTGGTTTTCACTGTCCCTTGGAACTGCATTCGCTGCCGCACAGACATTCGCTTTCCCCAGAAGCTTTGCTTGGTAATGGGGCAACACCGTGTATCTCTCTCTCGCAGAGCCCGGCTGCCAAATTCGAAACGTCCAGCGATTGCGCCCACAAGAAAGCTGCCAGCACGGAATGCTGTAGCTGGTTTTCACTGTCCCTTGGAACTGCATTCGCTGCCACACAGACATTCGCTTTCCCCAAAAGCTTTGGTTCGTAAAGGGGCAACACTGTGTATGTGTCTCTCGCAGAGCCCGGCTGCCAAATTCGAAACGTCCAGCGATTTCTCCCACACGAAATCTGCCAGCACGGAATGCTGTAGCTGGTTTTCACTGTCCCTTGGAACTGCATTCGCTGCCACACAGACATTCGCTTTCCCCAAAAGCTTTGCTTGGTAATGGGGCAACACTGTGTATGTGTCTCTCGCAGAGCCCGGCTGCCAAATTCGAAACGTCCAGCGATTGCGCCCACACGAAAGCTGCCAGCACGGAATGCTGTAGCTGGTTTTCACTGTCCCTTGGAACTGCATTCGCTGCCACACAGACATTCGCTTTCCCCAAAAGCTTTGCTTGGTAGTGGGGCAACACTGTGTATCTCTCTCTCGCAGAGCCCGGCTGCCAAATTCGAAACGTCCAGCGATTGCGCCCACACGAAAGCTGCCAGCACGGAATGCTGTAGCTGGTTTTCACTGTCCCTTGGAACTGCATTCGCTGCCACACAGACATTCGCTTTCCCCAAAAGCTTTGCTTGGTAGTGGGGCAACACTGTGTATCTCTCTCTCGCAGAGCCCGGCTGCCAAATTCGAAACGTCCAGCGATTGCGCCCACACGAAAGCTGCCAGCACGGAATGCTGTAGCTGGTTTTCACTGTCCCTTGGAACTGCATTCGCTGCCACACAGACATTCGCTTTCCCCAGAAGCTTTGCTTGGTAATGGGGCAACACTGTGTATGTGTCTCTCGCAGAGCCCGGCTGCCAAATTCGAAACGTCCAGCGATTTCGCCCACACGAAAGCTGCCAGCACGGAATGCTGTAGCTGGTTTTCACTGTCCCTTGGAACTGCATTCGCTGCCGCACAGACATTCGCTTTCCCCAGAAGCTTTGCTTGGTAATGGGGCAACACCGTGTATCTCTCTCTCGCAGAGCCCGGCTGCCAAATTCGAAACGTCCAGCGATTGCGCCCACAAGAAAGCTGCCAGCACGGAATGCTGTAGCTGGTTTTCACTGTCCCTTGGAACTGCATTCGCTGCCACACAGACATTCGCTTTCCCCAAAAGCTTTGGTTCGTAAAGGGGCAACAGTGTGTATGTGTCTCTCGCAGAGCCCGGCTGCCAAATTCGAAACGTCCAGCGATTTCTCCCACACGAAATCTGCCAGCACGGAATGCTGTAGCTGGTTTTCACTGTCCCTTGGAACTGCATTCGCTGCCACACAGACATTCGCTTTCCCCAAAAGCTTTGCTTGGTAATGGGGCAACACTGTGTATGTGTCTCTCGCAGAGCCCGGCTGCCAAATTCGAAACGTCCAGCGATTGCGCCCACACGAAAGCTGCCAGCACGGAATGCTGTAGCTGGTTTTCACTGTCCCTTGGAACTGCATTCGCTGCCACACAGACATTCGCTTTCCCCAAAAGCTTTGCTTGGTAGTGGGGCAACACTGTGTATCTCTCTCTCGCAGAGCCCGGCTGCCAAATTCGAAACGTCCAGCGATTGCGCCCACACGAAAGCTGCCAGCACGGAATGCTGTAGCTGGTTTTCACTGTCCCTTGGAACTGCATTCGCTGCCACACAGACATTCGCTTTCCCCAAAAGCTTTGGTTCGTAAAGGGGCAACACTGTGTATGTGTCTCTCGCAGAGCCCGGCTGCCAAATTCGAAACGTCCAGCGATTTCTCCCACACGAAAGCTGCCAGCACGGAATGCTGTAGCTGGTTTTCACTGTCCCTTGGAACTGCATTCGCTGCCACACAGACATTCGCTTTCCCCAAAAGCTTTGGTTCGTAAAGGGGCAACACTGTGTATGTGTCTCTCGCAGAGCCCGGCTGCCAAATTCGAAACGTCCAGCGATTTCTCCCACACGAAATCTGCCAGCACGGAATGCTGTAGCTGGTTTTCACTGTCCCTTGGAACTGCATTCGCTGCCACACAGACATTCGCTTTCCCCAAAAGCTTTGCTTGGTAATGGGGCAACACTGTGTATGTGTCTCTCGCAGAGCCCGGCTGCCAAATTCGAAACGTCCAGCGATTGCGCCCACACGAAAGCTGCCAGCACGGAATGCTGTAGCTGGTTTTCACTGTCCCTTGGAACTGCATTCGCTGCCACACAGACATTCGCTTTCCCCAAAAGCTTTGCTTGGTAGTGGGGCAACACTGTGTATGTGTCTCTCGCAGAGCCCGGCTGCCAAATTCGAAACGTCCAGCGATTGCGCCCACACGAAAGCTGCCAGCACGGAATGCTGTAGCTGGTTTTCACTGTCCCTTGGAACTGCATTCGCTGCCACACAGACATTCGCTTTCCCCAAAAGCTTTGCTTGGTAAAGGGGCAACACTGTGTATGTGTCTCTCGCAGAGCCCGGCTGCCAAATTCGAAACGTCCAGCGATTTCTCCCACACGAAAGCTGCCAGCACGGAATGCTGTAGCTGGTTTTCACTGTCCCTTGGAACTGCATTCGCTGCCACACAGACATTCGCTTTCCCCAAAAGCTTTGGTTCGTAAAGGGGAAACACTGTGTATGTGTCTCTCGCAGAGCCCGGCTGCCAAATTCAAAACGTCCAGCGATTTCTCCCACACGAAATCTGCCAGCACGGAATGCTGTAGCTGGTTTTCACTGTCCCTTGGAACTGCATTCGCTGCCACACAGACATTCGCTTTCCCCAAAAGCTTTGCTTGGTAATGGGGCAACACTGTGTATGTGTCTCTCGCAGAGCCCGGCTGCCAAATTCGAAACGTCCAGCGATTGCGCCCACACGAAAGCTGCCAGCACGGAATGCTGTAGCTGGTTTTCACTGTCCCTTGGAACTGCATTCGCTGCCACACAGACATTCGCTTTCCCCAAAAGCTTTGCTTGGTAAACGGGCAACACTGTGTATGTGTCTCTCGCAGAGCCCGGCTGCCAAATTTGAAACGTCCAGCGATTGCGCCCACACGAAAGCTGCCAGCACGGAATGCTGTAGCTGGTTTTCACTGTCCCTTGGAACTGCATTCGCTGCCACACAGACATTCGCTTTCCCCAAAAGCTTTGCTTGGTAGTGGGGCAACACTGTGTATGTGTCTCTCGCAGAGCCCGGCTGCCAAATTCGAAACGTCCAGCGATTGCGCCCACACGAAAGCTGCCAGCACGGAATGCTGTAGCTGGTTTTCACTGTCCCTTGGAACTGCATTCCCTGCCACACAGACATTCGCTTTCCCCAAAAGCTTTGCTTGGTAATGGGGCAACACTGTGTATGTGTCTCTCGCAGAGCCCGGCTGCCAAATTCGAAACGTCCAGCGATTGCGCCCACACGAAAGCTGCCAGCACGGAATGCTGTAGCTGGTTTTCACTGTCCCTTGGAACTGCATTCGCTGCCGCACAGACATTCGCTTTCCCCAGAAGCTTTGCTTGGTAATGGGGCAACACCGTGTATGTCTCTCTCGCAGAGCCCGGCTGCCAAATTCGAAACGTCCAGCGATTGCGCCCACAAGAAAGCTGCCAGCACGGAATGCTGTAGCTGGTTTTCACTGTCCCTTGGAACTGCATTCGCTGCCACACAGACATTCGCTTTCCCCAAAAGCTTTGGTTCGTAATGGGGCAACGCTGTATATGTGTCTCTCTCAGAGCCCGGCTGCCAAATTCGAAACGTCCAGCGATTTCTCCCACACGAAAGCTGCCAGCACGGAATGCTGTAGCTGGTTTTCACTGTCCCTTGAAACTGCATTCGCTGCCACACAGACATTCGCTTTCCCCAAAAGCTTTGCTTGGTAGTGGGGCAACACTGTGTATCTCTCTCTCGCAGAGCCCGGCTGCCAAATTCGAAACGTCCAGCGATTGCGCCCACACGAAAGCTGCCAGCACGGAATGCTGTAGCTGGTTTTCACTGTCCCTTGGAACTGCATTCGCTGCCACACAGACATTCGCTTTCCCCAAAAGCTTTGGTTCGTAAAGGGGCAACACTGTGTATGTGTCTCTCGCAGAGCCCGGCTGCCTAATTCGAAACGTCCAGCGATTGCGCCCACACGAAAGCTGCCAGCACGGAATGCTGTAGCTGGTTTTCACTGTCCCTTGGAACTGCATTCGCTGCCACACAGACATTCGCTTTCCCCAAAAGCTTTGCTTGGTAAAGGGGCAACACTGTGTATGTGTCTCTCGCAGAGCCCGGCTGCCAAATTCGAAACGTCCAGCGATTGCGCCCACACGAAAGCTGCCAGCACGGAATGCTGTAGCTGGTTTTCACTGTCCCTTGGAACTGCATTCGCTGCCACACAGACATTCGCTTTCCCCAAAAGCTTTGGTTCGTAAAGGGGCAACACTGTGTATGTGTCTCTCGCAGAGCCCGGCTGCCAAATTCGAAACGTCCAGCGATTTCTCCCACACGAAAGCTGCCAGCACGGAATGCTGTAGCTGGTTTTCACTGTCCCTTGGAACTGCATTCGCTGCCACACAGACATTCGCTTTCCCCAGAAGCTTTGCTTGGTAATGGGGCAACACTGTGTATGTGTCTCTCGCAGAGCCCGGCTGCCAAATTCGAAACGTCCAGCGATTTCGCCCACACGAAAGCTGCCAGCACGGAATGCTGTAGCTGGTTTTCACTGTCCCTTGGAACTGCATTCGCTGCCGCACAGACATTCGCTTTCCCCAGAAGCTTTGCTTGGTAATGGGGCAACACCGTGTATCTCTCTCTCGCAGAGCCCGGCTGCCAAATTCGAAACGTCCAGCGATTGCGCCCACAAGAAAGCTGCCAGCACGGAATGCTGTAGCTGGTTTTCACTGTCCCTTGGAACTGCATTCGCTGCCACACAGACATTCGCTTTCCCCAAAAGCTTTGGTTCGTAAAGGGGCAACACTGTGTATGTGTCTCTCGCAGAGCCCGGCTGCCAAATTCGAAACGTCCAGCGATTTCTCCCACACGAAATCTGCCAGCACGGAATGCTGTAGCTGGTTTTCACTGTCCCTTGGAACTGCATTCGCTGCCACACAGACATTCGCTTTCCCCAAAAGCTTTGCTTGGTAATGGGGCAACACTGTGTATGTGTCTCTCGCAGAGCCCGGCTGCCAAATTCGAAACGTCCAGCGATTGCGCCCACACGAAAGCTGCCAGCACGGAATGCTGTAGCTGGTTTTCACTGTCCCTTGGAACTGCATTCGCTGCCACACAGACATTCGCTTTCCCCAAAAGCTTTGCTTGGTAGTGGGGTAACACTGTGTATCTCTCTCTCGCAGAGCCCGGCTGCCAAATTCGAAACGTCCAGCGATTGCGCCCACACGAAAGCTGCCAGCACGGAATGCTGTAGCTGGTTTTCACTGTCCCTTGGAACTGCATTCGCTGCCACACAGACATTCGCTTTCCCCAAAAGCTTTGGTTCGTAAAGGGGCAACACTGTGTATGTGTCTCTCGCAGAGCCCGGCTGCCAAATTCGAAACGTCCAGCGATTTCTCCCACACGAAAGCTGCCAGCACGGAATGCTGTAGCTGGTTTTCACTGTCCCTTGGAACTGCATTCGCTGCCACACAGACATTCGCTTTCCCCAAAAGCTTTGGTTCGTAAAGGGGCAACACTGTGTATGTGTCTCTCGCAGAGCCCGGCTGCCAAATTCGAAACGTCCAGCGATTTCTCCCACACGAAATCTGCCAGCACGGAATGCTGTAGCTGGTTTTCACTGTCCCTTGGAACTGCATTCGCTGCCACACAGACATTCGCTTTCCCCAAAAGCTTTGCTTGGTAATGGGGCAACACTGTGTATGTGTCTCTCGCAGAGCCCGGCTGCCAAATTCGAAACGTCCAGCGATTGCGCCCACACGAAAGCTGCCAGCACGGAATGCTGTAGCTGGTTTTCACTGTCCCTTGGAACTGCATTCGCTGCCACACAGACATTCGCTTTCCCCAAAAGCTTTGCTTGGTAGTGGGGCAACACTGTGTATGTGTCTCTCGCAGAGCCCGGCTGCCAAATTCGAAACGTCCAGCGATTGCGCCCACACGAAAGCTGCCAGCACGGAATGCTGTAGCTGGTTTTCACTGTCCCTTGGAACTGCATTCGCTGCCACACAGACATTCGCTTTCCCCAAAAGCTTTGCTTGGTAAAGGGGCAACACTGTGTATGTGTCTCTCGCAGAGCCCGGCTGCCAAATTCGAAACGTCCAGCGATTTCTCCCACACGAAAGCTGCCAGCACGGAATGCTGTAGCTGGTTTTCACTGTCCCTTGGAACTGCATTCGCTGCCACACAGACATTCGCTTTCCCCAAAAGCTTTGGTTCGTAAAGGGGAAACACTGTGTATGTGTCTCTCGCAGAGCCCGGCTGCCAAATTCGAAACGTCCAGCGATTTCTCCCACACGAAATCTGCCAGCACGGAATGCTGTAGCTGGTTTTCACTGTCCCTTGGAACTGCATTCGCTGCCACACAGACATTCGCTTTCCCCAAAAGCTTTGCTTGGTAATGGGGCAACACTGTGTATGTGTCTCTCGCAGAGCCCGGCTGCCAAATTCGAAACGTCCAGCGATTGCGCCCACACGAAAGCTGCCAGCACGGAATGCTGTAGCTGGTTTTCACTGTCCCTTGGAACTGCATTCGCTGCCACACAGACATTCGCTTTCCCCAAAAGCTTTGCTTGGTAAACGGGCAACACTGTGTATGTGTCTCTCGCAGAGCCCGGCTGCCAAATTTGAAACGTCCAGCGATTGCGCCCACACGAAAGCTGCCAGCACGGAATGCTGTAGCTGGTTTTCACTGTCCCTTGGAACTGCATTCGCTGCCACACAGACATTCGCTTTCCCCAAAAGCTTTGCTTGGTAAAGGGGCAACACTGTGTATGTGTCTCTCGCAGAGCCCGGCTGCCAAATTCGAAACGTCCAGCGATTGCGCCCACACGAAAGCTGCCAGCACGGAATGCTGTAGCTGGTTTTCACTGTCCCTTGGAACTGCATTCCCTGCCACACAGACATTCGCTTTCCCCAAAAGCTTTGCTTGGTAATGGGGCAACACTGTGTATGTGTCTCTCGCAGAGCCCGGCTGCCAAATTCGAAACGTCCAGCGATTGCGCCCACACGAAAGCTGCCAGCACGGAATGCTGTAGCTGGTTTTCACTGTCCCTTGGAACTGCATTCGCTGCCGCACAGACATTCGCTTTCCCCAGAAGCTTTGCTTGGTAATGGGGCAACACCGTGTATGTCTCTCTCGCAGAGCCCGGCTGCCAAATTCGAAACGTCCAGCGATTGCGCCCACAAGAAAGCTGCCAGCACGGAATGCTGTAGCTGGTTTTCACTGTCCCTTGGAACTGCATTCGCTGCCACACAGACATTCGCTTTCCCCAAAAGCTTTGGTTCGTAATGGGGCAACGCTGTATATGTGTCTCTCTCAGAGCCCGGCTGCCAAATTCGAAACGTCCAGCGATTTCTCCCACACGAAAGCTGCCAGCACGGAATGCTGTAGCTGGTTTTCACTGTCCCTTGGAACTGCATTCGCTGCCGCACAGACATTCGCTTTCCCCAGAAGCTTCGCTTGGTAATGGGGCAACACCGTGTATCTCTCTCTCGCAGAGCCCGGCTGCCAAATTCGAAACGTCCAGCGATTGCGCCCACAAGAAAGCTGCCAGCACGGAATGCTGTAGCTGGTTTTCACTGTCCCTTGGAACTGCATTCGCTGCCACACAGACATTCGCTTTCCCCAAAAGCTTTGGTTCGTAAAGGGGCAACACTGTGTATGTGTCTCTCGCAGAGCCCGGCTGCCAAATTCGAAACGTCCAGCGATTTCGCCCACACGAAAGCTGCCAGCACGGAATGCTGTAGCTGGTTTTCACTGTCCCTTGGAACTGCATTCGCTGCCACACAGACATTCGCTTTCCCCAAAAGCTTTGCTTGGTAATGGGGCAACACTGTGTATGTGTCTCTCGCAGAGCCCGGCTGCCAAATTCGAAACGTCCAGCGATTGCGCCCACACGAAAGCTGCCAGCACGGAATGCTGTAGCTGGTTTTCACTGTCCCTTGGAACTGCATTCGCTGCCACACAGACATTCGCTTTCCCCAAAAGCTTTGCTTGGTAGTGGGGCAACACTGTGTATCTCTCTCTCGCAGAGCCCGGCTGCCAAATTCGAAACGTCCAGCGATTGCGCCCACACGAAAGCTGCCAGCACGGAATGCTGTAGCTGGTTTTCACTGTCCCTTGGAACTGCATTCGCTGCCACACAGACATTCGCTTTCCCCAAAAGCTTTGCTTGGTAGTGGGGCAACACTGTGTATCTCTCTCTCGCAGAGCCCGGCTGCCAAATTCGAAACGTCCAGCGATTGCGCCCACACGAAAGCTGCCAGCACGGAATGCTGTAGCTGGTTTTCACTGTCCCTTGGAACTGCATTCGCTGCCACACAGACATTCGCTTTCCCCAAAAGCTTTGCTTGGTAAAGGGGCAACACTGTGTATGTGTCTCTCGCAGAGCCCGGCTGCCAAATTCGAAACGTCCAGCGATTGCGCCCACACGAAAGCTGCCAGCACGGAATGCTGTAGCTGGTTTTCACTGTCCCTTGGAACTGCATTCGCTGCCACACAGACATTCGCTTTCCCCAAAAGCTTTGGTTCGTAAAGGGGCAACACTGTGTATGTGTCTCTCGCAGAGCCCGGCTGCCAAATTCGAAACGTCCAGCGATTGCGCCCACACGAAAGCTGCCAGCACGGAATGCTGTAGCTGGTTTTCACTGTCCCTTGGAACTGCATTCCCTGCCACACAGACATTCGCTTTCCCCAAAAGCTTTGCTTGGTAATGGGGCAACACTGTGTATGTGTCTCTCGCAGAGCCCGGCTGCCAAATTCGAAACGTCCAGCGATTTCGCCCACACGAAAGCTGCCAGCACAGAATGCTGTAGCTGGTTTTCACTGTCCCTTGGAACTGCATTCGCTGCCGCACAGACATTCGCTTTCCCCAGAAGCTTTGCTTGGTAATGGGGCAACACCGTGTATCTCTCTCTCGCAGAGCCCGGCTGCCAAATTCGAAACGTCCAGCGATTGCGCCCACAAGAAAGCTGCCAGCACGGAATGCTGTAGCTGGTTTTCACTGTCCCTTGGAACTGCATTCGCTGCCACACAGACATTCGCTTTCCCCAAAAGCTTAGGTTCGTAAAGGGGCAACAGTGTGTATGTGTCTCTCGCAGAGCCCGGCTGCCAAATTCGAAACGTCCAGCGATTTCTCCCACACGAAATCTGCCAGCACGGAATGCTGTAGCTGGTTTTCACTGTCCCTTGGAACTGCATTCGCTGCCACACAGACATTCGCTTTCCCCAAAAGCTTTGCTTGGTAATGGGACAACACTGTGTATGTGTCTCTCGCAGAGCCCGGCTGCCAAATTCGAAACGTCCAGCGATTGCGCCCACACGAAAGCTGCCAGCACGGAATGCTGTAGCTGGTTTTCACTGTCCCTTGGAACTGCATTCGCTGCCACACAGACATTCGCTTTCCCCAAAAGCTTTGCTTGGTAGTGGGGCAACACTGTGTATCTCTCTCTCGCAGAGCCCGGCTGCCAAATTCGAAACGTCCAGCGATTGCGCCCACACGAAAGCTGCCAGCACGGAATGCTGTAGCTGGTTTTCACTGTCCCTTGGAACTGCATTCGCTGCCACACAGACATTCGCTTTCCCCAAAAGCTTTGCTTGGTAAAGGGGCAACACTGTGTATGTGTCTCTCGCAGAGCCCGGCTGCCAAATTCGAAACGTCCAGCGATTTCTCCCACACGAAAGCTGCCAGCACGGAATGCTGTAGCTGGTTTTCACTGTCCCTTGGAACTGCATTCGCTGCCACACAGACATTCGCTTTCCCCAAAAGCTTTGGTTCGTAAAGGGGCAACACTGTGTATGTGTCTCTCGCAGAGCCCGGCTGCCAAATTCGAAACGTCCAGCGATTGCGCCCACACGAAAGCTGCCAGCACGGAATGCTGTAGCTGGTTTTCACTGTCCCTTGGAACTGCATTCGCTGCCACACAGACATTCGCTTTCCCCAAAAGCTTTGCTTGGTAGTGGGGCAACACTGTGTATCTCTCTCTCGCAGAGCCCGGCTGCCAAATTCGAAACGTCCAGCGATTGCGCCCACACGAAAGCTGCCAGCACGGAATGCTGTAGCTGGTTTTCACTGTCCCTTGGAACTGCATTCGCTGCCACACAGACATTCGCTTTCCCCAAAAGCTTTGCTTGGTAAAGGGGCAACACTGTGTATGTGTCTCTCGCAGAGCCCGGCTGCCAAATTCGAAACGTCCAGCGATTGCGCCCACACGAAAGCTGCCAGCACGGAATGCTGTAGCTGGTTTTCACTGTCCCTTGGAACTGCATTCGCTGCCACACAGACATTCGCTTTCCCCAAAAGCTTTGCTTGGTAGTGGGGCAACACTGTGTATCTCTCTCTCGCAGAGCCCGGCTGCCAAATTCGAAACGTCCAGCGATTGCGCCCACACGAAAGCTGCCAGCACGGAATGCTGTAGCTGGTTTTCACTGTCCCTTGGAACTGCATTCGCTGCCACACAGACATTCGCTTTCCCCAAAAGCTTTGCTTGGTAGTGGGGCAACACTGTGTATCTCTCTCTCGCAGAGCCCGGCTGCCAAATTCGAAACGTCCAGCGATTGCGCCCACACGAAAGCTGCCAGCACGGAATGCTGTAGCTGGTTTTCACTGTCCCTTGGAACTGCATTCGCTGCCACACAGACATTCGCTTTCCCCAAAAGCTTTGCTTGGTAAAGGGGCAACACTCTGTATGTGTCTCTCGCAGAGCCCGGCTGCCAAATTCGAAACGTCCAGCGATTGCGCCCACACGAAAGCTGCCAGCACGGAATGCTGTAGCTGGTTTTCACTGTCCCTTGGAACTGCATTCGCTGCCACACAGACATTCGCTTTCCCCAAAAGCTTTGGTTCGTAAAGGGGCAACACTGTGTATGTGTCTCTCGCAGAGCCCGGCTGCCAAATTCGAAACGTCCAGCGATTGCGCCCACACGAAAGCTGCCAGCACGGAATGCTGTAGCTGGTTTTCACTGTCCCTTGGAACTGCATTCCCTGCCACACAGACATTCGCTTTCCCCAAAAGCTTTGCTTGGTAATGGGGCAACACTGTGTATGTGTCTCTCGCAGAGCCCGGCTGCCAAATTCGAAACGTCCAGCGATTTCGCCCACACGAAAGCTGCCAGCACGGAATGCTGTAGCTGGTTTTCACTGTCCCTTGGAACTGCATTCGCTGCCGCACAGACATTCGCTTTCCCCAGAAGCTTTGCTTGGTAATGGGGCAACACCGTGTATCTCTCTCTCGCAGAGCCCGGCTGCCAAATTCGAAACGTCCAGCGATTGCGCCCACACGAAAGCTGCCAGCACGGAATGCTGTAGCTGGTTTTCACTGTCCCTTGGAACTGCATTCGCTGCCACACAGACATTCGCTTTCCCCAAAAGCTTTGCTTGGTAGTGGGGCAACACCGTGTATCTCTCTCTCGCAGAGCCCGGCTGCCAAATTCGAAACGTCCAGCGATTGCGCCCACACGAAAGCTGCCAGCACGGAATGCTGTAGCTGGTTTTCACTGTCCCTTGGAACTGCATTCGCTGCCACACAGACATTCGCTTTCCCCAAAAGCTTTGCTTGGTAAAGGGGCAACACTGTGTATGTGTCTCTCGCAGAGCCCGGCTGCCAAATTCGAAACGTCCAGCGATTGCGCCCACACGAAAGCTGCCAGCACGGAATGCTGTAGCTGGTTTTCACTGTCCCTTGGAACTGCATTCGCTGCCACACAGACATTCGCTTTCCCCAAAAGCTTTGGTTCGTAAAGGGGCAACACTGTGTATGTGTCTCTCGCAGAGCCCGGCTGCCAAATTCGAAACGTCCAGCGATTGCGCCCACACGAAAGCTGCCAGCACGGAATGCTGTAGCTGGTTTTCACTGTCCCTTGGAACTGCATTCCCTGCCACACAGACATTCGCTTTCCCCAAAAGCTTTGCTTGGTAATGGGGCAACACTGTGTATGTGTCTCTCGCAGAGCCCGGCTGCCAAATTCGAAACGTCCAGCGATTTCGCCCACACGAAAGCTGCCAGCACAGAATGCTGTAGCTGGTTTTCACTGTCCCTTGGAACTGCATTCGCTGCCGCACAGACATTCGCTTTCCCCAGAAGCTTTGCTTGGTAATGGGGCAACACCGTGTATCTCTCTCTCGCAGAGCCCGGCTGCCAAATTCGAAACGTCCAGCGATTGCGCCCACAAGAAAGCTGCCAGCACGGAATGCTGTAGCTGGTTTTCACTGTCCCTTGGAACTGCATTCGCTGCCACACAGACATTCGCTTTCCCCAAAAGCTTAGGTTCGTAAAGGGGCAACAGTGTGTATGTGTCTCTCGCAGAGCCCGGCTGCCAAATTCGAAACGTCCAGCGATTTCTCCCACACGAAATCTGCCAGCACGGAATGCTGTAGCTGGTTTTCACTGTCCCTTGGAACTGCATTCGCTGCCACACAGACATTCGCTTTCCCCAAAAGCTTTGCTTGGTAATGGGACAACACTGTGTATGTGTCTCTCGCAGAGCCCGGCTGCCAAATTCGAAACGTCCAGCGATTGCGCCCACACGAAAGCTGCCAGCACGGAATGCTGTAGCTGGTTTTCACTGTCCCTTGGAACTGCATTCGCTGCCACACAGACATTCGCTTTCCCCAAAAGCTTTGCTTGGTAGTGGGGCAACACTGTGTATCTCTCTCTCGCAGAGCCCGGCTGCCAAATTCGAAACGTCCAGCGATTGCGCCCACACGAAAGCTGCCAGCACGGAATGCTGTAGCTGGTTTTCACTGTCCCTTGGAACTGCATTCGCTGCCACACAGACATTCGCTTTCCCCAAAAGCTTTGCTTGGTAAAGGGGCAACACTGTGTATGTGTCTCTCGCAGAGCCCGGCTGCCAAATTCGAAACGTCCAGCGATTTCTCCCACACGAAAGCTGCCAGCACGGAATGCTGTAGCTGGTTTTCACTGTCCCTTGGAACTGCATTCGCTGCCACACAGACATTCGCTTTCCCCAAAAGCTTTGGTTCGTAAAGGGGCAACACTGTGTATGTGTCTCTCGCAGAGCCCGGCTGCCAAATTCGAAACGTCCAGCGATTGCGCCCACACGAAAGCTGCCAGCACGGAATGCTGTAGCTGGTTTTCACTGTCCCTTGGAACTGCATTCGCTGCCACACAGACATTCGCTTTCCCCAAAAGCTTTGCTTGGTAGTGGGGCAACACTGTGTATCTCTCTCTCGCAGAGCCCGGCTGCCAAATTCGAAACGTCCAGCGATTGCGCCCACACGAAAGCTGCCAGCACGGAATGCTGTAGCTGGTTTTCACTGTCCCTTGGAACTGCATTCGCTGCCACACAGACATTCGCTTTCCCCAAAAGCTTTGCTTGGTAAAGGGGCAACACTGTGTATGTGTCTCTCGCAGAGCCCGGCTGCCAAATTCGAAACGTCCAGCGATTGCGCCCACACGAAAGCTGCCAGCACGGAATGCTGTAGCTGGTTTTCACTGTCCCTTGGAACTGCATTCGCTGCCACACAGACATTCGCTTTCCCCAAAAGCTTTGCTTGGTAGTGGGGCAACACTGTGTATCTCTCTCTCGCAGAGCCCGGCTGCCAAATTCGAAACGTCCAGCGATTGCGCCCACACGAAAGCTGCCAGCACGGAATGCTGTAGCTGGTTTTCACTGTCCCTTGGAACTGCATTCGCTGCCACACAGACATTCGCTTTCCCCAAAAGCTTTGCTTGGTAGTGGGGCAACACTGTGTATCTCTCTCTCGCAGAGCCCGGCTGCCAAATTCGAAACGTCCAGCGATTGCGCCCACACGAAAGCTGCCAGCACGGAATGCTGTAGCTGGTTTTCACTGTCCCTTGGAACTGCATTCGCTGCCACACAGACATTCGCTTTCCCCAAAAGCTTTGCTTGGTAAAGGGGCAACACTGTGTATGTGTCTCTCGCAGAGCCCGGCTGCCAAATTCGAAACGTCCAGCGATTGCGCCCACACGAAAGCTGCCAGCACGGAATGCTGTAGCTGGTTTTCACTGTCCCTTGGAACTGCATTCGCTGCCACACAGACATTCGCTTTCCCCAAAAGCTTTGGTTCGTAAAGGGGCAACACTGTGTATGTGTCTCTCGCAGAGCCCGGCTGC
This sequence comes from Mycteria americana, assembly GCF_035582795.1. Lineage (NCBI taxonomy): Eukaryota > Metazoa > Chordata > Aves > Ciconiiformes > Ciconiidae > Mycteria > Mycteria americana. Next base: position 20,949,877 of record NC_134376.1, read on the forward strand.
CAAATTCGAAACGTCCAGCGATTGCGCCCACACGAAAGCTGCCAGCACGGAATGCTGTAGCTGGTTTTCACTGTCCCTTGGAACTGCATTCCCTGCCACACAGACATTCGCTTTCCCCAAAAGCTTTGCTTGGTAATGGGGCAACACTGTGTATGTGTCTCTCGCAGAGCCCGGCTGCCAAATTCGAAACGTCCAGCGATTTCGCCCACACGAAAGCTGCCAGCACGGAATGCTGTAGCTGGTTTTCACTGTCCCTTGGAACTGCATTCGCTGCCGCACAGACATTCGCTTTCCCCAGAAGCTTTGCTTGGTAATGGGGCAACACCGTGTATCTCTCTCTCGCAGAGCCCGGCTGCCAAATTCGAAACGTCCAGCGATTGCGCCCACAAGAAAGCTGCCAGCACGGAATGCTGTAGCTGGTTTTCACTGTCCCTTGGAACTGCATTCCCTGCCACACAGACATTCGCTTTCCCCAAAAGCTTTGCTTGGTAATGGGGCAACACTGTGTATGTGTCTCTCGCAGAGCCCGGCTGCCAAATTCGAAACGTCCAGCGATTTCGCCCACACGAAAGCTGCCAGCACGGAATGCTGTAGCTGGTTTTCACTGTCCCTTGGAACTGCATTCGCTGCCGCACAGACATTCGCTTTCCCCAGAAGCTTTGCTTGGTAATGGGGCAACACCGTGTATCTCTCTCTCGCAGAGCCCGGCTGCCAAATTCGAAACGTCCAGCGATTGCGCCCACAAGAAAGCTGCCAGCACGGAATGCTGTAGCTGGTTTTCACTGTCCCTTGGAACTGCATTCGCTGCCACACAGACATTCGCTTTCCCCAAAAGCTTAGGTTCGTAAAGGGGCAACAGTGTGTATGTGTCTCTCGCAGAGCCCGGCTGCCAAATTCGAAACGTCCAGCGATTTCTCCCACACGAAATCTGCCAGCACGGAATGCTGTAGCTGGTTTTCACTGTCCCTTGGAACTGCATTCGCTGCCACACAGACATTCGCTTTCCCCAAAAGCTTTGCTTGTAATGGGGCAACACTGTGTATGTGTCTCTCGCAGAGCCCGGCTGCCAAATTCGAAACGTCCAGCGATTGCGCCCACACGAAAGCTGCCAGCACGGAATGCTGTAGCTGGTTTTCACTGTCCCTTGGAACTGCATTCGCTGCCACACAGACATTCGCTTTCCCCAAAAGCTTTGCTTGGTAGTGGGGCAACACTGTGTATCTCTCTCTCGCAGAGCCCGGCTGCCAAATTCGAAACGTCCAGCGATTGCGCCCACACGAAAGCTGCCAGCACGGAATGCTGTAGCTGGTTTTCACTGTCCCTTGGAACTGCATTCGCTGCCACACAGACATTCGCTTTCCCCAAAAGCTTTGGTTCGTAAAGGGGCAACACTGTGTATGTGTCTCTCGCAGAGCCCGGCTAACAAATTCGAAACGTCCAGCGATTGCGCCCACACGAAAGCTGCCAGCACGGAATGCTGTAGCTGGTTTTCACTGTCCCTTGGAACTGCATTCGCTGCCACACAGACATTCGCTTTCCCCAAAAGCTTTGCTTGGTAAAGGGGCAACACTGTGTATGTGTCTCTCGCAGAGCCCGGCTGCCAAATTCGAAACGTCCAGCGATTTCTCCCACACGAAAGCTGCCAGCACGGAATGCTGTAGCTGGTTTTCACTGTCCCTTGGAACTGCATTCGCTGCCACACAGACATTCGCTTTCCCCAAAAGCTTTGGTTCGTAAAGGGGCAACACTGTGTATGTGTCTCTCGCAGAGCCCGGCTGCCAAATTCGAAACGTCCAGCGATTGCGCCCACACGAAAGCTGCCAGCACGGAATGCTGTAGCTGGTTTTCACTGTCCCTTGGAACTGCATTCGCTGCCACACAGACATTCGCTTTCCCCAAAAGCTTTGCTTGGTAGTGGGGCAACACTGTGTATCTCTCTCTCGCAGAGCCCGGCTGCCAAATTCGAAACGTCCAGCGATTGCGCCCACACGAAAGCTGCCAGCACGGAATGCTGTAGCTGGTTTTCACTGTCCCTTGGAACTGCATTCGCTGCCACACAGACATTCGCTTTCCCCAAAAGCTTTGCTTGGTAAAGGGGCAACACTGTGTATGTGTCTCTCGCAGAGCCCGGCTGCCAAATTCGAAACGTCCAGCGATTGCGCCCACACGAAAGCTGCCAGCACGGAATGCTGTAGCTGGTTTTCACTGTCCCTTGGAACTGCATTCGCTGCCACACAGACATTCGCTTTCCCCAAAAGCTTTGCTTGGTAGTGGGGCAACACTGTGTATCTCTCTCTCGCAGAGCCCGGCTGCCAAATTCGAAACGTCCAGCGATTGCGCCCACACGAAAGCTGCCAGCACGGAATGCTGTAGCTGGTTTTCACTGTCCCTTGGAACTGCATTCGCTGCCACACAGACATTCGCTTTCCCCAAAAGCTTTGCTTGGTAGTGGGGCAACACTGTGTATCTCTCTCTCGCAGAGCCCGGCTGCCAAATTCGAAACGTCCAGCGATTGCGCCCACACGAAAGCTGCCAGCACGGAATGCTGTAGCTGGTTTTCACTGTCCCTTGGAACTGCATTCGCTGCCACACAGACATTCGCTTTCCCCAAAAGCTTTGCTTGGTAAAGGGGCAACACTGTGTATGTGTCTCTCGCAGAGCCCGGCTGCCAAATTCGAAACGTCCAGCGATTGCGCCCACACGAAAGCTGCCAGCACGGAATGCTGTAGCTGGTTTTCACTGTCCCTTGGAACTGCATTCGCTGCCACACAGACATTCGCTTTCCCCAAAAGCTTTGGTTCGTAAAGGGGCAACACTGTGTATGTGTCTCTCGCAGAGCCCGGCTGCCAAATTCGAAACGTCCAGCGATTGCGCCCACACGAAAGCTGCCAGCACGGAATGCTGTAGCTGGTTTTCACTGTCCCTTGGAACTGCATTCCCTGCCACACAGACATTCGCTTTCCCCAAAAGCTTTGCTTGGTAATGGGGCAACACTGTGTATGTGTCTCTCGCAGAGCCCGGCTGCCAAATTCGAAACGTCCAGCGATTTCGCCCACACGAAAGCTGCCAGCACGGAATGCTGTAGCTGGTTTTCACTGTCCCTTGGAACTGCATTCGCTGCCGCACAGACATTCGCTTTCCCCAGAAGCTTTGCTTGGTAATGGGGCAACACCGTGTATCTCTCTCTCGCAGAGCCCGGCTGCCAAATTCGAAACGTCCAGCGATTGCGCCCACAAGAAAGCTGCCAGCACGGAATGCTGTAGCTGGTTTTCACTGTCCCTTGGAACTGCATTCCCTGCCACACAGACATTCGCTTTCCCCAAAAGCTTTGCTTGGTAATGGGGCAACACTGTGTATGTGTCTCTCGCAGAGCCCGGCTGCCAAATTCGAAACGTCCAGCGATTTCGCCCACACGAAAGCTGCCAGCACGGAATGCTGTAGCTGGTTTTCACTGTCCCTTGGAACTGCATTCGCTGCCGCACAGACATTCGCTTTCCCCAGAAGCTTTGCTTGGTAATGGGGCAACACCGTGTATCTCTCTCTCGCAGAGCCCGGCTGCCAAATTCGAAACGTCCAGCGATTGCGCCCACAAGAAAGCTGCCAGCACGGAATGCTGTAGCTGGTTTTCACTGTCCCTTGGAACTGCATTCGCTGCCACACAGACATTCGCTTTCCCCAAAAGCTTAGGTTCGTAAAGGGGCAACAGTGTGTATGTGTCTCTCGCAGAGCCCGGCTGCCAAATTCGAAACGTCCAGCGATTTCTCCCACACGAAATCTGCCAGCACGGAATGCTGTAGCTGGTTTTCACTGTCCCTTGGAACTGCATTCGCTGCCACACAGACATTCGCTTTCCCCAAAAGCTTTGCTTGTAATGGGGCAACACTGTGTATGTGTCTCTCGCAGAGCCCGGCTGCCAAATTCGAAACGTCCAGCGATTGCGCCCACACGAAAGCTGCCAGCACGGAATGCTGTAGCTGGTTTTCACTGTCCCTTGGAACTGCATTCGCTGCCACACAGACATTCGCTTTCCCCAAAAGCTTTGCTTGGTAGTGGGGCAACACTGTGTATCTCTCTCTCGCAGAGCCCGGCTGCCAAATTCGAAACGTCCAGCGATTGCGCCCACACGAAAGCTGCCAGCACGGAATGCTGTAGCTGGTTTTCACTGTCCCTTGGAACTGCATTCGCTGCCACACAGACATTCGCTTTCCCCAAAAGCTTTGGTTCGTAAAGGGGCAACACTGTGTATGTGTCTCTCGCAGAGCCCGGCTAACAAATTCGAAACGTCCAGCGATTGCGCCCACACGAAAGCTGCCAGCACGGAATGCTGTAGCTGGTTTTCACTGTCCCTTGGAACTGCATTCGCTGCCACACAGACATTCGCTTTCCCCAAAAGCTTTGCTTGGTAATGGGGCAACACTGTGTATCTCTCTCTCGCAGAGCCCGGCTGCCAAATTCGAAACGTCCAGCGATTGCGCCCACACGAAAGCTGCCAGCACGGAATGCTGTAGCTGGTTTTCACTGTCCCTTGGAACTGCATTCGCTGCCACACAGACATTCGCTTTCCCCAAAAGCTTTGCTTGGTAGTGGGGCAACACTGTGTATCTCCCTCTCGCAGAGCCCGGGTGCCAAATTCGAAACGTCCAGCGATTGCGCCCACACGAAAGCTGCCAGCACGGAATGCTGTAGCTGGTTTTCACTGTCCCTTGGAACTGCATTCGCTGCCACACAGACATTCGCTTTCCCCAAAAGCTTTGCTTGGTAGTGGGGCAACACTGTGTATCTCTCTCTCGCAGAGCCCGGCTAACAAATTCGAAACGTCCAGCGATTTCGCCCACACGAAAGCTGCCAGCACGGAATGCTGTAGCTGGTTTTCACTGTCCCTTGGAACTGCATTCCCTGCCACACAGACATTCGCTTTCCCCAAAAGCTTTGCTTGGTAATGGGGCAACACTGTGTATGTGTCTCTCGCAGAGCCCGGCTGCCAAATTCGAAACGTCCAGCGATTTCGCCCACACGAAAGCTGCCAGCACGGAATGCTGTAGCTGGTTTTCACTGTCCCTTGGAACTGCATTCGCTGCCACACAGACATTCGCTTTCCCCAAAAGCTTTGCTTGGTAATGGGGCAACACTGTGTATGTGTCTCTCGCAGAGCCCGGCTGCCAAATTCGAAACGTCCAGCGATTGCGCCCACACGAAAGCTGCCAGCACGGAATGCTGTAGCTGGTTTTCACTGTCCCTTGGAACTGCATTCGCTGCCACACAGACATTCGCTTTCCCCAAAAGCTTTGCTTGGTAGTGGGGCAACACTGTGTATCTCTCTCTCGCAGAGCCCGGCTGCCAAATTCGAAACGTCCAGCGATTGCGCCCACACGAAAGCTGCCAGCACGGAATGCTGTAGCTGGTTTTCACTGTCCCTTGGAACTGCATTCGCTGCCACACAGACATTCGCTTTCCCCAAAAGCTTTGCTTGGTAAAGGGGCAACACTGTGTATGTGTCTCTCGCAGAGCCCGGCTGCCAAATTCGAAACGTCCAGCGATTTCTCCCACACGAAAGCTGCCAGCACGGAATGCTGTAGCTGGTTTTCACTGTCCCTTGGAACTGCATTCGCTGCCACACAGACATTCGCTTTCCCCAAAAGCTTTGGTTCGTAAAGGGGCAACACTGTGTATGTGTCTCTCGCAGAGCCCGGCTGCCAAATTCGAAACGTCCAGCGATTGCGCCCACACGAAAGCTGCCAGCACGGAATGCTGTAGCTGGTTTTCACTGTCCCTTGGAACTGCATTCGCTGCCACACAGACATTCGCTTTCCCCAAAAGCTTTGCTTGGTAGTGGGGCAACACTGTGTATCTCTCTCTCGCAGAGCCCGGCTGCCAAATTCGAAACGTCCAGCGATTGCGCCCACACGAAAGCTGCCAGCACGGAATGCTGTAGCTGGTTTTCACTGTCCCTTGGAACTGCATTCGCTGCCACACAGACATTCGCTTTCCCCAAAAGCTTTGCTTGGTAAAGGGGCAACACTGTGTATGTGTCTCTCGCAGAGCCCGGCTGCCAAATTCGAAACGTCCAGCGATTGCGCCCACACGAAAGCTGCCAGCACGGAATGCTGTAGCTGGTTTTCACTGTCCCTTGGAACTGCATTCGCTGCCACACAGACATTCGCTTTCCCCAAAAGCTTTGGTTCGTAAAGGGGCAACAGTGTGTATGTGTCTCTCGCAGAGCCCGGCTGCCAAATTCGAAACGTCCAGCGATTGCGCCCACACGAAAGCTGCCAGCACGGAATGCTGTAGCTGGTTTTCACTGTCCCTTGGAACTGCATTCCCTGCCACACAGACATTCGCTTTCCCCAAAAGCTTTGCTTGGTAATGGGGCAACACTGTGTATGTGTCTCTCGCAGAGCCCGGCTGCCAAATTCGAAACGTCCAGCGATTGCGCCCACACGAAAGCTGCCAGCACGGAATGCTGTAGCTGGTTTTCACTGTCCCTTGGAACTGCATTCGCTGCCGCACAGACATTCGCTTTCCCCAGAAGCTTTGCTTGGTAATGGGGCAACACCGTGTATCTCTCTCTCGCAGAGCCCGGCTGCCAAATTCGAAACGTCCAGCGATTGCGCCCACAAGAAAGCTGCCAGCACGGAATGCTGTAGCTGGTTTTCACTGTCCCTTGGAACTGCATTCGCTGCCACACAGACATTCGCTTTCCCCAAAAGCTTTGGTTCGTAAAGGGGCAACACTGTGTATGTGTCTCTCGCAGAGCCCGGCTGCCAAATTCGAAACGTCCAGCGATTTCTCCCACACGAAATCTGCCAGCACGGAATGCTGTAGCTGGTTTTCACTGTCCCTTGGAACTGCATTCGCTGCCACACAGACATTCGCTTTCCCCAAAAGCTTTGCTTGGTAATGGGGCAACACTGTGTATGTGTCTCTCGCAGAGCCCGGCTGCCAAATTCGAAACGTCCAGCGATTGCGCCCACACGAAAGCTGCCAGCACGGAATGCTGTAGCTGGTTTTCACTGTCCCTTGGAACTGCATTCGCTGCCACACAGACATTCGCTTTCCCCAAAAGCTTTGCTTGGTAGTGGGGCAACACTGTGTATCTCTCTCTCGCAGAGCCCGGCTGCCAAATTCGAAACGTCCAGCGATTGCGCCCACACGAAAGCTGCCAGCACGGAATGCTGTAGCTGGTTTTCACTGTCCCTTGGAACTGCATTCGCTGCCACACAGACATTCGCTTTCCCCAAAAGCTTTGCTTGGTAGTGGGGCAACACTGTGTATCTCTCTCTCGCAGAGCCCGGCTGCCAAATTCGAAACGTCCAGCGATTGCGCCCACACGAAAGCTGCCAGCACGGAATGCTGTAGCTGGTTTTCACTGTCCCTTGGAACTGCATTCGCTGCCACACAGACATTCGCTTTCCCCAAAAGCTTTGCTTGGTAAAGGGGCAACACTGTGTATGTGTCTCTCGCAGAGCCCGGCTGCCAAATTCGAAACGTCCAGCGATTGCGCCCACACGAAAGCTGCCAGCACGGAATGCTGTAGCTGGTTTTCACTGTCCCTTGGAACTGCATTCGCTGCCACACAGACATTCGCTTTCCCCAAAAGCTTTGCTTGGTAGTGGGGCAACACTGTGTATCTCTCTCTCGCAGAGCCCGGCTGCCAAATTCGAAACGTCCAGCGATTGCGCCCACACGAAAGCTGCCAGCACGGAATGCTGTAGCTGGTTTTCACTGTCCCTTGGAACTGCATTCGCTGCCACACAGACATTCGCTTTCCCCAAAAGCTTTGCTTGGTAAAGGGGCAACACTGTGTATGTGTCTCTCGCAGAGCCCGGCTGCCAAATTCGAAACGTCCAGCGATTGCGCCCACACGAAAGCTGCCAGCACGGAATGCTGTAGCTGGTTTTCACTGTCCCTTGGAACTGCATTCGCTGCCACACAGACATTCGCTTTCCCCAAAAGCTTTGCTTGGTAAAGGGGCAACACTGTGTATGTGTCTCTCGCAGAGCCCGGCTGCCAAATTCGAAACGTCCAGCGATTTCTCCCACACGAAATCTGCCAGCACGGAATGCTGTAGCTGGTTTTCACTGTCCCTTGGAACTGCATTCGCTGCCACACAGACATTCGCTTTCCCCAAAAGCTTTGCTTGGTAATGGGGCAACACTGTGTATGTGTCTCTCGCAGAGCCCGGCTGCCAAATTCGAAACGTCCAGCGATTGCGCCCACACGAAAGCTGCCAGCACGGAATGCTGTAGCTGGTTTTCACTGTCCCTTGGAACTGCATTCGCTGCCACACAGACATTCGCTTTCCCCAAAAGCTTTGCTTGGTAAACGGGCAACACTGTGTATGTGTCTCTCGCAGAGCCCGGCTGCCAAATTTGAAACGTCCAGCGATTGCGCCCACACGAAAGCTGCCAGCACGGAATGCTGTAGCTGGTTTTCACTGTCCCTTGGAACTGCATTCGCTGCCACACAGACATTCGCTTTCCCCAAAAGCTTTGCTTGGTAGTGGGGCAACACTGTGTATGTGTCTCTCGCAGAGCCCGGCTGCCAAATTCGAAACGTCCAGCGATTGCGCCCACACGAAAGCTGCCAGCACGGAATGCTGTAGCTGGTTTTCACTGTCCCTTGGAACTGCATTCCCTGCCACACAGACATTCGCTTTCCCCAAAAGCTTTGCTTGGTAATGGGGCAACACTGTGTATGTGTCTCTCGCAGAGCCCGGCTGCCAAATTCGAAACGTCCAGCGATTGCGCCCACACGAAAGCTGCCAGCACGGAATGCTGTAGCTGGTTTTCACTGTCCCTTGGAACTGCATTCGCTGCCGCACAGACATTCGCTTTCCCCAGAAGCTTTGCTTGGTAATGGGGCAACACCGTGTATGTCTCTCTCGCAGAGCCCGGCTGCCAAATTCGAAACGTCCAGCGATTGCGCCCACAAGAAAGCTGCCAGCACGGAATGCTGTAGCTGGTTTTCACTGTCCCTTGGAACTGCATTCGCTGCCACACAGACATTCGCTTTCCCCAAAAGCTTTGGTTCGTAATGGGGCAACGCTGTATATGTGTCTCTCTCAGAGCCCGGCTGCCAAATTCGAAACGTCCAGCGATTTCTCCCACACGAAAGCTGCCAGCACGGAATGCTGTAGCTGGTTTTCACTGTCCCTTGAAACTGCATTCGCTGCCACACAGACATTCGCTTTCCCCAAAAGCTTTGCTTGGTAGTGGGGCAACACTGTGTATCTCTCTCTCGCAGAGCCCGGCTGCCAAATTCGAAACGTCCAGCGATTGCGCCCACACGAAAGCTGCCAGCACGGAATGCTGTAGCTGGTTTTCACTGTCCCTTGGAACTGCATTCGCTGCCACACAGACATTCGCTTTCCCCAAAAGCTTTGGTTCGTAAAGGGGCAACACTGTGTATGTGTCTCTCGCAGAGCCCGGCTGCCTAATTCGAAACGTCCAGCGATTGCGCCCACACGAAAGCTGCCAGCACGGAATGCTGTAGCTGGTTTTCACTGTCCCTTGGAACTGCATTCGCTGCCACACAGACATTCGCTTTCCCCAAAAGCTTTGCTTGGTAAAGGGGCAACACTGTGTATGTGTCTCTCGCAGAGCCCGGCTGCCAAATTCGAAACGTCCAGCGATTGCGCCCACACGAAAGCTGCCAGCACGGAATGCTGTAGCTGGTTTTCACTGTCCCTTGGAACTGCATTCGCTGCCACACAGACATTCGCTTTCCCCAAAAGCTTTGGTTCGTAAAGGGGCAACACTGTGTATGTGTCTCTCGCAGAGCCCGGCTGCCAAATTCGAAACGTCCAGCGATTGCGCCCACACGAAAGCTGCCAGCACGGAATGCTGTAGCTGGTTTTCACTGTCCCTTGGAACTGCATTCGCTGCCACACAGACATTCGCTTTCCCCAGAATCTTTGCTTGGTAATGGGGCAACACTGTGTATGTGTCTCTCGCAGAGCCCGGCTGCCAAATTCGAAACGTCCATCGATTTCGCCCACACGAAAGCTGCCAGCACGGAATGCTGTAGCTGGTTTTCACTGTCCCTTGGAACTGCATTCGCTGCCGCACAGACATTCGCTTTCCCCAGAAGCTTTGCTTGGTAATGGGGCAACACCGTGTATCTCTCTCTCGCAGAGCCCGGCTGCCAAATTCGAAACGTCCAGCGATTGCGCCCACAAGAAAGCTGCCAGCACGGAATGCTGTAGCTGGTTTTCACTGTCCCTTGGAACTGCATTCGCTGCCACACAGACATTCGCTTTCCCCAAAAGCTTTGGTTCGTAAAGGGGCAACAGTGTGTATGTGTCTCTCGCAGAGCCCGGCTGCCAAATTCGAAACGTCCAGCGATTTCTCCCACACGAAATCTGCCAGCACGGAATGCTGTAGCTGGTTTTCACTGTCCCTTGGAACTGCATTCGCTGCCACACAGACATTCGCTTTCCCCAAAAGCTTTGCTTGGTAATGGGGCAACACTGTGTATGTGTCTCTCGCAGAGCCCGGCTGCCAAATTCGAAACGTCCAGCGATTGCGCCCACACGAAAGCTGCCAGCACGGAATGCTGTAGCTGGTTTTCACTGTCCCTTGGAACTGCATTCGCTGCCACACAGACATTCGCTTTCCCCAAAAGCTTTGCTTGGTAGTGGGGCAACACTGTGTATCTCTCTCTCGCAGAGCCCGGCTGCCAAATTCGAAACGTCCAGCGATTGCGCCCACACGAAAGCTGCCAGCACGGAATGCTGTAGCTGGTTTTCACTGTCCCTTGGAACTGCATTCGCTGCCACACAGACATTCGCTTTCCCCAAAAGCTTTGGTTCGTAAAGGGGCAACACTGTGTATGTGTCTCTCGCAGAGCCCGGCTGCCAAATTCGAAACGTCCAGCGATTTCTCCCACACGAAAGCTGCCAGCACGGAATGCTGTAGCTGGTTTTCACTGTCCCTTGGAACTGCATTCGCTGCCACACAGACATTCGCTTTCCCCAAAAGCTTTGGTTCGTAAAGGGGCAACACTGTGTATGTGTCTCTCGCAGAGCCCGGCTGCCAAATTCGAAACGTCCAGCGATTTCTCCCACACGAAATCTGCCAGCACGGAATGCTGTAGCTGGTTTTCACTGTCCCTTGGAACTGCATTCGCTGCCACACAGACATTCGCTTTCCCCAAAAGCTTTGCTTGGTAATGGGGCAACACTGTGTATGTGTCTCTCGCAGAGCCCGGCTGCCAAATTCGAAACGTCCAGCGATTGCGCCCACACGAAAGCTGCCAGCACGGAATGCTGTAGCTGGTTTTCACTGTCCCTTGGAACTGCATTCCCTGCCACACAGACATTCGCTTTCCCCAAAAGCTTTGCTTGGTAGTGGGGCAACACTGTGTATCTCTCTCTCGCAGAGCCCGGCTGCCAAATTCGAAACGTCCAGCGATTGCGCCCACACGAAAGCTGCCAGCACGGAATGCTGTAGCTGGTTTTCACTGTCCCTTGGAACTGCATTCGCTGCCACACAGACATTCGCTTTCCCCAAAAGCTTTGCTTGGTAAAGGGGCAACACTGTGTATGTGTCTCTCGCAGAGCCCGGCTGCCAAATTCGAAACGTCCAGCGATTTCTCCCACACGAAAGCTGCCAGCACGGAATGCTGTAGCTGGTTTTCACTGTCCCTTGGAACTGCATTCGCTGCCACACAGACATTCGCTTTCCCCAAAAGCTTTGGTTCGTAAAGGGGAAACACTGTGTATGTGTCTCTCGCAGAGCCCGGCTGCCAAATTCGAAACGTCCAGCGATTTCGCCCACACGAAAGCTGCCAGCACGGAATGCTGTAGCTGGTTTTCACTGTCCCTTGGAACTGCATTCGCTGCCACACAGACATTCGCTTTCCCCAAAAGCTTTGCTTGGTAATGGGGCAACACTGTGTATGTGTCTCTCGCAGAGCCCGGCTGCCAAATTCGAAACGTCCAGCGATTGCGCCCACACGAAAGCTGCCAGCACGGAATGCTGTAGCTGGTTTTCACTGTCCCTTGGAACTGCATTCGCTGCCACACAGACATTCGCTTTCCCCAAAAGCTTTGCTTGGTAAACGGGCAACACTGTGTATGTGTCTCTCGCAGAGCCCGGCTGCCAAATTTGAAACGTCCAGCGATTGCGCCCACACGAAAGCTGCCAGCACGGAATGCTGTAGCTGGTTTTCACTGTCCCTTGGAACTGCATTCGCTGCCACACAGACATTCGCTTTCCCCAAAAGCTTTGCTTGGTAGTGGGGCAACACTGTGTATGTGTCTCTCGCAGAGCCCGGCTGCCAAATTCGAAACGTCCAGCGATTGCGCCCACACGAAAGCTGCCAGCACGGAATGCTGTAGCTGGTTTTCACTGTCCCTTGGAACTGCATTCCCTGCCACACAGACATTCGCTTTCCCCAAAAGCTTTGCTTGGTAATGGGGCAACACTGTGTATGTGTCTCTCGCAGAGCCCGGCTGCCAAATTCGAAACGTCCAGCGATTGCGCCCACACGAAAGCTGCCAGCACGGAATGCTGTAGCTGGTTTTCACTGTCCCTTGGAACTGCATTCGCTGCCGCACAGACATTCGCTTTCCCCAGAAGCTTTGCTTGGTAATGGGGCAACACCGTGTATGTCTCTCTCGCAGAGCCCGGCTGCCAAATTCGAAACGTCCAGCGATTGCGCCCACAAGAAAGCTGCCAGCACGGAATGCTGTAGCTGGTTTTCACTGTCCCTTGGAACTGCATTCGCTGCCACACAGACATTCGCTTTCCCCAAAAGCTTTGGTTCGTAAAGGGGCAACACTGTGTATGTGTCTCTCGCAGAGCCCGGCTGCCAAATTCGAAACGTCCAGCGATTTCTCCCACACGAAATCTGCCAGCACGGAATGCTGTAGCTGGTTTTCACTGTCCCTTGGAACTGCATTCGCTGCCACACAGACATTCGCTTTCCCCAAAAGCTTTGCTTGGTAGTGGGGCAACACTGTGTATCTCTCTCTCGCAGAGCCCGGCTGCCTAATTCGAAACGTCCAGCGATTGCGCCCACACGAAAGCTGCCAGCACGGAATGCTGTAGCTGGTTTTCACTGTCCCTTGGAACTGCATTCGCTGCCACACAGACATTCGCTTTCCCCAAAAGCTTTGCTTGGTAGTGGGGCAACACTGTGTATCTCTCTCTCGCAGAGCCCGGCTGCCAAATTCGAAACGTCCAGCGATTGCGCCCACACGAAAGCTGCCAGCACGGAATGCTGTAGCTGGTTTTCACTGTCCCTTGGAACTGCATTCGCTGCCACACAGACATTCGCTTTCCCCAAAAGCTTTGGTTCGTAAAGGGGCAACACTGTGTATGTGTCTCTCGCAGAGCCCGGCTGCCAAATTCGAAACGTCCAGCGATTTCGCCCACACGAAAGCTGCCAGCACGGAATGCTGTAGCTGGTTTTCACTGTCCCTTGGAACTGCATTCGCTGCCGCACAGACATTCGCTTTCCCCAGAAGCTTTGCTTGGTAATGGGGCAACACCGTGTATCTCTCTCTCGCAGAGCCCGGCTGCCAAATTCGAAACGTCCAGCGATTGCGCCCACAAGAAAGCTGCCAGCACGGAATGCTGTAGCTGGTTTTCACTGTCCCTTGGAACTGCATTCGCTGCCACACAGACATTCGCTTTCCCCAAAAGCTTTGCTTGGTAATGGGGCAACACTGTGTATGTGTCTCTCGCAGAGCCCGGCTAACAAATTCGAAACGTCCAGCGATTGCGCCCACACGAAAGCTGCCAGCACGGAATGCTGTAGCTGGTTTTCACTGTCCCTTGGAACTGCATTCGCTGCCACACAGACATTCGCTTTCCCCAAAAGCTTTGCTTGGTAGTGGGGCAACACTGTGTATCTCTCTCTCGCAGAGCCCGGCTGCCAAATTCGAAACGTCCAGCGATTGCGCCCACACGAAAGCTGCCAGCACGGAATGCTGTAGCTGGTTTTCACTGTCCCTTGGAACTGCATTCGCTGCCACACAGACATTCGCTTTCCCCAAAAGCTTTGCTTGGTAAAGGGGCAACACTGTGTATGTGTCTCTCGCAGAGCCCGGCTGCCAAATTCGAAACGTCCAGCGATTTCTCCCACACGAAAGCTGCCAGCACGGAATGCTGTAGCTGGTTTTCACTGTCCCTTGGAACTGCATTCGCTGCCACACAGACATTCGCTTTCCCCAAAAGCTTTGGTTCGTAAAGGGGCAACACTGTGTATGTGTCTCTCGCAGAGCCCGGCTGCCAAATTCGAAACGTCCAGCGATTGCGCCCACACGAAAGCTGCCAGCACGGAATGCTGTAGCTGGTTTTCACTGTCCCTTGGAACTGCATTCGCTGCCACACAGACATTCGCTTTCCCCAAAAGCTTTGCTTGGTAGTGGGGCAACACTGTGTATCTCTCTCTCGCAGAGCCCGGCTGCCAAATTCGAAACGTCCAGCGATTGCGCCCACACGAAAGCTGCCAGCACGGAATGCTGTAGCTGGTTTTCACTGTCCCTTGGAACTGCATTCGCTGCCACACAGACATTCGCTTTCCCCAAAAGCTTTGCTTGGTAAAGGGGCAACACTGTGTATGTGTCTCTCGCAGAGCCCGGCTGCCAAATTCGAAACGTCCAGCGATTGCGCCCACACGAAAGCTGCCAGCACGGAATGCTGTAGCTGGTTTTCACTGTCCCTTGGAACTGCATTCGCTGCCACACAGACATTCGCTTTCCCCAAAAGCTTTGGTTCGTAAAGGGGCAACACTGTGTATGTGTCTCTCGCAGAGCCCGGCTGCCAAATTCGAAACGTCCAGCGATTGCGCCCACACGAAAGCTGCCAGCACGGAATGCTGTAGCTGGTTTTCACTGTCCCTTGGAACTGCATTCCCTGCCACACAGACATTCGCTTTCCCCAAAAGCTTTGCTTGGTAATGGGGCAACACTGTGTATGTGTCTCTCGCAGAGCCCGGCTGCCAAATTCGAAACGTCCAGCGATTGCGCCCACACGAAAGCTGCCAGCACGGAATGCTGTAGCTGGTTTTCACTGTCCCTTGGAACTGCATTCGCTGCCGCACAGACATTGGCTTTCCCCAGAAGCTTTGCTTGGTAATGGGGCAACACCGTGTATCTCTCTCTCGCAGAGCCCGGCTGCCAAATTCGAAACGTCCAGCGATTGCGCCCACAAGAAAGCTGCCAGCACGGAATGCTGTAGCTGGTTTTCACTGTCCCTTGGAACTGCATTCGCTGCCACACAGACATTCGCTTTCCCCAAAAGCTTTGGTTCGTAAAGGGGCAACACTGTGTATGTGTCTCTCGCAGAGCCCGGCTGCCAAATTCGAAACGTCCAGCGATTTCTCCCACACGAAAGCTGCCAGCACGGAATGCTGTAGCTGGTTTTCACTGTCCCTTGGAACTGCATTCGCTGCCACACAGACATTCGCTTTCCCCAAAAGCTTTGCTTGGTAATGGGGCAACACTGTGTATGTGTCTCTCGCAGAGCCCGGCTGCCAAATTCGAAACGTCCAGCGATTGCGCCCACACGAAAGCTGCCAGCACGGAATGCTGTAGCTGGTTTTCACTGTCCCTTGGAACTGCATTCGCTGCCACACAGACATTCGCTTTCCCCAAAAGCTTTGCTTGGTAGTGGGGCAACACTGTGTATCTCTCTCTCGCAGAGCCCGGCTGCCAAATTCGAAACGTCCAGCGATTGCGCCCACACGAAAGCTGCCAGCACGGAATGCTGTAGCTGGTTTTCACTGTCCCTTGGAACTGCATTCGCTGCCACACAGACATTCGCTTTCCCCAAAAGCTTTGCTTGGTAGTGGGGCAACACTGTGTATCTCTCTCTCGCAGAGCCCGGCTGCCAAATTCGAAACGTCCAGCGATTGCGCCCACACGAAAGCTGCCAGCACGGAATGCTGTAGCTGGTTTTCACTGTCCCTTGGAACTGCATTCGCTGCCACACAGACATTCGCTTTCCCCAAAAGCTTTGCTTGGTAAAGGGGCAACACTGTGTATGTGTCTCTCGCAGAGCCCGGCTGCCAAATTCGAAACGTCCAGCGATTGCGCCCACACGAAAGCTGCCAGCACGGAATGCTGTAGCTGGTTTTCACTGTCCCTTGGAACTGCATTCGCTGCCACACAGACATTCGCTTTCCCCAAAAGCTTTGGTTCGTAAAGGGGCAACACTGTGTATGTGTCTCTCGCAGAGACCGGCTGCCAAATTCGAAACGTCCAGCGATTGCGCCCACACGAAAGCTGCCAGCACGGAATGCTGTAGCTGGTTTTCACTGTCCCTTGGAACTGCATTCGCTGCCACACAGACATTCACTTTCCCCAGAAGCTTTGCTTGGTAATGGGGCAACACTGTGTATGTGTCTCTCGCAGAGCCCGGCTGCCAAATTCGAAACGTCCAGCGATTTCGCCCACACGAAAGCTGCCAGCACGGAATGCTGTAGCTGGTTTTCACTGTCCCTTGGAACTGCATTCGCTGCCGCACAGACATTCGCTTTCCCCAGAAGCTTTGCTTGGTAATGGGGCAACACCGTGTATCTCTCTCTCGCAGAGCCCGGCTGCCAAATTCGAAACGTCCAGCGATTTCGCCCACACGAAAGCTGCCAGCACGGAATGCCGTAGCTGGTTTTCACTGTCCCTTGGAACTGCATTCGCTGCCACACAGACATTCGCTTTCCCCAAAAGCTTTGCTTGGTAATGGGGCAACACTGTGTATGTGTCTCTCGCAGAGCCCGGCTGCCAAATTCGAAACGTCCAGCGATTGCGCCCACACGAAAGCTGCCAGCACGGAATGCTGTAGCTGGTTTTCACTGTCCCTTGGAACTGCATTCGCTGCCACACAGACATTCGCTTTCCCCAAAAGCTTTGCTTGGTAGTGGGGCAACACTGTGTATCTCTCTCTCGCAGAGCCCGGCTGCCAAATTCGAAACGTCCAGCGATTGCGCCCACACGAAAGCTGCCAGCACGGAATGCTGTAGCTGGTTTTCACTGTCCCTTGGAACTGCATTCGCTGCCACACAGACATTCGCTTTCCCCAAAAGCTTTGGTTCGTAAAGGGGCAACACTGTGTATGTGTCTCTCGCAGAGCCCGGCTGCCAAATTCGAAACGTCCAGCGATTTCTCCCACACGAAAGCTGCCAGCACGGAATGCTGTAGCTGGTTTTCACTGTCCCTTGGAACTGCATTCGCTGCCACACAGACATTCGCTTTCCCCAAAAGCTTTGGTTCGTAAAGGGGCAACACTGTGTATGTGTCTCTCGCAGAGCCCGGCTGCCAAATTCGAAACGTCCAGCGATTTCTCCCACACGAAATCTGCCAGCACGGAATGCTGTAGCTGGTTTTCACTGTCCCTTGGAACTGCATTCGCTGCCACACAGACATTCGCTTTCCCCAAAAGCTTTGCTTGGTAATGGGGCAACACTGTGTATGTGTCTCTCGCAGAGCCCGGCTGCCAAATTCGAAACGTCCAGCGATTGCGCCCACACGAAAGCTGCCAGCACGGAATGCTGTAGCTGGTTTTCACTGTCCCTTGGAACTGCATTCGCTGCCACACAGACATTCGCTTTCCCCAAAAGCTTTGCTTGGTAGTGGGGCAACACTGTGTATGTGTCTCTCGCAGAGCCCGGCTGCCAAATTCGAAACGTCCAGCGATTGCGCCCACACGAAAGCTGCCAGCACGGAATGCTGTAGCTGGTTTTCACTGTCCCTTGGAACTGCATTCGCTGCCACACAGACATTCGCTTTCCCCAAAAGCTTTGCTTGGTAAAGGGGCAACACTGTGTATGTGTCTCTCGCAGAGCCCGGCTGCCAAATTCGAAACGTCCAGCGATTTCTCCCACACGAAAGCTGCCAGCACGGAATGCTGTAGCTGGTTTTCACTGTCCCTTGGAACTGCATTCGCTGCCACACAGACATTCGCTTTCCCCAAAAGCTTTGGTTCGTAAAGGGGAAACACTGTGTATGTGTCTCTCGCAGAGCCCGGCTGCCAAATTCGAAACGTCCAGCGATTTCTCCCACACGAAATCTGCCAGCACGGAATGCTGTAGCTGGTTTTCACTGTCCCTTGGAACTGCATTCGCTGCCACACAGACATTCGCTTTCCCCAAAAGCTTTGCTTGGTAATGGGGCAACACTGTGTATGTGTCTCTCGCAGAGCCCGGCTGCCAAATTCGAAACGTCCAGCGATTGCGCCCACACGAAAGCTGCCAGCACGGAATGCTGTAGCTGGTTTTCACTGTCCCTTGGAACTGCATTCGCTGCCACACAGACATTCGCTTTCCCCAAAAGCTTTGCTTGGTAAACGGGCAACACTGTGTATGTGTCTCTCGCAGAGCCCGGCTGCCAAATTTGAAACGTCCAGCGATTGCGCCCACACGAAAGCTGCCAGCACGGAATGCTGTAGCTGGTTTTCACTGTCCCTTGGAACTGCATTCGCTGCCACACAGACATTCGCTTTCCCCAAAAGCTTTGCTTGGTAGTGGGGCAACACTGTGTATGTGTCTCTCGCAGAGCCCGGCTGCCAAATTCGAAACGTCCAGCGATTGCGCCCACACGAAAGCTGCCAGCACGGAATGCTGTAGCTGGTTTTCACTGTCCCTTGGAACTGCATTCCCTGCCACACAGACATTCGCTTTCCCCAAAAGCTTTGCTTGGTAATGGGGCAACACTGTGTATGTGTCTCTCGCAGAGCCCGGCTGCCAAATTCGAAACGTCCAGCGATTGCGCCCACACGAAAGCTGCCAGCACGGAATGCTGTAGCTGGTTTTCACTGTCCCTTGGAACTGCATTCGCTGCCGCACAGACATTCGCTTTCCCCAGAAGCTTTGCTTGGTAATGGGGCAACACCGTGTATGTCTCTCTCGCAGAGCCCGGCTGCCAAATTCGAAACGTCCAGCGATTGCGCCCACAAGAAAGCTGCCAGCACGGAATGCTGTAGCTGGTTTTCACTGTCCCTTGGAACTGCATTCGCTGCCACACAGACATTCGCTTTCCCCAAAAGCTTTGGTTCGTAATGGGGCAACGCTGTATATGTGTCTCTCTCAGAGCCCGGCTGCCAAATTCGAAACGTCCAGCGATTTCTCCCACACGAAAGCTGCCAGCACGGAATGCTGTAGCTGGTTTTCACTGTCCCTTGAAACTGCATTCGCTGCCACACAGACATTCGCTTTCCCCAAAAGCTTTGCTTGGTAGTGGGGCAACACTGTGTATCTCTCTCTCGCAGAGCCCGGCTGCCAAATTCGAAACGTCCAGCGATTGCGCCCACACGAAAGCTGCCAGCACGGAATGCTGTAGCTGGTTTTCACTGTCCCTTGGAACTGCATTCGCTGCCACACAGACATTCGCTTTCCCCAAAAGCTTTGGTTCGTAAAGGGGCAACACTGTGTATGTGTCTCTCGCAGAGCCCGGCTGCCTAATTCGAAACGTCCAGCGATTGCGCCCACACGAAAGCTGCCAGCACGGAATGCTGTAGCTGGTTTTCACTGTCCCTTGGAACTGCATTCGCTGCCACACAGACATTCGCTTTCCCCAAAAGCTTTGCTTGGTAAAGGGGCAACACTGTGTATGTGTCTCTCGCAGAGCCCGGCTGCCAAATTCGAAACGTCCAGCGATTGCGCCCACACGAAAGCTGCCAGCACGGAATGCTGTAGCTGGTTTTCACTGTCCCTTGGAACTGCATTCGCTGCCACACAGACATTCGCTTTCCCCAAAAGCTTTGGTTCGTAAAGGGGCAACACTGTGTATGTGTCTCTCGCAGAGCCCGGCTGCCAAATTCGAAACGTCCAGCGATTGCGCCCACACGAAAGCTGCCAGCACGGAATGCTGTAGCTGGTTTTCACTGTCCCTTGGAACTGCATTCGCTGCCACACAGACATTCGCTTTCCCCAGAAGCTTTGCTTGGTAATGGGGCAACACTGTGTATGTGTCTCTCGCAGAGCCCGGCTGCCAAATTCGAAACGTCCATCGATTTCGCCCACACGAAAGCTGCCAGCACGGAATGCTGTAGCTGGTTTTCACTGTCCCTTGGAACTGCATTCGCTGCCACACAGACATTCGCTTTCCCCAGAAGCTTTGCTTGGTAATGGGGCAACACCGTGTATCTCTCTCTCGCAGAGCCCGGCTGCCAAATTCGAAACGTCCAGCGATTGCGCCCACAAGAAAGCTGCCAGCACGGAATGCTGTAGCTGGTTTTCACTGTCCCTTGGAACTGCATTCGCTGCCACACAGACATTCGCTTTCCCCAAAAGCTTTGGTTCGTAAAGGGGCAACAGTGTGTATGTGTCTCTCGCAGAGCCCGGCTGCCAAATTCGAAACGTCCAGCGATTTCTCCCACACGAAATCTGCCAGCACGGAATGCTGTAGCTGGTTTTCACTGTCCCTTGGAACTGCATTCGCTGCCACACAGACATTCGCTTTCCCCAAAAGCTTTGCTTGGTAATGGGGCAACACTGTGTATGTGTCTCTCGCAGAGCCCGGCTGCCAAATTCGAAACGTCCAGCGATTGCGCCCACACGAAAGCTGCCAGCACGGAATGCTGTAGCTGGTTTTCACTGTCCCTTGGAACTGCATTCGCTGCCACACAGACATTCGCTTTCCCCAAAAGCTTTGCTTGGTAGTGGGGCAACACTGTGTATCTCTCTCTCGCAGAGCCCGGCTGCCAAATTCGAAACGTCCAGCGATTGCGCCCACACGAAAGCTGCCAGCACGGAATGCTGTAGCTGGTTTTCACTGTCCCTTGGAACTGCATTCGCTGCCACACAGACATTCGCTTTCCCCAAAAGCTTTGGTTCGTAAAGGGGCAACACTGTGTATGTGTCTCTCGCAGAGCCCGGCTGCCAAATTCGAAACGTCCAGCGATTTCTCCCACACGAAAGCTGCCAGCACGGAATGCTGTAGCTGGTTTTCACTGTCCCTTGGAACTGCATTCGCTGCCACACAGACATTCGCTTTCCCCAAAAGCTTTGGTTCGTAAAGGGGCAACACTGTGTATGTGTCTCTCGCAGAGCCCGGCTGCCAAATTCGAAACGTCCAGCGATTTCTCCCACACGAAATCTGCCAGCACGGAATGCTGTAGCTGGTTTTCACTGTCCCTTGGAACTGCATTCGCTGCCACACAGACATTCGCTTTCCCCAAAAGCTTTGGTTGGTAATGGGGCAACACTGTGTATGTGTCTCTCGCAGAGCCCGGCTGCCAAATTCGAAACGTCCAGCGATTGCGCCCACACGAAAGCTGCCAGCACGGAATGCTGTAGCTGGTTTTCACTGTCCCTTGGAACTGCATTCGCTGCCACACAGACATTCGCTTTCCCCAAAAGCTTTGCTTGGTAGTGGGGCAACACTGTGTATCTCTCTCTCGCAGAGCCCGGCTGCCAAATTCGAAACGTCCAGCGATTGCGCCCACACGAAAGCTGCCAGCACGGAATGCTGTAGCTGGTTTTCACTGTCCCTTGGAACTGCATTCGCTGCCACACAGACATTCGCTTTCCCCAAAAGCTTTGCTTGGTAAAGGGGCAACACTGTGTATGTGTCTCTCGCAGAGCCCGGCTGCCAAATTCGAAACGTCCAGCGATTTCTCCCACACGAAAGCTGCCAGCACGGAATGCTGTAGCTGGTTTTCACTGTCCCTTGGAACTGCATTCGCTGCCACACAGACATTCGCTTTCCCCAAAAGCTTTGGTTCGTAAAGGGGAAACACTGTGTATGTGTCTCTCGCAGAGCCCGGCTGCCAAATTCGAAACGTCCAGCGATTTCGCCCACACGAAAGCTGCCAGCACGGAATGCTGTAGCTGGTTTTCACTGTCCCTTGGAACTGCATTCGCTGCCACACAGACATTCGCTTTCCCCAAAAGCTTTGCTTGGTAATGGGGCAACACTGTGTATGTGTCTCTCGCAGAGCCCGGCTGCCAAATTCGAAACGTCCAGCGATTGCGCCCACACGAAAGCTGCCAGCACGGAATGCTGTAGCTGGTTTTCACTGTCCCTTGGAACTGCATTCGCTGCCACACAGACATTCGCTTTCCCCAAAAGCTTTGCTTGGTAAACGGGCAACACTGTGTATGTGTCTCTCGCAGAGCCCGGCTGCCAAATTTGAAACGTCCAGCGATTGCGCCCACACGAAAGCTGCCAGCACGGAATGCTGTAGCTGGTTTTCACTGTCCCTTGGAACTGCATTCGCTGCCACACAGACATTCGCTTTCCCCAAAAGCTTTGCTTGGTAGTGGGGCAACACTGTGTATGTGTCTCTCGCAGAGCCCGGCTGCCAAATTTGAAACGTCCAGCGATTGCGCCCACACGAAAGCTGCCAGCACGGAATGCTGTAGCTGGTTTTCACTGTCCCTTGGAACTGCATTCCCTGCCACACAGACATTCGCTTTCCCCAAAAGCTTTGCTTGGTAATGGGGCAACACTGTGTATGTGTCTCTCGCAGAGCCCGGCTGCCAAATTCGAAACGTCCAGCGATTGCGCCCACACGAAAGCTGCCAGCACGGAATGCTGTAGCTGGTTTTCACTGTCCCTTGGAACTGCATTCCCTGCCACACAGACATTCGCTTTCCCCAAAAGCTTTGCTTGGTAATGGGGCAACACTGTGTATGTGTCTCTCGCAGAGCCCGGCTGCCAAATTCGAAACGTCCAGCGATTGCGCCCACACGAAAGCTGCCAGCACGGAATGCTGTAGCTGGTTTTCACTGTCCCTTGGAACTGCATTCGCTGCCGCACAGACATTCGCTTTCCCCAGAAGCTTTGCTTGGTAATGGGGCAACACCGTGTATGTCTCTCTCGCAGAGCCCGGCTGCCAAATTCGAAACGTCCAGCGATTGCGCCCACAAGAAAGCTGCCAGCACGGAATGCTGTAGCTGGTTTTCACTGTCCCTTGGAACTGCATTCGCTGCCACACAGACATTCGCTTTCCCCAAAAGCTTTGGTTCGTAAAGGGGCAACACTGTGTATGTGTCTCTCGCAGAGCCCGGCTGCCAAATTCGAAACGTCCAGCGATTTCTCCCACACGAAATCTGCCAGCACGGAATGCTGTAGCTGGTTTTCACTGTCCCTTGGAACTGCATTCGCTGCCACACAGACATTCGCTTTCCCCAAAAGCTTTGCTTGGTAGTGGGGCAACACTGTGTATCTCTCTCTCGCAGAGCCCGGCTGCCTAATTCGAAACGTCCAGCGATTGCGCCCACACGAAAGCTGCCAGCACGGAATGCTGTAGCTGGTTTTCACTGTCCCTTGGAACTGCATTCGCTGCCACACAGACATTCGCTTTCCCCAAAAGCTTTGCTTGGTAGTGGGGCAACACTGTGTATCTCTCTCTCGCAGAGCCCGGCTGCCAAATTCGAAACGTCCAGCGATTGCGCCCACACGAAAGCTGCCAGCACGGAATGCTGTAGCTGGTTTTCACTGTCCCTTGGAACTGCATTCGCTGCCACACAGACATTCGCTTTCCCCAAAAGCTTTGCTTGGTAAAGGGGCAACACTGTGTATGTGTCTCTCGCAGAGCCCGGCTGCCAAATTCGAAACGTCCAGCGATTTCTCCCACACGAAAGCTGCCAGCACGGAATGCTGTAGCTGGTTTTCACTGTCCCTTGGAACTGCATTCGCTGCCACACAGACATTCGCTTTCCCCAAAAGCTTTGGTTCGTGAAGGGGAAACACTGTGTATGTGTCTCTCGCAGAGCCCGGCTGCCAAATTCGAAACGTCCAGCGATTTCTCCCACACGAAATCTGCCAGCACGGAATGCTGTAGCTGGTTTTCACTGTCCCTTGGAACTGCATTCGCTGCCACACAGACATTCGCTTTCCCCAAAAGCTTTGCTTGGTAATGGGGCAACACTGTGTATGTGTCTCTCGCAGAGCCCGGCTGCCAAATTCGAAACGTCCAGCGATTGCGCCCACACGAAAGCTGCCAGCACGGAATGATGTAGCTGGTTTTCACTGTCCCTTGGAACTGCATTCGCTGCCACACAGACATTCGCTTTCCCCAAAAGCTTTGCTTGGTAAACGGGCAACACTGTGTATGTGTCTCTCGCAGAGCCCGGCTGCCAAATTTGAAACGTCCAGCGATTGCGCCCACACGAAAGCTGCCAGCACGGAATGCTGTAGCTGGTTTTCACTGTCCCTTGGAACTGCATTCGCTGCCACACAGACATTCGCTTTCCCCAAAAGCTTTGCTTGGTAATGGAGCAACACCGTGTATGTCTCTCTCGCAGAGCCCGGCTGCCAAATTCGAAACGTCCAGCGATTGCGCCCACACGAAAGCTGCCAGCACGGAATGCTGTAGCTGGTTTTCACTGTCCCTTGGAACTGCATTCCCTGCCACACAGACATTCGCTTTCCCCAAAAGCTTTGCTTGGTAATGGGGCAACACTGTGTATGTGTCTCTCGCAGAGCCCGGCTGCCAAATTCGAAACGTCCAGCGATTGCGCCCACACGAAAGCTGCCAGCACGGAATGCTGTAGCTGGTTTTCACTGTCCCTTGGAACTGCATTCGCTGCCACACAGACATTCGCTTTCCCCAAAAGCTTTGCTTGGTAGTGGGGCAACACTGTGTATCTCTCTCTCGCAGAGCCCGGCTGCCAAATTCGAAACGTCCAGCGATTGCGCCCACACGAAAGCTGCCAGCACGGAATGCTGTAGCTGGTTTTCACTGTCCCTTGGAACTGCATTCGCTGCCACACAGACATTCGCTTTCCCCAAAAGCTTTGGTTCGTAAAGGGGCAACACTGTGTATGTGTCTCTCGCAGAGCCCGGCTGCCTAATTCGAAACGTCCAGCGATTGCGCCCACACGAAAGCTGCCAGCACGGAATGCTGTAGCTGGTTTTCACTGTCCCTTGGAACTGCATTCGCTGCCACACAGACATGCGCTTTCCCCAGAAGCTTTGCTTGGTAATGGGGCAACACTGTGTATGTGTCTCTCGCAGAGCCCGGCTGCC
The DNA here is from genome assembly GCF_035582795.1 of Mycteria americana. Classification (NCBI taxonomy): domain Eukaryota; kingdom Metazoa; phylum Chordata; class Aves; order Ciconiiformes; family Ciconiidae; genus Mycteria; species Mycteria americana. The sequence goes on from NC_134376.1 coordinate 20,974,796, forward strand.
AAATTCGAAACGTCCAGCGATTGCGCCCTCAAGAAAGCTGCCAGCACGGAATGCTGTAGCTGGTTTTCACTGTCCCTTGGAACTGCATTCGCTGCCACAAAGACATTCGCTTTCCCCAAAAGCTTTGCTTGGTAGTGGGGCAACACTGTGTATCTCTCTCTCGCAGAGCCCGGCTGCCAAATTCGAAACGTCCAGCGATTGCGCCCACACGAAAGCTGCCAGCACGGAATGCTGTAGCTGGTTTTCACTGTCCCTTGGAACTGCATTCGCTGCCACACAGACATTCGCTTTCCCCAAAAGCTTTGCTTGGTAGTGGGGCAACACTGTGTATGTGTCTCTCGCAGAGCCCGGCTGCCAAATTCGAAACGTCCAGCGATTTCGCCCACACGAAAGCTGCCAGCACGGAATGCTGTAGCTGGTTTTCACTGTCCCTTGGAACTGCATTCCCTGCCACACAGACATTCACTTTCCCCAAAAGCTTTGCTTGGTAATGGGGCAACACTGTGTATGTGTCTCTCGCAGAGCCCGGCTGCCAAATTCGAAACGTCCAGCGATTTCGCCCACACGAAAGCTGCCAGCACGGAATGCTGTAGCTGGTTTTCACTGTCCCTTGGAACTGCATTCGCTGCCGCACAGACATTCGCTTTCCCCAGAAGCTTTGCTTGGTAATGGGGCAACACCGTGTATCTCTCTCTCGCAGAGCCCGGCTGCCAAATTCGAAACGTCCAGCGATTGCGCCCACAAGAAAGCTGCCAGCACGGAATGCTGTAGCTGGTTTTCACTGTCCCTTGGAACTGCATTCGCTGCCACACAGACATTCGCTTTCCCCAAAAGCTTAGGTTCGTAAAGGGGCAACAGTGTGTATGTGTCTCTCGCAGAGCCCGGCTGCCAAATTCGAAACGTCCAGCGATTTCTCCCACACGAAAGCTGCCAGCACGGAATGCTGTAGCTGGTTTTCACTGTCCCTTGGAACTGCATTCGCTGCCACACAGACATTCGCTTTCCCCAAAAGCTTTGCTTGGTAATGGGGCAACACTGTGTATGTGTCTCTCGCAGAGCCCGGCTAACAAATTCGAAACGTCCAGCGATTGCGCCCACACGAAAGCTGCCAGCACGGAATGCTGTAGCTGGTTTTCACTGTCCCTTGGAACTGCATTCGCTGCCACACAGACATTCGCTTTCCCCAAAAGCTTTGCTTGGTAGTGGGGCAACACTGTGTATCTCTCTCTCGCAGAGCCCGGCTGCCAAATTCGAAACGTCCAGCGATTGCGCCCACACGAAAGCTGCCAGCACGGAATGCTGTAGCTGGTTTTCACTGTCCCTTGGAACTGCATTCGCTGCCACACAGACATTCGCTTTCCCCAAAAGCTTTGCTTGGTAAAGGGGCAACACTGTGTATGTGTCTCTCGCAGAGCCCGGCTGCCAAATTCGAAACGTCCAGCGATTGCGCCCACACGAAAGCTGCCAGCACGGAATGCTGTAGCTGGTTTTCACTGTCCCTTGGAACTGCATTCGCTGCCACACAGACATTCGCTTTCCCCAAAAGCTTTGCTTGGTAATGGGGCAACACTGTGTATGTGTCTCTCGCAGAGCCCGGCTGCCAAATTCGAAACGTCCAGCGATTTCGCCCACACGAAAGCTGCCAGCACGTAATGCTGTAGCTGGTTTTCACTGTCCCTTGGAACTGCATTCGCTGCCACACAGACATTCGCTTTCCCCAAAAGCTTTGGTTCGTAAAGGGGCAACAGTGTGTATGTGTCTCTCGCAGAGCCCGGCTGCCAAATTCGAAACGTCCAGCGATTTCTCCCACACGAAATCTGCCAGCACGGAATGCTGTAGCTGGTTTTCACTGTCCCTTGGAACTGCATTCGCTGCCACACAGACATTCGCTTTCCCCAAAAGCTTTGCTTGGTAATGGGGCAACACTGTGTATGTGTCTCTCGCAGAGCCCGGCTGCCAAATTCGAAACGTCCAGCGATTGCGCCCACACGAAAGCTGCCAGCACGGAATGCTGTAGCTGGTTTTCACTGTCCCTTGGAACTGCATTCGCTGCCACACAGACATTCGCTTTCCCCAAAAGCTTTGCTTGGTAGTGGGGCAACTCTGTGTATCTCTCTCTCGCAGAGCCCGGGTGCCAAATTCGAAACGTCCAGCGATTGCGCCCACACGAAAGCTGCCAGCACGGAATGCTGTAGCTGGTTTTCACTGTCCCTTGGAACTGCATTCGCTGCCACACAGACATTCGCTTTCCCCAAAAGCTTTGGTTCGTAAAGGGGCAACACTGTGTATGTGTCTCTCGCAGAGCCCGGCTGCCAAATTCGAAACGTCCAGCGATTGCGCCCACACGAAAGCTGCCAGCACGGAATGCTGTAGCTGGTTTTCACTGTCCCTTGGAACTGCATTCGCTGCCACACAGACATTCGCTTTCCCCAAAAGCTTTGCTTGGTAGTGGGGCAACACTGTTTATCTCTCTCTCGCAGAGCCCGGCTGCCAAATTCGAAACGTCCAGCGATTGCGCCCACACAAAAGCTGCCAGCACGGAATGCTGTAGCTGGTTTTCACTGTCCCTTGGAACTGCATTCGCTGCCACACAGACATTCGCTTTCCCCAAAAGCTTTGCTTGGTAAAGGGGCAACACTGTGTATGTGTCTCTCGCAGAGCCCGGCTAACAAATTCGAAACGTCCAGCGATTTCGCCCACACGAAAGCTGCCAGCACGGAATGCTGTAGCTGGTTTTCACTGTCCCTTGGAACTGCATTCCCTGCCACACAGACATTCGCTTTCCCCAAAAGCTTTGCTTGGTAATGGGGCAACACTGTGTATGTGTCTCTCGCAGAGCCCGGCTAACAAATTCGAAACGTCCAGCGATTGCGCCCACACGAAAGCTGCCAGCACGGAATGCTGTAGCTGGTTTTCACTGTCCCTTGGAACTGCATTCGCTGCCGCACAGACATTCGCTTTCCCCAGAAGCTTTGCTTGGTAATGGGGCAACACCGTGTATCTCTCTCTCGCAGAGCCCGGCTGCCAAATTCGAAACGTCCAGTGATTGCGCCCACAAGAAAGCTGCCAGCACGGAATGCTGTAGCTGGTTTTCACTGTCCCTTGGAACTGCATTCGCTGCCACACAGACATTCGCTTTCCCCAAAAGCTTTGCTTGGTAGTGGGGCAACACTGTGTATCTCTCTCTCGCAGAGCCCGGCTGCCAAATTCGAAACGTCCAGCGATTTCTCCCACACGAAAGCTGCCAGCACGGAATGCTGTAGCTGGTTTTCACTGTCCCTTGGAACTGCATTCGCTGCCACACAGACATTCGCTTTCCCCAAAAGCTTTGGTTCGTAAAGGGGCAACACTGTGTATGTGTCTCTCGCAGAGCCCGGCTGCCAAATTCGAAACGTCCAGCGATTTCGCCCACACGAAAGCTGCCAGCACGTAATGCTGTAGCTGGTTTTCACTGTCCCTTGGAACTGCATTCGCTGCCACACAGACATTCGCTTTCCCCAAAAGCTTTGGTTCGTAAAGGGGCAACACTGTGTATGTGTCTCTCGCAGAGCCCGGCTGCCAAATTCGAAACGTCCAGCGATTGCGCCCACACGAAAGCTGCCAGCACGGAATGCTGTAGCTGGTTTTCACTGTCCCTTGGAACTGCATTCGCTGCCGCACAGACATTCGCTTTCCCCAGAAGCTTTGCTTGGTAGTGGGGCAACACCGTGTATCTCTCTCTCGCAGAGCCCGGGTGCCAAATTCGAAACGTCCAGCGATTGCGCCCACACGAAAGCTGCCAGCACGGAATGCTGTAGCTGGTTTTCACTGTCCCTTGGAACTGCATTCGCTGCCGCACAGACATTCGCTTTCCCCAGAAGCTTTGCTTGGTAATGGGGCAACACCGTGTATCTCTCTCTCGCAGAGCCCGGCTGCCAAATTCGAAACGTCCAGTGATTGCGCCCACAAGAAAGCTGCCAGCACGGAATGCTGTAGCTGGTTTTCACTGTCCCTTGGAACTGCATTCGCTGCCACACAGACATTCGCTTTCCCCAAAAGCTTTGCTTGGTAGTGGGGCAACACTGTGTATCTCTCTCTCGCAGAGCCCGGCTGCCAAATTCGAAACGTCCAGCGATTTCTCCCACACGAAAGCTGCCAGCACGGAATGCTGTAGCTGGTTTTCACTGTCCCTTGGAACTGCATTCGCTGCCACACAGACATTCGCTTTCCCCAAAAGCTTTGGTTCGTAAAGGGGCAACACTGTGTATGTGTCTCTCGCAGAGCCCGGCTGCCAAATTCGAAACGTCCAGCGATTTCGCCCACACGAAAGCTGCCAGCACGTAATGCTGTAGCTGGTTTTCACTGTCCCTTGGAACTGCATTCGCTGCCACACAGACATTCGCTTTCCCCAAAAGCTTTGGTTCGTAAAGGGGCAACACTGTGTATGTGTCTCTCGCAGAGCCCGGCTGCCAAATTCGAAACGTCCAGCGATTGCGCCCACACGAAAGCTGCCAGCACGGAATGCTGTAGCTGGTTTTCACTGTCCCTTGGAACTGCATTCGCTGCCACACAGACATTCGCTTTCCCCAAAAGCTTTGCTTGGTAGTGGGGCAACACTGTGTATCTCTCTCTCGCAGAGCCCGGCTGCCAAATTCGAAACGTCCAGCGATTGCGCCCACACGAAAGCTGCCAGCACGGAATGCTGTAGCTGGTTTTCACTGTCCCTTGGAACTGCATTCGCTGCCACACAGACATTCGCTTTCCCCAAAAGCTTTGCTTGGTAAAGGGGCAACACTGTGTATGTGTCTCTCGCAGAGCCCGGCTGCCAAATTCGAAACGTCCAGCGATTTCTCCCACACGAAAGCTGCCAGCACGGAATGCTGTAGCTGGTTTTCACTGTCCCTTGGAACTGCATTCGCTGCCACACAGACATTCGCTTTCCCCAAAAGCTTTGGTTCGTGAAGGGGAAACACTGTGTATGTGTCTCTCGCAGAGCCCGGCTGCCAAATTCGAAACGTCCAGCGATTTCTCCCACACGAAATCTGCCAGCACGGAATGCTGTAGCTGGTTTTCACTGTCCCTTGGAACTGCATTCGCTGCCACACAGACATTCGCTTTCCCCAAAAGCTTTGCTTGGTAATGGGGCAACACTGTGTATGTGTCTCTCGCAGAGCCCGGCTGCCAAATTCGAAACGTCCAGCGATTGCGCCCACACGAAAGCTGCCAGCACGGAATGATGTAGCTGGTTTTCACTGTCCCTTGGAACTGCATTCGCTGCCACACAGACATTCGCTTTCCCCAAAAGCTTTGCTTGGTAAACGGGCAACACTGTGTATGTGTCTCTCGCAGAGCCCGGCTGCCAAATTTGAAACGTCCAGCGATTGCGCCCACACGAAAGCTGCCAGCACGGAATGCTGTAGCTGGTTTTCACTGTCCCTTGGAACTGCATTCGCTGCCACACAGACATTCGCTTTCCCCAAAAGCTTTGCTTGGTAATGGAGCAACACCGTGTATGTCTCTCTCGCAGAGCCCGGCTGCCAAATTCGAAACGTCCAGCGATTGCGCCCACACGAAAGCTGCCAGCACGGAATGCTGTAGCTGGTTTTCACTGTCCCTTGGAACTGCATTCCCTGCCACACAGACATTCGCTTTCCCCAAAAGCTTTGCTTGGTAATGGGGCAACACTGTGTATGTGTCTCTCGCAGAGCCCGGCTGCCAAATTCGAAACGTCCAGCGATTGCGCCCACACGAAAGCTGCCAGCACGGAATGCTGTAGCTGGTTTTCACTGTCCCTTGGAACTGCATTCGCTGCCACACAGACATTCGCTTTCCCCAAAAGCTTTGCTTGGTAGTGGGGCAACACTGTGTATCTCTCTCTCGCAGAGCCCGGCTGCCAAATTCGAAACGTCCAGCGATTGCGCCCACACGAAAGCTGCCAGCACGGAATGCTGTAGCTGGTTTTCACTGTCCCTTGGAACTGCATTCGCTGCCACACAGACATTCGCTTTCCCCAAAAGCTTTGGTTCGTAAAGGGGCAACACTGTGTATGTGTCTCTCGCAGAGCCCGGCTGCCTAATTCGAAACGTCCAGCGATTGCGCCCACACGAAAGCTGCCAGCACGGAATGCTGTAGCTGGTTTTCACTGTCCCTTGGAACTGCATTCGCTGCCACACAGACATGCGCTTTCCCCAGAAGCTTTGCTTGGTAATGGGGCAACACTGTGTATGTGTCTCTCGCAGAGCCCGGCTGCCAAATTCGAAACGTCCAGCGATTGCGCCCTCAAGAAAGCTGCCAGCACGGAATGCTGTAGCTGGTTTTCACTGTCCCTTGGAACTGCATTCGCTGCCACAAAGACATTCGCTTTCCCCAAAAGCTTTGCTTGGTAGTGGGGCAACACTGTGTATCTCTCTCTCGCAGAGCCCGGCTGCCAAATTCGAAACGTCCAGCGATTGCGCCCACACGAAAGCTGCCAGCACGGAATGCTGTAGCTGGTTTTCACTGTCCCTTGGAACTGCATTCGCTGCCACACAGACATTCGCTTTCCCCAAAAGCTTTGCTTGGTAGTGGGGCAACACTGTGTATGTGTCTCTCGCAGAGCCCGGCTGCCAAATTCGAAACGTCCAGCGATTTCGCCCACACGAAAGCTGCCAGCACGGAATGCTGTAGCTGGTTTTCACTGTCCCTTGGAACTGCATTCCCTGCCACACAGACATTCGCTTTCCCCAAAAGCTTTGCTTGGTAATGGGGCAACACTGTGTATGTGTCTCTCGCAGAGCCCGGCTGCCAAATTCGAAACGTCCAGCGATTTCGCCCACACGAAAGCTGCCAGCACGGAATGCTGTAGCTGGTTTTCACTGTCCCTTGGAACTGCATTCGCTGCCGCACAGACATTCGCTTTCCCCAGAAGCTTTGCTTGGTAATGGGGCAACACCGTGTATCTCTCTCTCGCAGAGCCCGGCTGCCAAATTCGAAACGTCCAGCGATTGCGCCCACAAGAAAGCTGCCAGCACGGAATGCTGTAGCTGGTTTTCACTGTCCCTTGGAACTGCATTCGCTGCCACACAGACATTCGCTTTCCCCAAAAGCTTAGGTTCGTAAAGGGGCAACAGTGTGTATGTGTCTCTCGCAGAGCCCGGCTGCCAAATTCGAAACGTCCAGCGATTTCTCCCACACGAAAGCTGCCAGCACGGAATGCTGTAGCTGGTTTTCACTGTCCCTTGGAACTGCATTCGCTGCCACACAGACATTCGCTTTCCCCAAAAGCTTTGCTTGGTAATGGGGCAACACTGTGTATGTGTCTCTCGCAGAGCCCGGCTAACAAATTCGAAACGTCCAGCGATTGCGCCCACACGAAAGCTGCCAGCACGGAATGCTGTAGCTGGTTTTCACTGTCCCTTGGAACTGCATTCGCTGCCACACAGACATTCGCTTTCCCCAAAAGCTTTGCTTGGTAGTGGGGCAACACTGTGTATCTCTCTCTCGCAGAGCCCGGCTGCCAAATTCGAAACGTCCAGCGATTGCGCCCACACGAAAGCTGCCAGCACGGAATGCTGTAGCTGGTTTTCACTGTCCCTTGGAACTGCATTCGCTGCCACACAGACATTCGCTTTCCCCAAAAGCTTTGCTTGGTAAAGGGGCAACACTGTGTATGTGTCTCTCGCAGAGCCCGGCTGCCAAATTCGAAACGTCCAGCGATTGCGCCCACACGAAAGCTGCCAGCACGGAATGCTGTAGCTGGTTTTCACTGTCCCTTGGAACTGCATTCGCTGCCACACAGACATTCGCTTTCCCCAAAAGCTTTGCTTGGTAATGGGGCAACACTGTGTATGTGTCTCTCGCAGAGCCCGGCTGCCAAATTCGAAACGTCCAGCGATTTCGCCCACACGAAAGCTGCCAGCACGTAATGCTGTAGCTGGTTTTCACTGTCCCTTGGAACTGCATTCGCTGCCACACAGACATTCGCTTTCCCCAAAAGCTTTGGTTCGTAAAGGGGCAACAGTGTGTATGTGTCTCTCGCAGAGCCCGGCTGCCAAATTCGAAACGTCCAGCGATTTCTCCCACACGAAATCTGCCAGCACGGAATGCTGTAGCTGGTTTTCACTGTCCCTTGGAACTGCATTCGCTGCCACACAGACATTCGCTTTCCCCAAAAGCTTTGCTTGGTAATGGGGCAACACTGTGTATGTGTCTCTCGCAGAGCCCGGCTGCCAAATTCGAAACGTCCAGCGATTGCGCCCACACGAAAGCTGCCAGCACGGAATGCTGTAGCTGGTTTTCACTGTCCCTTGGAACTGCATTCGCTGCCACACAGACATTCGCTTTCCCCAAAAGCTTTGCTTGGTAGTGGGGCAACTCTGTGTATCTCTCTCTCGCAGAGCCCGGGTGCCAAATTCGAAACGTCCAGCGATTGCGCCCACACGAAAGCTGCCAGCACGGAATGCTGTAGCTGGTTTTCACTGTCCCTTGGAACTGCATTCGCTGCCACACAGACATTCGCTTTCCCCAAAAGCTTTGGTTCGTAAAGGGGCAACACTGTGTATGTGTCTCTCGCAGAGCCCGGCTGCCAAATTCGAAACGTCCAGCGATTGCGCCCACACGAAAGCTGCCAGCACGGAATGCTGTAGCTGGTTTTCACTGTCCCTTGGAACTGCATTCGCTGCCACACAGACATTCGCTTTCCCCAAAAGCTTTGCTTGGTAGTGGGGCAACACTGTTTATCTCTCTCTCGCAGAGCCCGGCTGCCAAATTCGAAACGTCCAGCGATTGCGCCCACACAAAAGCTGCCAGCACGGAATGCTGTAGCTGGTTTTCACTGTCCCTTGGAACTGCATTCGCTGCCACACAGACATTCGCTTTCCCCAAAAGCTTTGCTTGGTAAAGGGGCAACACTGTGTATGTGTCTCTCGCAGAGCCCGGCTAACAAATTCGAAACGTCCAGCGATTTCGCCCACACGAAAGCTGCCAGCACGGAATGCTGTAGCTGGTTTTCACTGTCCCTTGGAACTGCATTCCCTGCCACACAGACATTCGCTTTCCCCAAAAGCTTTGCTTGGTAATGGGGCAACACTGTGTATGTGTCTCTCGCAGAGCCCGGCTAACAAATTCGAAACGTCCAGCGATTGCGCCCACACGAAAGCTGCCAGCACGGAATGCTGTAGCTGGTTTTCACTGTCCCTTGGAACTGCATTCGCTGCCGCACAGACATTCGCTTTCCCCAGAAGCTTTGCTTGGTAATGGGGCAACACCGTGTATCTCTCTCTCGCAGAGCCCGGCTGCCAAATTCGAAACGTCCAGTGATTGCGCCCACAAGAAAGCTGCCAGCACGGAATGCTGTAGCTGGTTTTCACTGTCCCTTGGAACTGCATTCGCTGCCACACAGACATTCGCTTTCCCCAAAAGCTTTGCTTGGTAGTGGGGCAACACTGTGTATCTCTCTCTCGCAGAGCCCGGCTGCCAAATTCGAAACGTCCAGCGATTTCTCCCACACGAAAGCTGCCAGCACGGAATGCTGTAGCTGGTTTTCACTGTCCCTTGGAACTGCATTCGCTGCCACACAGACATTCGCTTTCCCCAAAAGCTTTGCTTGGTAAAGGGGCAACACTGTGTATGTGTCTCTCGCAGAGCCCGGCTGCCAAATTCGAAACGTCCAGCGATTTCGCCCACACGAAAGCTGCCAGCACGGAATGCTGTAGCTGGTTTTCACTGTCCCTTGGAACTGCATTCGCTGCCACACAGACATTCGCTTTCCCCAAAAGCTTTGGTTCGTAAAGGGGCAACACTGTGTATGTGTCTCTCGCAGAGCCCGGCTGCCAAATTCGAAACGTCCAGCGATTGCGCCCACACGAAAGCTGCCAGCACGGAATGCTGTAGCTGGTTTTCACTGTCCCTTGGAACTGCATTCGCTGCCGCACAGACATTCGCTTTCCCCAGAAGCTTTGCTTGGTAGTGGGGCAACACCGTGTATCTCTCTCTCGCAGAGCCCGGGTGCCAAATTCGAAACGTCCAGCGATTGCGCCCACACGAAAGCTGCCAGCACGGAATGCTGTAGCTGGTTTTCACTGTCCCTTGGAACTGCATTCGCTGCCGCACAGACATTCGCTTTCCCCAGAAGCTTTGCTTGGTAATGGGGCAACACCGTGTATCTCTCTCTCGCAGAGCCCGGCTGCCAAATTCGAAACGTCCAGTGATTGCGCCCACAAGAAAGCTGCCAGCACGGAATGCTGTAGCTGGTTTTCACTGTCCCTTGGAACTGCATTCGCTGCCACACAGACATTCGCTTTCCCCAAAAGCTTTGCTTGGTAGTGGGGCAACACTGTGTATCTCTCTCTCGCAGAGCCCGGCTGCCAAATTCGAAACGTCCAGCGATTTCTCCCACACGAAAGCTGCCAGCACGGAATGCTGTAGCTGGTTTTCACTGTCCCTTGGAACTGCATTCGCTGCCACACAGACATTCGCTTTCCCCAAAAGCTTTGGTTCGTAAAGGGGCAACACTGTGTATGTGTCTCTCGCAGAGCCCGGCTGCCAAATTCGAAACGTCCAGCGATTTCGCCCACACGAAAGCTGCCAGCACGTAATGCTGTAGCTGGTTTTCACTGTCCCTTGGAACTGCATTCGCTGCCACACAGACATTCGCTTTCCCCAAAAGCTTTGGTTCGTAAAGGGGCAACACTGTGTATGTGTCTCTCGCAGAGCCCGGCTGCCAAATTCGAAACGTCCAGCGATTGCGCCCACACGAAAGCTGCCAGCACGGAATGCTGTAGCTGGTTTTCACTGTCCCTTGGAACTGCATTCGCTGCCACACAGACATTCGCTTTCCCCAAAAGCTTTGCTTGGTAGTGGGGCAACACTGTTTATCTCTCTCTCGCAGAGCCCGGCTGCCAAATTCGAAACGTCCAGCGATTGCGCCCACACAAAAGCTGCCAGCACGGAATGCTGTAGCTGGTTTTCACTGTCCCTTGGAACTGCATTCGCTGCCACACAGACATTCGCTTTCCCCAAAAGCTTTGCTTGGTAAAGGGGCAACACTGTGTATGTGTCTCTCGCAGAGCCCGGCTAACAAATTCGAAACGTCCAGCGATTTCGCCCACACGAAAGCTGCCAGCACGGAATGCTGTAGCTGGTTTTCACTGTCCCTTGGAACTGCATTCCCTGCCACACAGACATTCGCTTTCCCCAAAAGCTTTGCTTGGTAATGGGGCAACACTGTGTATGTGTCTCTCGCAGAGCCCGGCTAACAAATTCGAAACGTCCAGCGATTGCGCCCACACGAAAGCTGCCAGCACGGAATGCTGTAGCTGGTTTTCACTGTCCCTTGGAACTGCATTCGCTGCCGCACAGACATTCGCTTTCCCCAGAAGCTTTGCTTGGTAATGGGGCAACACCGTGTATCTCTCTCTCGCAGAGCCCGGCTGCCAAATTCGAAACGTCCAGTGATTGCGCCCACAAGAAAGCTGCCAGCACGGAATGCTGTAGCTGGTTTTCACTGTCCCTTGGAACTGCATTCGCTGCCACACAGACATTCGCTTTCCCCAAAAGCTTTGCTTGGTAGTGGGGCAACACTGTGTATCTCTCTCTCGCAGAGCCCGGCTGCCAAATTCGAAACGTCCAGCGATTTCTCCCACACGAAAGCTGCCAGCACGGAATGCTGTAGCTGGTTTTCACTGTCCCTTGGAACTGCATTCGCTGCCACACAGACATTCGCTTTCCCCAAAAGCTTTGCTTGGTAAAGGGGCAACACTGTGTATGTGTCTCTCGCAGAGCCCGGCTAACAAATTCGAAACGTCCAGCGATTTCGCCCACACGAAAGCTGCCAGCACGGAATGCTGTAGCTGGTTTTCACTGTCCCTTGGAACTGCATTCGCTGCCACACAGACATTCGCTTTCCCCAAAAGCTTTGCTTGGTAATGGGGCAACACTGTGTATGTGTCTCTCGCAGAGCCCGGCTGCCAAATTCGAAACGTCCAGCGATTTCGCCCACACGAAAGCTGCCAGCACGTAATGCTGTAGCTGGTTTTCACTGTCCCTTGGAACTGCATTCGCTGCCACACAGACATTCGCTTTCCCCAAAAGCTTTGGTTCGTAAAGGGGCAAGACTGTGTATGTGTCTCTCGCAGAGCCCGGCTGCCAAATTCGAAACGTCCAGCGATTGCGCCCACACGAAAGCTGCCAGCACGGAATGCTGTAGCTGGTTTTCACTGTCCCTTGGAACTGCATTCGCTGCCACACAGACATTCGCTTTCCCCAAAAGCTTTGCTTGGTAGTGGGGCAACACTGTGTATGTGTCTCTCGCAGAGCCCGGCTGCCAAATTCGAAACGTCCAGCGATTGCGCCCACACGAAAGCTGCCAGCACGGAATGCTGTAGCTGGTTTTCACTGTCCCTTGGAACTGCATTCGCTGCCACACAGACATTCGCTTTCCCCAAAAGCTTTGGTTCGTAATGGGGCAACACTGTGTATGTGTCTCTCGCAGAGCCCGGCTAACAAATTCGAAACGTCCAGCGATTTCGCCCACACGAAAGCTGCCAGCACGGAATGCTGTAGCTGGTTTTCACTGTCCCTTGGAACTGCATTCGCTGCCACACAGACATTCGCTTTCCCCAAAAGCTTTGCTTGGTAATGGGGCAACACTGTGTATGTGTCTCTCGCAGAGCCCGGCTGCCAAATTCGAAACGTCCAGCGATTGCGCCCACACGAAAGCTGCCAGCACGGAATGCTGTAGCTGGTTTTCACTGTCCCTTGGAACTGCATTCGCTGCCACACAGACATTCGCTTTCCCCAAAAGCTTTGGTTCGTAAAGGGGCAACACTGTGTATGTGTCTCTCGCAGAGCCCGGGTGCCAAATTCGAAACGTCCAGCGATTGCGCCCACACGAAAGCTGCCAGCACGGAATGCTGTAGCTGGTTTTCACTGTCCCTTGGAACTGCATTCGCTGCCACACAGACATTCGCTTTCCCCAAAAGCTTTGGTTCGTAAAGGGGCAACACTGTGTATGTGTCTCTCGCAGAGCCCGGCTGCCAAATTCGAAACGTCCAGCGATTGCGCCCACACGAAAGCTGCCAGCACGGAATGCTGTAGCTGGTTTTCACTGTCCCTTGGAACTGCATTCGCTGCCACACAGACATTCGCTTTCCCCAAAAGCTTTGCTTGGTAGTGGGGCAACACTGTTTATCTCTCTCTCGCAGAGCCCGGCTGCCAAATTCGAAACGTCCAGCGATTGCGCCCACACAAAAGCTGCCAGCACGGAATGCTGTAGCTGGTTTTCACTGTCCCTTGGAACTGCATTCGCTGCCACACAGACATTCGCTTTCCCCAAAAGCTTTGCTTGGTAAAGGGGCAACACTGTGTATGTGTCTCTCGCAGAGCCCGGCTAACAAATTCGAAACGTCCAGCGATTTCGCCCACACGAAAGCTGCCAGCACGGAATGCTGTAGCTGGTTTTCACTGTCCCTTGGAACTGCATTCCCTGCCACACAGACATTCGCTTTCCCCAAAAGCTTTGCTTGGTAATGGGGCAACACTGTGTATGTGTCTCTCGCAGAGCCCGGCTAACAAATTCGAAACGTCCAGCGATTGCGCCCACACGAAAGCTGCCAGCACGGAATGCTGTAGCTGGTTTTCACTGTCCCTTGGAACTGCATTCGCTGCCGCACAGACATTCGCTTTCCCCAGAAGCTTTGCTTGGTAATGGGGCAACACCGTGTATCTCTCTCTCGCAGAGCCCGGCTGCCAAATTCGAAACGTCCAGTGATTGCGCCCACAAGAAAGCTGCCAGCACGGAATGCTGTAGCTGGTTTTCACTGTCCCTTGGAACTGCATTCGCTGCCACACAGACATTCGCTTTCCCCAAAAGCTTTGCTTGGTAGTGGGGCAACACTGTGTATCTCTCTCTCGCAGAGCCCGGCTGCCAAATTCGAAACGTCCAGCGATTTCTCCCACACGAAAGCTGCCAGCACGGAATGCTGTAGCTGGTTTTCACTGTCCCTTGGAACTGCATTCGCTGCCACACAGACATTCGCTTTCCCCAAAAGCTTTGCTTGGTAAAGGGGCAACACTGTGTATGTGTCTCTCGCAGAGCCCGGCTAACAAATTCGAAACGTCCAGCGATTTCGCCCACACGAAAGCTGCCAGCACGGAATGCTGTAGCTGGTTTTCACTGTCCCTTGGAACTGCATTCGCTGCCGCACAGACATTCGCTTTCCCCAAAAGCTTTGCTTGGTAATGGGGCAACACTGTGTATGTGTCTCTCGCAGAGCCCGGCTGCCAAATTCGAAACGTCCAGCGATTTCGCCCACACGAAAGCTGCCAGCACGTAATGCTGTAGCTGGTTTTCACTGTCCCTTGGAACTGCATTCGCTGCCACACAGACATTCGCTTTCCCCAAAAGCTTTGGTTCGTAAAGGGGCAAGACTGTGTATGTGTCTCTCGCAGAGCCCGGCTGCCAAATTCGAAACGTCCAGCGATTGCGCCCACACGAAAGCTGCCAGCACGGAATGCTGTAGCTGGTTTTCACTGTCCCTTGGAACTGCATTCGCTGCCACACAGACATTCGCTTTCCCCAAAAGCTTTGCTTGGTAGTGGGGCAACACTGTGTATCTCTCTCTCGCAGAGCCCGGCTGCCAAATTCGAAACGTCCAGCGATTGCGCCCACACGAAAGCTGCCAGCACGGAATGCTGTAGCTGGTTTTCACTGTCCCTTGGAACTGCATTCGCTGCCACACAGACATTCGCTTTCCCCAAAAGCTTTGCTTGGTAAAGGGGCAACACTGTTTATGTGTCTCTCGCAGAGCCCGGCTAACAAATTCGAAACGTCCAGCGATTTCGCCCACACGAAAGCTGCCAGCACGGAATGCTGTAGCTGGTTTTCACTGTCCCTTGGAACTGCATTCGCTGCCACACAGACATTCGCTTTCCCCAAAAGCTTTGCTTGGTAAAGGGGCAACACTGTGTATGTGTCTCTCGCAGAGCCCGGCTGCCAAATTCGAAACGTCCAGCGATTGCGCCCACACGAAAGCTGCCAGCACGGAATGCTGTAGCTGGTTTTCACTGTCCCTTGGAACTGCATTCGCTGCCACACAGACATTCGATTTCCCCAAAAGCTTTGCTTGGTAATGGGGCAAAACTGTGTATGTGTCTCTCGCAGAGCCCGGCTGCCAAATTCGAAACGTCCAGCGATTTCTCCCACACGAAAGCTGCCAGCACGGAATGCTATAGCTGGTTTTCACTGTCCCTTGGAACTGCATTCGCTGCCACACAGACATTCGCTTTCCCCAAAAGCTTTGGTTCGTAAAGGGGCAACACTGCGTATGTGTCTCTCGCAGAGCCCGGCTGCCAAATTCGAAACGTCCAGCGATTTCTCCCACACGAAAGCTGCCAGCACGGAATGCTGTAGCTGGTTTTCACTGTCCCTTGGAACTGCATTCGCTGCCACACAGACATTCGCTTTCCCCAAAAGCTTTGGTTCGTAAAGGGGCAACACTGTGTATGTGTCTCTCGCAGAGCCCGGCTGCCTAATTCGAAACGTCCAGCGATTGCGCCCATACGAAAGCTGCCAGCACGGAATGCTGTAGCTGGTTTTCACTGTCCCTTGGAACTGCA
Source organism: Mycteria americana (assembly GCF_035582795.1). Classification (NCBI taxonomy): domain Eukaryota; kingdom Metazoa; phylum Chordata; class Aves; order Ciconiiformes; family Ciconiidae; genus Mycteria; species Mycteria americana. The sequence continues at coordinate 20,990,369 of NC_134376.1, forward strand.
TTCGCTGCCACACAGACATGCGCTTTCCCCAGAAGCTTTGCTTGGTAATGGGACAACACTGTGTATCTCTCTCTCGCAGAGCCCGGCTGCCAAATTCGAAACGTCCAGCGATTGCGCCCTCAAGAAAGCTGCCAGCACGGAATGCTGTAGCTGGTTTTCACTGTCCCTTGGAACTGCATTCGCTGCCACAAAGACATTCGCTTTCCCCAAAAGCTTTGCTTGGTAGTGGGGCAACACTGTGTATGTGTCTCTCGCAGAGCCCGGCTGCCAAATTCGAAACGTCCAGCGATTGCGCCCACACGAAAGCTGCCAGCACGGAATGCTGTAGCTGGTTTTCACTGTCCCTTGGAACTGCATTCGCTGCCACACAGACATTCGCTTTCCCCAAAAGCTTTGCTTGGTAGTGGGGCAACACTGTGTATGTGTCTCTCGCAGAGCCCGGCTGCCAAATTCGAAACGTCCAGCGATTTCGCCCACACGAAAGCTGCCAGCACGGAATGCTGTAGCTGGTTTTCACTGTCCCTTGGAACTGCATTCGCTGCCACACAGACATTCGCTTTCCCCAAAAGCTTTGCTTGGTAATGGGGCAACACTGTGTATGTGTCTCTCGCAGAGCCCGGCTGCCAAATTCGAAACGTCCAGCGATTTCGCCCACACGAAAGCTGCCAGCACGGAATGCTGTAGCTGGTTTTCACTGTCCCTTGGAACTGCATTCGCTGCCGCACAGACATTCGCTTTCCCCAGAAGCTTTGCTTGGTAATGGGGCAACACCGTGTATCTCTCTCTCGCAGAGCCCGGCTGCCAAATTCGAAACGTCCAGCGATTGCGCCCACACGAAAGCTGCCAGCACGGAATGCTGTAGCTGGTTTTCACTGTCCCTTGGAACTGCATTCGCTGCCACACAGACATTCGCTTTCCCCAAAAGCTTAGGTTCGTAAAGGGGCAACAGTGTGTATGTGTCTCTCGCAGAGCCCGGCTGCCAAATTCGAAACGTCCAGCGATTTCTCCCACACGAAAGCTGCCAGCACGGAATGCTGTAGCTGGTTTTCACTGTCCCTTGGAACTGCATTCGCTGCCACACAGACATTCGCTTTCCCCAAAAGCTTTGCTTGGTAATGGGGCAACACTGTGTATGTGTCTCTCGCAGAGCCCGGCTGCCAAATTCGAAACGTCCAGCGATTGCGCCCACACGAAAGCTGCCAGCACGGAATGCTGTAGCTGGTTTTCACTGTCCCTTGGAACTGCATTCGCTGCCACACAGACATTCGCTTTCCCCAAAAGCTTTGCTTGGTAGTGGGGCAACACTGTGTATCTCTCTCTCGCAGAGCCCGGCTGCCAAATTCGAAACGTCCAGCGATTGCGCCCACACGAAAGCTGCCAGCACGGAATGCTGTAGCTGGTTTTCACTGTCCCTTGGAACTGCATTCGCTGCCACACAGACATTCGCTTTCCCCAAAAGCTTTGCTTGGTAACGGGGCAACACTGTGTATCTCTCTCTCGCAGAGCCCGGCTGCCAAATTCGAAACGTCCAGCGATTGCGCCCACACGAAAGCTGCCAGCACGGAATGCTGTAGCTGGTTTTCACTGTCCCTTGGAACTGCATTCGCTGCCACACAGACATTCGCTTTCCCCAAAAGCTTTGCTTGGTAATGGGGCAACACTGTGTATGTGTCTCTCGCAGAGCCCGGCTGCCAAATTCGAAACGTCCAGCGATTTCGCCCACACGAAAGCTGCCAGCACGTAATGCTGTAGCTGGTTTTCACTGTCCCTTGGAACTGCATTCGCTGCCACACAGACATTCGCTTTCCCCAAAAGCTTTGGTTCGTAAAGGGGCAACACTGTGTATGTGTCTCTCGCAGAGCCCGGCTGCCAAATTCGAAACGTCCAGCGATTTCTCCCACACGAAATCTGCCAGCACGGAATGCTGTAGCTGGTTTTCACTGTCCCTTGGAACTGCATTCGCTGCCACACAGACATTCGCTTTCCCCAAAAGCTTTGCTTGGTAATGGGGCAACACTGTGTATGTGTCTCTCGCAGAGCCCGGCTGCCAAATTCGAAACGTCCAGCGATTGCGCCCACACGAAAGCTGCCAGCACGGAATGCTGTAGCTGGTTTTCACTGTCCCTTGGAACTGCATTCGCTGCCACACAGACATTCGCTTTCCCCAAAAGCTTTGCTTGGTAGTGGGGCAACTCTGTGTATCTCTCTCTCGCAGAGCCCGGGTGCCAAATTCGAAACGTCCAGCGATTGCGCCCACACGAAAGCTGCCAGCACGGAATGCTGTAGCTGGTTTTCACTGTCCCTTGGAACTGCATTCGCTGCCACACAGACATTCGCTTTCCCCAAAAGCTTTGGTTCGTAAAGGGGCAACACTGTGTATCTCTCTCTCGCAGAGCCCGGCTGCCAAATTCGAAACGTCCAGCGATTGCGCCCACACGAAAGCTGCCAGCACGGAATGCTGTAGCTGGTTTTCACTGTCCCTTGGAACTGCATTCGCTGCCACACAGACATTCGCTTTCCCCAAAAGCTTTGCTTGGTAGTGGGGCAACACTGTTTATCTCTCTCTCGCAGAGCCCGGCTGCCAAATTCGAAACGTCCAGCGATTGCGCCCACACAAAAGCTGCCAGCACGGAATGCTGTAGCTGGTTTTCACTGTCCCTTGGAACTGCATTCGCTGCCACACAGACATTCGCTTTCCCCAAAAGCTTTGCTTGGTAAAGGGGCAACACTGTGTATGTGTCTCTCGCAGAGCCCGGCTAACAAATTCGAAACGTCCAGCGATTTCGCCCACACGAAAGCTGCCAGCACGGAATGCTGTAGCTGGTTTTCACTGTCCCTTGGAACTGCATTCCCTGCCACACAGACATTCGCTTTCCCCAAAAGCTTTGCTTGGTAATGGGGCAACACTGTGTATGTGTCTCTCGCAGAGCCCGGCTGCCAAATTCGAAACGTCCAGCGATTGCGCCCACACGAAAGCTGCCAGCACGGAATGCTGTAGCTGGTTTTCACTGTCCCTTGGAACTGCATTCCCTGCCACACAGACATTCGCTTTCCCCAGAAGCTTTGCTTGGTAATGGGGCAACACTGTGTATGTGTCTCTCGCAGAGCCCGGCTGCCAAATTCGAAACGTCCAGCGATTTCGCCCACACGAAAGCTGCCAGCACGGAATGCTGTAGCTGGTTTTCACTGTCCCTTGGAACTGCATTCGCTGCCGCACAGACATTCGCTTTCCCCAGAAGCTTCGCTTGGTAATGGGGCAACACCGTGTATCTCTCTCTCGCAGAGCCCGGCTGCCAAATTCGAAACGTCCAGCGATTGCGCCCACAAGAAAGCTGCCAGCACGGAATGCTGTAGCTGGTTTTCACTGTCCCTTGGAACTGCATTCGCTGCCACACAGACATTCGCTTTCCCCAAAAGCTTTGCTTGGTAAAGGGGCAACACTGTGTATGTGTCTCTCGCAGAGCCCGGCTAACAAATTCGAAACGTCCAGCGATTTCTCCCACACGAAAGCTGCCAGCACGGAATGCTGTAGCTGGTTTTCACTGTCCCTTGGAACTGCATTCGCTGCCACACAGACATTCGCTTTCCCCAAAAGCTTTGGTTCGTAAAGGGGCAACACTGTGTATGTGTCTCTCGCAGAGCCCGGCTGCCAAATTCGAAACGTCCAGCGATTGCGCCCACACGAAAGCTGCCAGCACGGAATGCTGTAGCTGGTTTTCACTGTCCCTTGGAACTGCATTCGCTGCCACACAGACATTCGCTTTCCCCAAAAGCTTTGCTTGGTAGTGGGGCAACACTGTGTATCTCTCTCTCGCAGAGCCCGGCTGCCAAATTCGAAACGTCCAGCGATTGCGCCCACACGAAAGCTGCCAGCACGGAATGCTGTAGCTGGTTTTCACTGTCCCTTGGAACTGCATTCGCTGCCACACAGACATTCGCTTTCCCCAAAAGCTTTGCTTGGTAAAGGGGCAACACTGTGTATGTGTCTCTCGCAGAGCCCGGCTGCCAAATTCGAAACGTCCAGCGATTGCGCCCATACGAAAGCTGCCAGCACGGAATGCTGTAGCTGGTTTTCACTGTCCCTTGGAACTGCATTCGCTGCCACACAGACATGCGCTTTCCCCAGAAGCTTTGCTTGGTAATGGGACAACACTGTGTATCTCTCTCTCGCAGAGCCCGGCTGCCAAATTCGAAACGTCCAGCGATTGCGCCCTCAAGAAAGCTGCCAGCACGGAATGCTGTAGCTGGTTTTCACTGTCCCTTGGAACTGCATTCGCTGCCACAAAGACATTCGCTTTCCCCAAAAGCTTTGCTTGGTAGTGGGGCAACACTGTGTATGTGTCTCTCGCAGAGCCCGGCTGCCAAATTCGAAACGTCCAGCGATTGCGCCCACACGAAAGCTGCCAGCACGGAATGCTGTAGCTGGTTTTCACTGTCCCTTGGAACTGCATTCGCTGCCACACAGACATTCGCTTTCCCCAAAAGCTTTGCTTGGTAGTGGGGCAACACTGTGTATGTGTCTCTCGCAGAGCCCGGCTGCCAAATTCGAAACGTCCAGCGATTTCGCCCACACGAAAGCTGCCAGCACGGAATGCTGTAGCTGGTTTTCACTGTCCCTTGGAACTGCATTCGCTGCCACACAGACATTCGCTTTCCCCAAAAGCTTTGCTTGGTAATGGGGCAACACTGTGTATGTGTCTCTCGCAGAGCCCGGCTGCCAAATTCGAAACGTCCAGCGATTTCGCCCACACGAAAGCTGCCAGCACGGAATGCTGTAGCTGGTTTTCACTGTCCCTTGGAACTGCATTCGCTGCCGCACAGACATTCGCTTTCCCCAGAAGCTTTGCTTGGTAATGGGGCAACACCGTGTATCTCTCTCTCGCAGAGCCCGGCTGCCAAATTCGAAACGTCCAGCGATTGCGCCCACACGAAAGCTGCCAGCACGGAATGCTGTAGCTGGTTTTCACTGTCCCTTGGAACTGCATTCGCTGCCACACAGACATTCGCTTTCCCCAAAAGCTTAGGTTCGTAAAGGGGCAACAGTGTGTATGTGTCTCTCGCAGAGCCCGGCTGCCAAATTCGAAACGTCCAGCGATTTCTCCCACACGAAAGCTGCCAGCACGGAATGCTGTAGCTGGTTTTCACTGTCCCTTGGAACTGCATTCGCTGCCACACAGACATTCGCTTTCCCCAAAAGCTTTGCTTGGTAATGGGGCAACACTGTGTATGTGTCTCTCGCAGAGCCCGGCTGCCAAATTCGAAACGTCCAGCGATTGCGCCCACACGAAAGCTGCCAGCACGGAATGCTGTAGCTGGTTTTCACTGTCCCTTGGAACTGCATTCGCTGCCACACAGACATTCGCTTTCCCCAAAAGCTTTGCTTGGTAGTGGGGCAACACTGTGTATCTCTCTCTCGCAGAGCCCGGCTGCCAAATTCGAAACGTCCAGCGATTGCGCCCACACGAAAGCTGCCAGCACGGAATGCTGTAGCTGGTTTTCACTGTCCCTTGGAACTGCATTCGCTGCCACACAGACATTCGCTTTCCCCAAAAGCTTTGCTTGGTAAAGGGGCAACACTGTGTATCTCTCTCTCGCAGAGCCCGGCTGCCAAATTCGAAACGTCCAGCGATTGCGCCCACACGAAAGCTGCCAGCACGGAATGCTGTAGCTGGTTTTCACTGTCCCTTGGAACTGCATTCGCTGCCACACAGACATTCGCTTTCCCCAAAAGCTTTGCTTGGTAATGGGGCAACACTGTGTATGTGTCTCTCGCAGAGCCCGGCTGCCAAATTCGAAACGTCCAGCGATTTCGCCCACACGAAAGCTGCCAGCACGTAATGCTGTAGCTGGTTTTCACTGTCCCTTGGAACTGCATTCGCTGCCACACAGACATTCGCTTTCCCCAAAAGCTTTGGTTCGTAAAGGGGCAACACTGTGTATGTGTCTCTCGCAGAGCCCGGCTGCCAAATTCGAAACGTCCAGCGATTTCTCCCACACGAAATCTGCCAGCACGGAATGCTGTAGCTGGTTTTCACTGTCCCTTGGAACTGCATTCGCTGCCACACAGACATTCGCTTTCCCCAAAAGCTTTGCTTGGTAATGGGGCAACACTGTGTATGTGTCTCTCGCAGAGCCCGGCTGCCAAATTCGAAACGTCCAGCGATTGCGCCCACACGAAAGCTGCCAGCACGGAATGCTGTAGCTGGTTTTCACTGTCCCTTGGAACTGCATTCGCTGCCACACAGACATTCGCTTTCCCCAAAAGCTTTGCTTGGTAGTGGGGCAACTCTGTGTATCTCTCTCTCGCAGAGCCCGGGTGCCAAATTCGAAACGTCCAGCGATTGCGCCCACACGAAAGCTGCCAGCACGGAATGCTGTAGCTGGTTTTCACTGTCCCTTGGAACTGCATTCGCTGCCACACAGACATTCGCTTTCCCCAAAAGCTTTGGTTCGTAAAGGGGCAACACTGTGTATCTCTCTCTCGCAGAGCCCGGCTGCCAAATTCGAAACGTCCAGCGATTGCGCCCACACGAAAGCTGCCAGCACGGAATGCTGTAGCTGGTTTTCACTGTCCCTTGGAACTGCATTCGCTGCCACACAGACATTCGCTTTCCCCAAAAGCTTTGCTTGGTAGTGGGGCAACACTGTTTATCTCTCTCTCGCAGAGCCCGGCTGCCAAATTCGAAACGTCCAGCGATTGCGCCCACACAAAAGCTGCCAGCACGGAATGCTGTAGCTGGTTTTCACTGTCCCTTGGAACTGCATTCGCTGCCACACAGACATTCGCTTTCCCCAAAAGCTTTGCTTGGTAAAGGGGCAACACTGTGTATGTGTCTCTCGCAGAGCCCGGCTAACAAATTCGAAACGTCCAGCGATTTCGCCCACACGAAAGCTGCCAGCACGGAATGCTGTAGCTGGTTTTCACTGTCCCTTGGAACTGCATTCCCTGCCACACAGACATTCGCTTTCCCCAAAAGCTTTGCTTGGTAATGGGGCAACACTGTGTATGTGTCTCTCGCAGAGCCCGGCTGCCAAATTCGAAACGTCCAGCGATTGCGCCCACACGAAAGCTGCCAGCACGGAATGCTGTAGCTGGTTTTCACTGTCCCTTGGAACTGCATTCCCTGCCACACAGACATTCGCTTTCCCCAGAAGCTTTGCTTGGTAATGGGGCAACACTGTGTATGTGTCTCTCGCAGAGCCCGGCTGCCAAATTCGAAACGTCCAGCGATTTCGCCCACACGAAAGCTGCCAGCACGGAATGCTGTAGCTGGTTTTCACTGTCCCTTGGAACTGCATTCGCTGCCGCACAGACATTCGCTTTCCCCAGAAGCTTCGCTTGGTAATCGGGCAACACCGTGTATCTCTCTCTCGCAGAGCCCGGCTGCCAAATTCGAAACGTCCAGCGATTTCTCCCACACGAAAGCTGCCAGCACGGAATGCTGTAGCTGGTTTTCACTGTCCCTTGGAACTGCATTCGCTGCCACACAGACATTCGCTTTCCCCAAAAGCTTTGCTTGGTAAAGGGGCAACACTGTGTATGTGTCTCTCGCAGAGCCCGGCTGCCAAATTCGAAACGTCCAGCGATTGCGCCCACACGAAAGCTGCCAGCACGGAATGCTGTAGCTGGTTTTCACTGTCCCTTGGAACTGCATTCGCTGCCACACAGACATTCGCTTTCCCCAAAAGCTTTGCTTGGTAGTGGGGCAACACTGTGTATCTCTCTCTCGTAGAGCCCGGCTGCCAAATTCGAAACGTCCAGCGATTGCGCCCACACGAAAGCTGCCAGCACGGAATGCTGTAGCTGGTTTTCACTGTCCCTTGGAACTGCATTCGCTGCCACACAGACATTCGCTTTCCCCAAAAGCTTTGCTTGGTAAAGGGGCAACACTGTGTATGTGTCTCTCGCAGAGCCCGGCTGCCAAATTCGAAACGTCCAGCGATTGCGCCCACACGAAAGCTGCCAGCACGGAATGCTGTAGCTGGTTTTCACTGTCCCTTGGAACTGCATTCGCTGCCACACAGACATTCGCTTTCCCCAAAACCTTTGGTTCGTAAAGGGGCAACACTGTGTATGTGTCTCTCGCAGAGCCCGGCTGCCAAATTCGAAACGTCCAGCGATTGCGCCCACACGAAAGCTGCCAGCACGGAATGCTGTAGCTGGTTTTCACTGTCCCTTGGAACTGCATTCCCTGCCACACAGACATTCGCTTTCCCCAGAAGCTTTGCTTGGTAATGGGGCAACACTGTGTATGTGTCTCTCGCAGAGCCCGGCTGCCAAATTCGAAACGTCCAGCGATTTCGCCCACACGAAAGCTGCCAGCACGGAATGCTGTAGCTGGTTTTCACTGTCCCTTGGAACTGCATTCGCTGCCGCACAGACATTCGCTTTCCCCAGAAGCTTCGCTTGGTAATGGGGCAACACCGTGTATCTCTCTCTCGCAGAGCCCGGCTGCCAAATTCGAAACGTCCAGCGATTGCGCCCACAAGAAAGCTGCCAGCACGGAATGCTGTAGCTGGTTTTCACTGTCCCTTGGAACTGCATTCGCTGCCACACAGACATTCGCTTTCCCCAAAAGCTTTGGTTCGTAAAGGGGCAACACTGTGTATGTGTCTCTCGCAGAGCCCGGCTGCCAAATTCGAAACGTCCAGCGATTGCGCCCACACGAAAGCTGCCAGCACGGAATGCTGTAGCTGGTTTTCACTGTCCCTTGGAACTGCATTCGCTGCCACACAGACATTCGCTTTCCCCAAAAGCTTTGCTTGGTAATGGGGCAACACTGTGTATGTGTCTCTCGCAGAGCCCGGCTGCCAAATTCGAAACGTCCAGCGATTGCGCCCACACGAAAGCTGCCAGCACGGAATGCTGTAGCTGGTTTTCACTGTCCCTTGGAACTGCATTCGCTGCCACACAGACATTCGCTTTCCCCAAAAGCTTTGCTTGGTAGTGGGGCAACACTGTGTATCTCTCTCTCGCAGAGCCCGGCTGCCAAATTCGAAACGTCCAGCGATTGCGCCCACACGAAAGCTGCCAGCACGGAATGCTGTAGCTGGTTTTCACTGTCCCTTGGAACTGCATTCGCTGCCACACAGACATTCGCTTTCCCCAAAAGCTTTGCTTGGTAGTGGGGCAACACTGTGTATCTCTCTCTCGCAGAGCCCGGCTGCCAAATTCGAAACGTCCAGCGATTGCGCCCACACGAAAGCTGCCAGCACGGAATGCTGTAGCTGGTTTTCACTGTCCCTTGGAACTGCATTCGCTGCCACACAGACATTCGCTTTCCCCAAAAGCTTTGCTTGGTAAAGGGGCAACACTGTGTATGTGTCTCTCGCAGAGCCCGGCTGCCAAATTCGAAACGTCCAGCGATTGCGCCCACACGAAAGCTGCCAGCACGGAATGCTGTAGCTGGTTTTCACTGTCCCTTGGAACTGCATTCGCTGCCACACAGACATTCGCTTTCCCCAAAAGCTTTGGTTCGTAAAGGGGCAACACTGTGTATGTGTCTCTCGCAGAGCCCGGCTGCCAAATTCGAAACGTCCAGCGATTGCGCCCACACGAAAGCTGCCAGCACGGAATGCTGTAGCTGGTTTTCACTGTCCCTTGGAACTGCATTCCCTGCCACACAGACATTCGCTTTCCCCAAAAGCTTTGCTTGGTAATGGGGCAACACTGTGTATGTGTCTCTCGCAGAGCCCGGCTGCCAAATTCGAAACGTCCAGCGATTTCGCCCACACGAAAGCTGCCAGCACAGAATGCTGTAGCTGGTTTTCACTGTCCCTTGGAACTGCATTCGCTGCCGCACAGACATTCGCTTTCCCCAGAAGCTTTGCTTGGTAATGGGGCAACACCGTGTATCTCTCTCTCGCAGAGCCCGGCTGCCAAATTCGAAACGTCCAGCGATTGCGCCCACAAGAAAGCTGCCAGCACGGAATGCTGTAGCTGGTTTTCACTGTCCCTTGGAACTGCATTCGCTGCCACACAGACATTCGCTTTCCCCAAAAGCGTAGGTTCGTAAAGGGGCAACAGTGTGTATGTGTCTCTCGCAGAGCCCGGCTGCCAAATTCGAAACGTCCAGCGATTTCTCCCACACGAAATCTGCCAGCACGGAATGCTGTAGCTGGTTTTCACTGTCCCTTGGAACTGCATTCGCTGCCACACAGACATTCGCTTTCCCCAAAAGCTTTGCTTGGTAATGGGGCAACACTGTGTATGTGTCTCTCGCAGAGCCCGGCTGCCAAATTCGAAACGTCCAGCGATTGCGCCCACACGAAAGCTGCCAGCACGGAATGCTGTAGCTGGTTTTCACTGTCCCTTGGAACTGCATTCGCTGCCACACAGACATTCGCTTTCCCCAAAAGCTTTGCTTGGTAGTGGGGCAACACTGTGTATCTCTCTCTCGCAGAGCCCGGCTGCCAAATTCGAAACGTCCAGCGATTGCGCCCACACGAAAGCTGCCAGCACGGAATGCTGTAGCTGGTTTTCACTGTCCCTTGGAACTGCATTCGCTGCCACACAGACATTCGCTTTCCCCAAAAGCTTTGCTTGGTAAAGGGGCAACACTGTGTATGTGTCTCTCGCAGAGCCCGGCTGCCAAATTCGAAACGTCCAGCGATTTCTCCCACACGAAAGCTGCCAGCACGGAATGCTGTAGCTGGTTTTCACTGTCCCTTGGAACTGCATTCGCTGCCACACAGACATTCGCTTTCCCCAAAAGCTTTGCTTGGTAGTGGGGCAACACTGTGTATGTGTCTCTCGCAGAGCCCGGCTGCCAAATTCGAAACGTCCAGCGATTGCGCCCACACGAAAGCTGCCAGCACGGAATGCTGTAGCTGGTTTTCACTGTCCCTTGGAACTGCATTCGCTGCCACACAGACATTCGCTTTCCCCAAAAGCTTTGCTTGGTAAAGGGGCAACACTGTGTATGTGTCTCTCGCAGAGCCCGGCTGCCAAATTCGAAACGTCCAGCGATTGCGCCCACACGAAAGCTGCCAGCACGGAATGCTGTAGCTGGTTTTCACTGTCCCTTGGAACTGCATTCGCTGCCACACAGACATTCGCTTTCCCCAAAAGCTTTGCTTGGTAGTGGGGCAACACTGTGTATCTCTCTCTCGCAGAGCCCGGCTGCCAAATTCGAAACGTCCAGCGATTGCGCCCACACGAAAGCTGCCAGCACGGAATGCTGTAGCTGGTTTTCACTGTCCCTTGGAACTGCATTCGCTGCCACACAGACATTCGCTTTCCCCAAAAGCTTTGCTTGGTAGTGGGGCAACACTGTGTATCTCTCTCTCGCAGAGCCCGGCTGCCAAATTCGAAACGTCCAGCGATTGCGCCCACACGAAAGCTGCCAGCACGGAATGCTGTAGCTGGTTTTCACTGTCCCTTGGAACTGCATTCGCTGCCACACAGACATTCGCTTTCCCCAAAAGCTTTGCTTGGTAAAGGGGCAACACTGTGTATGTGTCTCTCGCAGAGCCCGGCTGCCAAATTCGAAACGTCCAGCGATTGCGCCCACACGAAAGCTGCCAGCACGGAATGCTGTAGCTGGTTTTCACTGTCCCTTGGAACTGCATTCGCTGCCACACAGACATTCGCTTTCCCCAAAAGCTTTGGTTCGTAAAGGGGCAACACTGTGTATGTGTCTCTCGCAGAGCCCGGCTGCCAAATTCGAAACGTCCAGCGATTGCGCCCACACGAAATCTGCCAGCACGGAATGCTGTAGCTGGTTTTCACTGTCCCTTGGAACTGCATTCGCTGCCACACAGACATTCGCTTTCCCCAAAAGCTTTGCTTGGTAATGGGGCAACACTGTGTATGTGTCTCTCGCAGAGCCCGGCTGCCAAATTCGAAACGTCCAGCGATTGCGCCCACACGAAAGCTGCCAGCACGGAATGCTGTAGCTGGTTTTCACTGTCCCTTGGAACTGCATTCGCTGCCACACAGACATTCGCTTTCCCCAAAAGCTTTGCTTGGTAGTGGGGCAACTCTGTGTATCTCTCTCTCGCAGAGCCCGGGTGCCAAATTCGAAACGTCCAGCGATTGCGCCCACACGAAAGCTGCCAGCACGGAATGCTGTAGCTGGTTTTCACTGTCCCTTGGAACTGCATTCGCTGCCACACAGACATTCGCTTTCCCCAAAAGCTTTGGTTCGTAAAGGGGCAACACTGTGTATCTCTCTCTCGCAGAGCCCGGCTGCCAAATTCGAAACGTCCAGCGATTGCGCCCACACGAAAGCTGCCAGCACGGAATGCTGTAGCTGGTTTTCACTGTCCCTTGGAACTGCATTCGCTGCCACACAGACATTCGCTTTCCCCAAAAGCTTAGGTTCGTAAAGGGGCAACAGTGTGTATGTGTCTCTCGCAGAGCCCGGCTGCCAAATTCGAAACGTCCAGCGATTTCTCCCACACGAAAGCTGCCAGCACGGAATGCTGTAGCTGGTTTTCACTGTCCCTTGGAACTGCATTCGCTGCCACACAGACATTCGCTTTCCCCAAAAGCTTTGCTTGGTAATGGGGCAACACTGTGTATGTGTCTCTCGCAGAGCCCGGCTGCCAAATTCGAAACGTCCAGCGATTGCGCCCACACGAAAGCTGCCAGCACGGAATGCTGTAGCTGGTTTTCACTGTCCCTTGGAACTGCATTCGCTGCCACACAGACATTCGCTTTCCCCAAAAGCTTTGCTTGGTAGTGGGGCAACACTGTGTATCTCTCTCTCGCAGAGCCCGGCTGCCAAATTCGAAACGTCCAGCGATTGCGCCCACACGAAAGCTGCCAGCACGGAATGCTGTAGCTGGTTTTCACTGTCCCTTGGAACTGCATTCGCTGCCACACAGACATTCGCTTTCCCCAAAAGCTTTGCTTGGTAAAGGGGCAACACTGTGTATCTCTCTCTCGCAGAGCCCGGCTGCCAAATTCGAAACGTCCAGCGATTGCGCCCACACGAAAGCTGCCAGCACGGAATGCTGTAGCTGGTTTTCACTGTCCCTTGGAACTGCATTCGCTGCCACACAGACATTCGCTTTCCCCAAAAGCTTTGCTTGGTAATGGGGCAACACTGTGTATGTGTCTCTCGCAGAGCCCGGCTGCCAAATTCGAAACGTCCAGCGATTTCGCCCACACGAAAGCTGCCAGCACGTAATGCTGTAGCTGGTTTTCACTGTCCCTTGGAACTGCATTCGCTGCCACACAGACATTCGCTTTCCCCAAAAGCTTTGGTTCGTAAAGGGGCAACACTGTGTATGTGTCTCTCGCAGAGCCCGGCTGCCAAATTCGAAACGTCCAGCGATTTCTCCCACACGAAAGCTGCCAGCACGGAATGCTGTAGCTGGTTTTCACTGTCCCTTGGAACTGCATTCGCTGCCACACAGACATTCGCTTTCCCCAAAAGCTTTGGTTCGTAAAGGGGCAACACTGTGTATGTGTCTCTCGCAGAGCCCGGCTGCCAAATTCGAAACGTCCAGCGATTGCGCCCACACGAAAGCTGCCAGCACGGAATGCTGTAGCTGGTTTTCACTGTCCCTTGGAACTGCATTCGCTGCCACACAGACATTCGCTTTCCCCAAAAGCTTTGCTTGGTAGTGGGGCAACACTGTGTATCTCTCTCTCGCAGAGCCCGGCTGCCAAATTCGAAACGTCCAGCGATTGCGCCCACACGAAAGCTGCCAGCACGGAATGCTGTAGCTGGTTTTCACTGTCCCTTGGAACTGCATTCGCTGCCACACAGACATTCGCTTTCCCCAAAAGCTTTGCTTGGTAAAGGGGCAACACTGTGTATGTGTCTCTCGCAGAGCCCGGCTGCCAAATTCGAAACGTCCAGCGATTGCGCCCATACGAAAGCTGCCAGCACGGAATGCTGTAGCTGGTTTTCACTGTCCCTTGGAACTGCATTCGCTGCCACACAGACATGCGCTTTCCCCAGAAGCTTTGCTTGGTAATGGGACAACACTGTGTATCTCTCTCTCGCAGAGCCCGGCTGCCAAATTCGAAACGTCCAGCGATTGCGCCCTCAAGAAAGCTGCCAGCACGGAATGCTGTAGCTGGTTTTCACTGTCCCTTGGAACTGCATTCGCTGCCACAAAGACATTCGCTTTCCCCAAAAGCTTTGCTTGGTAGTGGGGCAACACTGTGTATGTGTCTCTCGCAGAGCCCGGCTGCCAAATTCGAAACGTCCAGCGATTGCGCCCACACGAAAGCTGCCAGCACGGAATGCTGTAGCTGGTTTTCACTGTCCCTTGGAACTGCATTCGCTGCCACACAGACATTCGCTTTCCCCAAAAGCTTTGCTTGGTAGTGGGGCAACACTGTGTATGTGTCTCTCGCAGAGCCCGGCTGCCAAATTCGAAACGTCCAGCGATTTCGCCCACACGAAAGCTGCCAGCACGGAATGCTGTAGCTGGTTTTCACTGTCCCTTGGAACTGCATTCGCTGCCACACAGACATTCGCTTTCCCCAAAAGCTTTGCTTGGTAATGGGGCAACACTGTGTATGTGTCTCTCGCAGAGCCCGGCTGCCAAATTCGAAACGTCCAGCGATTTCGCCCACACGAAAGCTGCCAGCACGGAATGCTGTAGCTGGTTTTCACTGTCCCTTGGAACTGCATTCGCTGCCGCACAGACATTCGCTTTCCCCAGAAGCTTTGCTTGGTAATGGGGCAACACCGTGTATCTCTCTCTCGCAGAGCCCGGCTGCCAAATTCGAAACGTCCAGCGATTGCGCCCACACGAAAGCTGCCAGCACGGAATGCTGTAGCTGGTTTTCACTGTCCCTTGGAACTGCATTCGCTGCCACACAGACATTCGCTTTCCCCAAAAGCTTAGGTTCGTAAAGGGGCAACAGTGTGTATGTGTCTCTCGCAGAGCCCGGCTGCCAAATTCGAAACGTCCAGCGATTTCTCCCACACGAAAGCTGCCAGCACGGAATGCTGTAGCTGGTTTTCACTGTCCCTTGGAACTGCATTCGCTGCCACACAGACATTCGCTTTCCCCAAAAGCTTTGCTTGGTAATGGGGCAACACTGTGTATGTGTCTCTCGCAGAGCCCGGCTGCCAAATTCGAAACGTCCAGCGATTGCGCCCACACGAAAGCTGCCAGCACGGAATGCTGTAGCTGGTTTTCACTGTCCCTTGGAACTGCATTCGCTGCCACACAGACATTCGCTTTCCCCAAAAGCTTTGCTTGGTAGTGGGGCAACACTGTGTATCTCTCTCTCGCAGAGCCCGGCTGCCAAATTCGAAACGTCCAGCGATTGCGCCCACACGAAAGCTGCCAGCACGGAATGCTGTAGCTGGTTTTCACTGTCCCTTGGAACTGCATTCGCTGCCACACAGACATTCGCTTTCCCCAAAAGCTTTGCTTGGTAAAGGGGCAACACTGTGTATCTCTCTCTCGCAGAGCCCGGCTGCCAAATTCGAAACGTCCAGCGATTGCGCCCACACGAAAGCTGCCAGCACGGAATGCTGTAGCTGGTTTTCACTGTCCCTTGGAACTGCATTCGCTGCCACACAGACATTCGCTTTCCCCAAAAGCTTTGCTTGGTAATGGGGCAACACTGTGTATGTGTCTCTCGCAGAGCCCGGCTGCCAAATTCGAAACGTCCAGCGATTTCGCCCACACGAAAGCTGCCAGCACGTAATGCTGTAGCTGGTTTTCACTGTCCCTTGGAACTGCATTCGCTGCCACACAGACATTCGCTTTCCCCAAAAGCTTTGGTTCGTAAAGGGGCAACACTGTGTATGTGTCTCTCGCAGAGCCCGGCTGCCAAATTCGAAACGTCCAGCGATTTCTCCCACACGAAATCTGCCAGCACGGAATGCTGTAGCTGGTTTTCACTGTCCCTTGGAACTGCATTCGCTGCCACACAGACATTCGCTTTCCCCAAAAGCTTTGCTTGGTAATGGGGCAACACTGTGTATGTGTCTCTCGCAGAGCCCGGCTGCCAAATTCGAAACGTCCAGCGATTGCGCCCACACGAAAGCTGCCAGCACGGAATGCTGTAGCTGGTTTTCACTGTCCCTTGGAACTGCATTCGCTGCCACACAGACATTCGCTTTCCCCAAAAGCTTTGCTTGGTAGTGGGGCAACTCTGTGTATCTCTCTCTCGCAGAGCCCGGCTGCCAAATTCGAAACGTCCAGCGATTGCGCCCACACGAAAGCTGCCAGCACGGAATGCTGTAGCTGGTTTTCACTGTCCCTTGGAACTGCATTCGCTGCCACACAGACATTCGCTTTCCCCAAAAGCTTTGCTTGGTAAAGGGGCAACACTGTGTATCTCTCTCTCGCAGAGCCCGGCTGCCAAATTCGAAACGTCCAGCGATTGCGCCCACACGAAAGCTGCCAGCACGGAATGCTGTAGCTGGTTTTCACTGTCCCTTGGAACTGCATTCGCTGCCACACAGACATTCGCTTTCCCCAAAAGCTTTGCTTGGTAATGGGGCAACACTGTGTATGTGTCTCTCGCAGAGCCCGGCTGCCAAATTCGAAACGTCCAGCGATTTCGCCCACACGAAAGCTGCCAGCACGTAATGCTGTAGCTGGTTTTCACTGTCCCTTGGAACTGCATTCGCTGCCACACAGACATTCGCTTTCCCCAAAAGCTTTGGTTCGTAAAGGGGCAACACTGTGTATGTGTCTCTCGCAGAGCCCGGCTGCCAAATTCGAAACGTCCAGCGATTTCTCCCACACGAAATCTGCCAGCACGGAATGCTGTAGCTGGTTTTCACTGTCCCTTGGAACTGCATTCGCTGCCACACAGACATTCGCTTTCCCCAAAAGCTTTGCTTGGTAATGGGGCAACACTGTGTATGTGTCTCTCGCAGAGCCCGGCTGCCAAATTCGAAACGTCCAGCGATTGCGCCCACACGAAAGCTGCCAGCACGGAATGCTGTAGCTGGTTTTCACTGTCCCTTGGAACTGCATTCGCTGCCACACAGACATTCGCTTTCCCCAAAAGCTTTGCTTGGTAGTGGGGCAACTCTGTGTATCTCTCTCTCGCAGAGCCCGGGTGCCAAATTCGAAACGTCCAGCGATTGCGCCCACACGAAAGCTGCCAGCACGGAATGCTGTAGCTGGTTTTCACTGTCCCTTGGAACTGCATTCGCTGCCACACAGACATTCGCTTTCCCCAAAAGCTTTGGTTCGTAAAGGGGCAACACTGTGTATCTCTCTCTCGCAGAGCCCGGCTGCCAAATTCGAAACGTCCAGCGATTGCGCCCACACGAAAGCTGCCAGCACGGAATGCTGTAGCTGGTTTTCACTGTCCCTTGGAACTGCATTCGCTGCCACACAGACATTCGCTTTCCCCAAAAGCTTTGCTTGGTAGTGGGGCAACACTGTTTATCTCTCTCTCGCAGAGCCCGGCTGCCAAATTCGAAACGTCCAGCGATTGCGCCCACACAAAAGCTGCCAGCACGGAATGCTGTAGCTGGTTTTCACTGTCCCTTGGAACTGCATTCGCTGCCACACAGACATTCGCTTTCCCCAAAAGCTTTGCTTGGTAAAGGGGCAACACTGTGTATGTGTCTCTCGCAGAGCCCGGCTAACAAATTCGAAACGTCCAGCGATTTCGCCCACACGAAAGCTGCCAGCACGGAATGCTGTAGCTGGTTTTCACTGTCCCTTGGAACTGCATTCCCTGCCACACAGACATTCGCTTTCCCCAAAAGCTTTGCTTGGTAATGGGGCAACACTGTGTATGTGTCTCTCGCAGAGCCCGGCTGCCAAATTCGAAACGTCCAGCGATTGCGCCCACACGAAAGCTGCCAGCACGGAATGCTGTAGCTGGTTTTCACTGTCCCTTGGAACTGCATTCCCTGCCACACAGACATTCGCTTTCCCCAGAAGCTTTGCTTGGTAATGGGGCAACACTGTGTATGTGTCTCTCGCAGAGCCCGGCTGCCAAATTCGAAACGTCCAGCGATTTCGCCCACACGAAAGCTGCCAGCACGGAATGCTGTAGCTGGTTTTCACTGTCCCTTGGAACTGCATTCGCTGCCGCACAGACATTCGCTTTCCCCAGAAGCTTCGCTTGGTAATCGGGCAACACCGTGTATCTCTCTCTCGCAGAGCCCGGCTGCCAAATTCGAAACGTCCAGCGATTTCTCCCACACGAAAGCTGCCAGCACGGAATGCTGTAGCTGGTTTTCACTGTCCCTTGGAACTGCATTCGCTGCCACACAGACATTCGCTTTCCCCAAAAGCTTTGCTTGGTAAAGGGGCAACACTGTGTATGTGTCTCTCGCAGAGCCCGGCTGCCAAATTCGAAACGTCCAGCGATTGCGCCCACACGAAAGCTGCCAGCACGGAATGCTGTAGCTGGTTTTCACTGTCCCTTGGAACTGCATTCGCTGCCACACAGACATTCGCTTTCCCCAAAAGCTTTGCTTGGTAGTGGGGCAACACTGTGTATCTCTCTCTCGCAGAGCCCGGCTGCCAAATTCGAAACGTCCAGCGATTGCGCCCACACGAAAGCTGCCAGCACGGAATGCTGTAGCTGGTTTTCACTGTCCCTTGGAACTGCATTCGCTGCCACACAGACATTCGCTTTCCCCAAAAGCTTTGCTTGGTAAAGGGGCAACACTGTGTATGTGTCTCTCGCAGAGCCCGGCTGCCAAATTCGAAACGTCCAGCGATTGCGCCCACACGAAAGCTGCCAGCACGGAATGCTGTAGCTGGTTTTCACTGTCCCTTGGAACTGCATTCGCTGCCACACAGACATTCGCTTTCCCCAAAACCTTTGGTTCGTAAAGGGGCAACACTGTGTATGTGTCTCTCGCAGAGCCCGGCTGCCAAATTCGAAACGTCCAGCGATTGCGCCCACACGAAAGCTGCCAGCACGGAATGCTGTAGCTGGTTTTCACTGTCCCTTGGAACTGCATTCCCTGCCACACAGACATTCGCTTTCCCCAGAAGCTTTGCTTGGTAATGGGGCAACACTGTGTATGTGTCTCTCGCAGAGCCCGGCTGCCAAATTCGAAACGTCCAGCGATTTCGCCCACACGAAAGCTGCCAGCACGGAATGCTGTAGCTGGTTTTCACTGTCCCTTGGAACTGCATTCGCTGCCGCACAGACATTCGCTTTCCCCAGAAGCTTCGCTTGGTAATGGGGCAACACCGTGTATCTCTCTCTCGCAGAGCCCGGCTGCCAAATTCGAAACGTCCAGCGATTGCGCCCACAAGAAAGCTGCCAGCACGGAATGCTGTAGCTGGTTTTCACTGTCCCTTGGAACTGCATTCGCTGCCACACAGACATTCGCTTTCCCCAAAAGCTTTGGTTCGTAAAGGGGCAACACTGTGTATGTGTCTCTCGCAGAGCCCGGCTGCCAAATTCGAAACGTCCAGCGATTGCGCCCACACGAAAGCTGCCAGCACGGAATGCTGTAGCTGGTTTTCACTGTCCCTTGGAACTGCATTCGCTGCCACACAGACATTCGCTTTCCCCAAAAGCTTTGCTTGGTAATGGGGCAACACTGTGTATGTGTCTCTCGCAGAGCCCGGCTGCCAAATTCGAAACGTCCAGCGATTGCGCCCACACGAAAGCTGCCAGCACGGAATGCTGTAGCTGGTTTTCACTGTCCCTTGGAACTGCATTCGCTGCCACACAGACATTCGCTTTCCCCAAAAGCTTTGCTTGGTAGTGGGGCAACACTGTGTATCTCTCTCTCGCAGAGCCCGGCTGCCAAATTCGAAACGTCCAGCGATTGCGCCCACACGAAAGCTGCCAGCACGGAATGCTGTAGCTGGTTTTCACTGTCCCTTGGAACTGCATTCGCTGCCACACAGACATTCGCTTTCCCCAAAAGCTTTGCTTGGTAGTGGGGCAACACTGTGTATCTCTCTCTCGCAGAGCCCGGCTGCCAAATTCGAAACGTCCAGCGATTGCGCCCACACGAAAGCTGCCAGCACGGAATGCTGTAGCTGGTTTTCACTGTCCCTTGGAACTGCATTCGCTGCCACACAGACATTCGCTTTCCCCAAAAGCTTTGCTTGGTAAAGGGGCAACACTGTGTATGTGTCTCTCGCAGAGCCCGGCTGCCAAATTCGAAACGTCCAGCGATTGCGCCCACACGAAAGCTGCCAGCACGGAATGCTGTAGCTGGTTTTCACTGTCCCTTGGAACTGCATTCGCTGCCACACAGACATTCGCTTTCCCCAAAAGCTTTGGTTCGTAAAGGGGCAACACTGTGTATGTGTCTCTCGCAGAGCCCGGCTGCCAAATTCGAAACGTCCAGCGATTGCGCCCACACGAAAGCTGCCAGCACGGAATGCTGTAGCTGGTTTTCACTGTCCCTTGGAACTGCATTCCCTGCCACACAGACATTCGCTTTCCCCAAAAGCTTTGCTTGGTAATGGGGCAACACTGTGTATGTGTCTCTCGCAGAGCCCGGCTGCCAAATTCGAAACGTCCAGCGATTTCGCCCACACGAAAGCTGCCAGCACAGAATGCTGTAGCTGGTTTTCACTGTCCCTTGGAACTGCATTCGCTGCCGCACAGACATTCGCTTTCCCCAGAAGCTTTGCTTGGTAATGGGGCAACACCGTGTATCTCTCTCTCGCAGAGCCCGGCTGCCAAATTCGAAACGTCCAGCGATTGCGCCCACAAGAAAGCTGCCAGCACGGAATGCTGTAGCTGGTTTTCACTGTCCCTTGGAACTGCATTCGCTGCCACACAGACATTCGCTTTCCCCAAAAGCGTAGGTTCGTAAAGGGGCAACAGTGTGTATGTGTCTCTCGCAGAGCCCGGCTGCCAAATTCGAAACGTCCAGCGATTTCTCCCACACGAAATCTGCCAGCACGGAATGCTGTAGCTGGTTTTCACTGTCCCTTGGAACTGCATTCGCTGCCACACAGACATTCGCTTTCCCCAAAAGCTTTGCTTGGTAATGGGGCAACACTGTGTATGTGTCTCTCGCAGAGCCCGGCTGCCAAATTCGAAACGTCCAGCGATTGCGCCCACACGAAAGCTGCCAGCACGGAATGCTGTAGCTGGTTTTCACTGTCCCTTGGAACTGCATTCGCTGCCACACAGACATTCGCTTTCCCCAAAAGCTTTGCTTGGTAGTGGGGCAACACTGTGTATCTCTCTCTCGCAGAGCCCGGCTGCCAAATTCGAAACGTCCAGCGATTGCGCCCACACGAAAGCTGCCAGCACGGAATGCTGTAGCTGGTTTTCACTGTCCCTTGGAACTGCATTCGCTGCCACACAGACATTCGCTTTCCCCAAAAGCTTTGCTTGGTAAAGGGGCAACACTGTGTATGTGTCTCTCGCAGAGCCCGGCTGCCAAATTCGAAACGTCCAGCGATTTCTCCCACACGAAAGCTGCCAGCACGGAATGCTGTAGCTGGTTTTCACTGTCCCTTGGAACTGCATTCGCTGCCACACAGACATTCGCTTTCCCCAAAAGCTTTGCTTGGTAGTGGGGCAACACTGTGTATGTGTCTCTCGCAGAGCCCGGCTGCCAAATTCGAAACGTCCAGCGATTGCGCCCACACGAAAGCTGCCAGCACGGAATGCTGTAGCTGGTTTTCACTGTCCCTTGGAACTGCATTCGCTGCCACACAGACATTCGCTTTCCCCAAAAGCTTTGCTTGGTAAAGGGGCAACACTGTGTATGTGTCTCTCGCAGAGCCCGGCTGCCAAATTCGAAACGTCCAGCGATTGCGCCCACACGAAAGCTGCCAGCACGGAATGCTGTAGCTGGTTTTCACTGTCCCTTGGAACTGCATTCGCTGCCACACAGACATTCGCTTTCCCCAAAAGCTTTGCTTGGTAGTGGGGCAACACTGTGTATCTCTCTCTCGCAGAGCCCGGCTGCCAAATTCGAAACGTCCAGCGATTGCGCCCACACGAAAGCTGCCAGCACGGAATGCTGTAGCTGGTTTTCACTGTCCCTTGGAACTGCATTCGCTGCCACACAGACATTCGCTTTCCCCAAAAGCTTTGCTTGGTAGTGGGGCAACACTGTGTATCTCTCTCTCGCAGAGCCCGGCTGCCAAATTCGAAACGTCCAGCGATTGCGCCCACACGAAAGCTGCCAGCACGGAATGCTGTAGCTGGTTTTCACTGTCCCTTGGAACTGCATTCGCTGCCACACAGACATTCGCTTTCCCCAAAAGCTTTGCTTGGTAAAGGGGCAACACTGTGTATGTGTCTCTCGCAGAGCCCGGCTGCCAAATTCGAAACGTCCAGCGATTGCGCCCACACGAAAGCTGCCAGCACGGAATGCTGTAGCTGGTTTTCACTGTCCCTTGGAACTGCATTCGCTGCCACACAGACATTCGCTTTCCCCAAAAGCTTTGGTTCGTAAAGGGGCAACACTGTGTATGTGTCTCTCGCAGAGCCCGGCTGCCAAATTCGAAACGTCCAGCGATTGCGCCCACACGAAATCTGCCAGCACGGAATGCTGTAGCTGGTTTTCACTGTCCCTTGGAACTGCATTCGCTGCCACACAGACATTCGCTTTCCCCAAAAGCTTTGCTTGGTAATGGGGCAACACTGTGTATGTGTCTCTCGCAGAGCCCGGCTGCCAAATTCGAAACGTCCAGCGATTGCGCCCACACGAAAGCTGCCAGCACGGAATGCTGTAGCTGGTTTTCACTGTCCCTTGGAACTGCATTCGCTGCCACACAGACATTCGCTTTCCCCAAAAGCTTTGCTTGGTAGTGGGGCAACTCTGTGTATCTCTCTCTCGCAGAGCCCGGGTGCCAAATTCGAAACGTCCAGCGATTGCGCCCACACGAAAGCTGCCAGCACGGAATGCTGTAGCTGGTTTTCACTGTCCCTTGGAACTGCATTCGCTGCCACACAGACATTCGCTTTCCCCAAAAGCTTTGGTTCGTAAAGGGGCAACACTGTGTATCTCTCTCTCGCAGAGCCCGGCTGCCAAATTCGAAACGTCCAGCGATTGCGCCCACACGAAAGCTGCCAGCACGGAATGCTGTAGCTGGTTTTCACTGTCCCTTGGAACTGCATTCGCTGCCACACAGACATTCGCTTTCCCCAAAAGCTTAGGTTCGTAAAGGGGCAACAGTGTGTATGTGTCTCTCGCAGAGCCCGGCTGCCAAATTCGAAACGTCCAGCGATTTCTCCCACACGAAAGCTGCCAGCACGGAATGCTGTAGCTGGTTTTCACTGTCCCTTGGAACTGCATTCGCTGCCACACAGACATTCGCTTTCCCCAAAAGCTTTGCTTGGTAATGGGGCAACACTGTGTATGTGTCTCTCGCAGAGCCCGGCTGCCAAATTCGAAACGTCCAGCGATTGCGCCCACACGAAAGCTGCCAGCACGGAATGCTGTAGCTGGTTTTCACTGTCCCTTGGAACTGCATTCGCTGCCACACAGACATTCGCTTTCCCCAAAAGCTTTGCTTGGTAGTGGGGCAACACTGTGTATCTCTCTCTCGCAGAGCCCGGCTGCCAAATTCGAAACGTCCAGCGATTGCGCCCACACGAAAGCTGCCAGCACGGAATGCTGTAGCTGGTTTTCACTGTCCCTTGGAACTGCATTCGCTGCCACACAGACATTCGCTTTCCCCAAAAGCTTTGCTTGGTAAAGGGGCAACACTGTGTATCTCTCTCTCGCAGAGCCCGGCTGCCAAATTCGAAACGTCCAGCGATTGCGCCCACACGAAAGCTGCCAGCACGGAATGCTGTAGCTGGTTTTCACTGTCCCTTGGAACTGCATTCGCTGCCACACAGACATTCGCTTTCCCCAAAAGCTTTGCTTGGTAATGGGGCAACACTGTGTATGTGTCTCTCGCAGAGCCCGGCTGCCAAATTCGAAACGTCCAGCGATTTCGCCCACACGAAAGCTGCCAGCACGTAATGCTGTAGCTGGTTTTCACTGTCCCTTGGAACTGCATTCGCTGCCACACAGACATTCGCTTTCCCCAAAAGCTTTGGTTCGTAAAGGGGCAACACTGTGTATGTGTCTCTCGCAGAGCCCGGCTGCCAAATTCGAAACGTCCAGCGATTTCTCCCACACGAAAGCTGCCAGCACGGAATGCTGTAGCTGGTTTTCACTGTCCCTTGGAACTGCATTCGCTGCCACACAGACATTCGCTTTCCCCAAAAGCTTTGGTTCGTAAAGGGGCAACACTGTGTATGTGTCTCTCGCAGAGCCCGGCTGCCAAATTCGAAACGTCCAGCGATTGCGCCCACACGAAAGCTGCCAGCACGGAATGCTGTAGCTGGTTTTCACTGTCCCTTGGAACTGCATTCGCTGCCACACAGACATTCGCTTTCCCCAAAAGCTTTGCTTGGTAGTGGGGCAACACTGTGTATCTCTCTCTCGCAGAGCCCGGCTGCCAAATTCGAAACGTCCAGCGATTGCGCCCACACGAAAGCTGCCAGCACGGAATGCTGTAGCTGGTTTTCACTGTCCCTTGGAACTGCATTCGCTGCCACACAGACATTCGCTTTCCCCAAAAGCTTTGCTTGGTAAAGGGGCAACACTGTGTATGTGTCTCTCGCAGAGCCCGGCTGCCAAATTCGAAACGTCCAGCGATTGCGCCCATACGAAAGCTGCCAGCACGGAATGCTGTAGCTGGTTTTCACTGTCCCTTGGAACTGCATTCGCTGCCACACAGACATGCGCTTTCCCCAGAAGCTTTGCTTGGTAATGGGACAACACTGTGTATCTCTCTCTCGCAGAGCCCGGCTGCCAAATTCGAAACGTCCAGCGATTGCGCCCTCAAGAAAGCTGCCAGCACGGAATGCTGTAGCTGGTTTTCACTGTCCCTTGGAACTGCATTCGCTGCCACAAAGACATTCGCTTTCCCCAAAAGCTTTGCTTGGTAGTGGGGCAACACTGTGTATGTGTCTCTCGCAGAGCCCGGCTGCCAAATTCGAAACGTCCAGCGATTGCGCCCACACGAAAGCTGCCAGCACGGAATGCTGTAGCTGGTTTTCACTGTCCCTTGGAACTGCATTCGCTGCCACACAGACATTCGCTTTCCCCAAAAGCTTTGCTTGGTAGTGGGGCAACACTGTGTATGTGTCTCTCGCAGAGCCCGGCTGCCAAATTCGAAACGTCCAGCGATTTCGCCCACACGAAAGCTGCCAGCACGGAATGCTGTAGCTGGTTTTCACTGTCCCTTGGAACTGCATTCGCTGCCACACAGACATTCGCTTTCCCCAAAAGCTTTGCTTGGTAATGGGGCAACACTGTGTATGTGTCTCTCGCAGAGCCCGGCTGCCAAATTCGAAACGTCCAGCGATTTCGCCCACACGAAAGCTGCCAGCACGGAATGCTGTAGCTGGTTTTCACTGTCCCTTGGAACTGCATTCGCTGCCGCACAGACATTCGCTTTCCCCAGAAGCTTTGCTTGGTAATGGGGCAACACCGTGTATCTCTCTCTCGCAGAGCCCGGCTGCCAAATTCGAAACGTCCAGCGATTGCGCCCACACGAAAGCTGCCAGCACGGAATGCTGTAGCTGGTTTTCACTGTCCCTTGGAACTGCATTCGCTGCCACACAGACATTCGCTTTCCCCAAAAGCTTAGGTTCGTAAAGGGGCAACAGTGTGTATGTGTCTCTCGCAGAGCCCGGCTGCCAAATTCGAAACGTCCAGCGATTTCTCCCACACGAAAGCTGCCAGCACGGAATGCTGTAGCTGGTTTTCACTGTCCCTTGGAACTGCATTCGCTGCCACACAGACATTCGCTTTCCCCAAAAGCTTTGCTTGGTAATGGGGCAACACTGTGTATGTGTCTCTCGCAGAGCCCGGCTGCCAAATTCGAAACGTCCAGCGATTGCGCCCACACGAAAGCTGCCAGCACGGAATGCTGTAGCTGGTTTTCACTGTCCCTTGGAACTGCATTCGCTGCCACACAGACATTCGCTTTCCCCAAAAGCTTTGCTTGGTAGTGGGGCAACACTGTGTATCTCTCTCTCGCAGAGCCCGGCTGCCAAATTCGAAACGTCCAGCGATTGCGCCCACACGAAAGCTGCCAGCACGGAATGCTGTAGCTGGTTTTCACTGTCCCTTGGAACTGCATTCGCTGCCACACAGACATTCGCTTTCCCCAAAAGCTTTGCTTGGTAAAGGGGCAACACTGTGTATCTCTCTCTCGCAGAGCCCGGCTGCCAAATTCGAAACGTCCAGCGATTGCGCCCACACGAAAGCTGCCAGCACGGAATGCTGTAGCTGGTTTTCACTGTCCCTTGGAACTGCATTCGCTGCCACACAGACATTCGCTTTCCCCAAAAGCTTTGCTTGGTAATGGGGCAACACTGTGTATGTGTCTCTCGCAGAGCCCGGCTGCCAAATTCGAAACGTCCAGCGATTTCGCCCACACGAAAGCTGCCAGCACGTAATGCTGTAGCTGGTTTTCACTGTCCCTTGGAACTGCATTCGCTGCCACACAGACATTCGCTTTCCCCAAAAGCTTTGGTTCGTAAAGGGGCAACACTGTGTATGTGTCTCTCGCAGAGCCCGGCTGCCAAATTCGAAACGTCCAGCGATTTCTCCCACACGAAATCTGCCAGCACGGAATGCTGTAGCTGGTTTTCACTGTCCCTTGGAACTGCATTCGCTGCCACACAGACATTCGCTTTCCCCAAAAGCTTTGCTTGGTAATGGGGCAACACTGTGTATGTGTCTCTCGCAGAGCCCGGCTGCCAAATTCGAAACGTCCAGCGATTGCGCCCACACGAAAGCTGCCAGCACGGAATGCTGTAGCTGGTTTTCACTGTCCCTTGGAACTGCATTCGCTGCCACACAGACATTCGCTTTCCCCAAAAGCTTTGCTTGGTAGTGGGGCAACTCTGTGTATCTCTCTCTCGCAGAGCCCGGGTGCCAAATTCGAAACGTCCAGCGATTGCGCCCACACGAAAGCTGCCAGCACGGAATGCTGTAGCTGGTTTTCACTGTCCCTTGGAACTGCATTCGCTGCCACACAGACATTCGCTTTCCCCAAAAGCTTTGGTTCGTAAAGGGGCAACACTGTGTATCTCTCTCTCGCAGAGCCCGGCTGCCAAATTCGAAACGTCCAGCGATTGCGCCCACACGAAAGCTGCCAGCACGGAATGCTGTAGCTGGTTTTCACTGTCCCTTGGAACTGCATTCGCTGCCACACAGACATTCGCTTTCCCCAA
Organism: Mycteria americana; assembly: GCF_035582795.1. Taxonomy (NCBI): domain Eukaryota; kingdom Metazoa; phylum Chordata; class Aves; order Ciconiiformes; family Ciconiidae; genus Mycteria; species Mycteria americana. The sequence continues at coordinate 21,017,457 of NC_134376.1, forward strand.
AAGCTTAGGTTCGTAAAGGGGCAACAGTGTGTATGTGTCTCTCGCAGAGCCCGGCTGCCAAATTCGAAACGTCCAGCGATTTCTCCCACACGAAAGCTGCCAGCACGGAATGCTGTAGCTGGTTTTCACTGTCCCTTGGAACTGCATTCGCTGCCACACAGACATTCGCTTTCCCCAAAAGCTTTGCTTGGTAATGGGGCAACACTGTGTATGTGTCTCTCGCAGAGCCCGGCTGCCAAATTCGAAACGTCCAGCGATTGCGCCCACACGAAAGCTGCCAGCACGGAATGCTGTAGCTGGTTTTCACTGTCCCTTGGAACTGCATTCGCTGCCACACAGACATTCGCTTTCCCCAAAAGCTTTGCTTGGTAGTGGGGCAACACTGTGTATCTCTCTCTCGCAGAGCCCGGCTGCCAAATTCGAAACGTCCAGCGATTGCGCCCACACGAAAGCTGCCAGCACGGAATGCTGTAGCTGGTTTTCACTGTCCCTTGGAACTGCATTCGCTGCCACACAGACATTCGCTTTCCCCAAAAGCTTTGCTTGGTAAAGGGGCAACACTGTGTATCTCTCTCTCGCAGAGCCCGGCTGCCAAATTCGAAACGTCCAGCGATTGCGCCCACACGAAAGCTGCCAGCACGGAATGCTGTAGCTGGTTTTCACTGTCCCTTGGAACTGCATTCGCTGCCACACAGACATTCGCTTTCCCCAAAAGCTTTGCTTGGTAATGGGGCAACACTGTGTATGTGTCTCTCGCAGAGCCCGGCTGCCAAATTCGAAACGTCCAGCGATTTCGCCCACACGAAAGCTGCCAGCACGTAATGCTGTAGCTGGTTTTCACTGTCCCTTGGAACTGCATTCGCTGCCACACAGACATTCGCTTTCCCCAAAAGCTTTGGTTCGTAAAGGGGCAACACTGTGTATGTGTCTCTCGCAGAGCCCGGCTGCCAAATTCGAAACGTCCAGCGATTTCTCCCACACGAAATCTGCCAGCACGGAATGCTGTAGCTGGTTTTCACTGTCCCTTGGAACTGCATTCGCTGCCACACAGACATTCGCTTTCCCCAAAAGCTTTGCTTGGTAATGGGGCAACACTGTGTATGTGTCTCTCGCAGAGCCCGGCTGCCAAATTCGAAACGTCCAGCGATTGCGCCCACACGAAAGCTGCCAGCACGGAATGCTGTAGCTGGTTTTCACTGTCCCTTGGAACTGCATTCGCTGCCACACAGACATTCGCTTTCCCCAAAAGCTTTGCTTGGTAGTGGGGCAACTCTGTGTATCTCTCTCTCGCAGAGCCCGGGTGCCAAATTCGAAACGTCCAGCGATTGCGCCCACACGAAAGCTGCCAGCACGGAATGCTGTAGCTGGTTTTCACTGTCCCTTGGAACTGCATTCGCTGCCACACAGACATTCGCTTTCCCCAAAAGCTTTGGTTCGTAAAGGGGCAACACTGTGTATCTCTCTCTCGCAGAGCCCGGCTGCCAAATTCGAAACGTCCAGCGATTGCGCCCACACGAAAGCTGCCAGCACGGAATGCTGTAGCTGGTTTTCACTGTCCCTTGGAACTGCATTCGCTGCCACACAGACATTCGCTTTCCCCAAAAGCTTTGCTTGGTAGTGGGGCAACACTGTTTATCTCTCTCTCGCAGAGCCCGGCTGCCAAATTCGAAACGTCCAGCGATTGCGCCCACACAAAAGCTGCCAGCACGGAATGCTGTAGCTGGTTTTCACTGTCCCTTGGAACTGCATTCGCTGCCACACAGACATTCGCTTTCCCCAAAAGCTTTGCTTGGTAAAGGGGCAACACTGTGTATGTGTCTCTCGCAGAGCCCGGCTAACAAATTCGAAACGTCCAGCGATTTCGCCCACACGAAAGCTGCCAGCACGGAATGCTGTAGCTGGTTTTCACTGTCCCTTGGAACTGCATTCCCTGCCACACAGACATTCGCTTTCCCCAAAAGCTTTGCTTGGTAATGGGGCAACACTGTGTATGTGTCTCTCGCAGAGCCCGGCTGCCAAATTCGAAACGTCCAGCGATTGCGCCCACACGAAAGCTGCCAGCACGGAATGCTGTAGCTGGATTTCACTGTCCCTTGGAACTGCATTCCCTGCCACACAGACATTCGCTTTCCCCAGAAGCTTTGCTTGGTAATGGGGCAACACTGTGTATGTGTCTCTCGCAGAGCCCGGCTGCCAAATTCGAAACGTCCAGCGATTTCGCCCACACGAAAGCTGCCAGCACGGAATGCTGTAGCTGGTTTTCACTGTCCCTTGGAACTGCATTCGCTGCCGCACAGACATTCGCTTTCCCCAGAAGCTTCGCTTGGTAATGGGGCAACACCGTGTATCTCTCTCTCGCAGAGCCCGGCTGCCAAATTCGAAACGTCCAGCGATTGCGCCCACAAGAAAGCTGCCAGCACGGAATGCTGTAGCTGGTTTTCACTGTCCCTTGGAACTGCATTCGCTGCCACACAGACATTCGCTTTCCCCAAAAGCTTTGCTTGGTAAAGGGGCAACACTGTGTATGTGTCTCTCGCAGAGCCCGGCTGCCAAATTCGAAACGTCCAGCGATTTCTCCCACACGAAAGCTGCCAGCACGGAATGCTGTAGCTGGTTTTCACTGTCCCTTGGAACTGCATTCGCTGCCACACAGACATTCGCTTTCCCCAAAAGCTTTGGTTCGTAAAGGGGCAACACTGTGTATGTGTCTCTCGCAGAGCCCGGCTGCCAAATTCGAAACGTCCAGCGATTGCGCCCACACGAAAGCTGCCAGCACGGAATGCTGTAGCTGGTTTTCACTGTCCCTTGGAACTGCATTCGCTGCCACACAGACATTCGCTTTCCCCAAAAGCTTTGCTTGGTAGTGGGGCAACACTGTGTATGTGTCTCTCGCAGAGCCCGGCTGCCAAATTCGAAACGTCCAGCGATTGCGCCCACACGAAAGCTGCCAGCACGGAATGCTGTAGCTGGTTTTCACTGTCCCTTGGAACTGCATTCGCTGCCACACAGACATTCGCTTTCCCCAAAAGCTTTGCTTGGTAAAGGGGCAACACTGTGTATGTGTCTCTCGCAGAGCCCGGCTGCCAAATTCGAAACGTCCAGCGATTGCGCCCACACGAAAGCTGCCAGCACGGAATGCTGTAGCTGGTTTTCACTGTCCCTTGGAACTGCATTCGCTGCCACACAGACATTCGCTTTCCCCAAAACCTTTGGTTCGTAAAGGGGCAACACTGTGTATGTGTCTCTCGCAGAGCCCGGCTGCCAAATTCGAAACGTCCAGCGATTGCGCCCACACGAAAGCTGCCAGCACGGAATGCTGTAGCTGGTTTTCACTGTCCCTTGGAACTGCATTCCCTGCCACACAGACATTCGCTTTCCCCAGAAGCTTTGCTTGGTAATGGGGCAACACTGTGTATGTGTCTCTCGCAGAGCCCGGCTGCCAAATTCGAAACGTCCAGCGATTTCGCCCACACGAAAGCTGCCAGCACGGAATGCTGTAGCTGGTTTTCACTGTCCCTTGGAACTGCATTCGCTGCCGCACAGACATTCGCTTTCCCCAGAAGCTTCGCTTGGTAATGGGGCAACACCGTGTATCTCTCTCTCGCAGAGCCCGGCTGCCAAATTCGAAACGTCCAGCGATTGCGCCCACAAGAAAGCTGCCAGCACGGAATGCTGTAGCTGGTTTTCACTGTCCCTTGGAACTGCATTCGCTGCCACACAGACATTCGCTTTCCCCAAAAGCTTTGGTTCGTAAAGGGGCAACACTGTGTATGTGTCTCTCGCAGAGCCCGGCTGCCAAATTCGAAACGTCCAGCGATTGCGCCCACACGAAAGCTGCCAGCACGGAATGCTGTAGCTGGTTTTCACTGTCCCTTGGAACTGCATTCGCTGCCACACAGACATTCGCTTTCCCCAAAAGCTTTGCTTGGTAATGGGGCAACACTGTGTATGTGTCTCTCGCAGAGCCCGGCTGCCAAATTCGAAACGTCCAGCGATTGCGCCCACACGAAAGCTGCCAGCACGGAATGCTGTAGCTGGTTTTCACTGTCCCTTGGAACTGCATTCGCTGCCACACAGACATTCGCTTTCCCCAAAAGCTTTGCTTGGTAGTGGGGCAACACTGTGTATCTCTCTCTCGCAGAGCCCGGCTGCCAAATTCGAAACGTCCAGCGATTGCGCCCACACGAAAGCTGCCAGCACGGAATGCTGTAGCTGGTTTTCACTGTCCCTTGGAACTGCATTCGCTGCCACACAGACATTCGCTTTCCCCAAAAGCTTTGCTTGGTAGTGGGGCAACACTGTGTATCTCTCTCTCGCAGAGCCCGGCTGCCAAATTCGAAACGTCCAGCGATTTCTCCCACACGAAAGCTGCCAGCACGGAATGCTGTAGCTGGTTTTCACTGTCCCTTGGAACTGCATTCGCTGCCACACAGACATTCGCTTTCCCCAAAAGCTTTGCTTGGTAATGGGGCAACACTGTGTATGTGTCTCTCGCAGAGCCCGGCTGCCAAATTCGAAACGTCCAGCGATTGCGCCCACACGAAAGCTGCCAGCACGGAATGCTGTAGCTGGTTTTCACTGTCCCTTGGAACTGCATTCGCTGCCACACAGACATTCGCTTTCCCCAAAAGCTTTGCTTGGTAGTGGGGCAACACTGTGTATCTCTCTCTCGCAGAGCCCGGCTGCCAAATTCGAAACGTCCAGCGATTGCGCCCACACGAAAGCTGCCAGCACGGAATGCTGTAGCTGGTTTTCACTGTCCCTTGGAACTGCATTCGCTGCCACACAGACATTCGCTTTCCCCAAAAGCTTTGCTTGGTAAAGGGGCAACACTGTGTATGTGTCTCTCGCAGAGCCCGGCTGCCAAATTCGAAACGTCCAGCGATTTCTCCCACACGAAAGCTGCCAGCACGGAATGCTGTAGCTGGTTTTCACTGTCCCTTGGAACTGCATTCGCTGCCACACAGACATTCGCTTTCCCCAAAAGCTTTGCTTGGTAGTGGGGCAACACTGTGTATGTGTCTCTCGCAGAGCCCGGCTGCCAAATTCGAAACGTCCAGCGATTGCGCCCACACGAAAGCTGCCAGCACGGAATGCTGTAGCTGGTTTTCACTGTCCCTTGGAACTGCATTCGCTGCCACACAGACATTCGCTTTCCCCAAAAGCTTTGCTTGGTAAAGGGGCAACACTGTGTATGTGTCTCTCGCAGAGCCCGGCTGCCAAATTCGAAACGTCCAGCGATTGCGCCCACACGAAAGCTGCCAGCACGGAATGCTGTAGCTGGTTTTCACTGTCCCTTGGAACTGCATTCGCTGCCACACAGACATTCGCTTTCCCCAAAAGCTTTGCTTGGTAGTGGGGCAACACTGTGTATCTCTCTCTCGCAGAGCCCGGCTGCCAAATTCGAAACGTCCAGCGATTGCGCCCACACGAAAGCTGCCAGCACGGAATGCTGTAGCTGGTTTTCACTGTCCCTTGGAACTGCATTCGCTGCCACACAGACATTCGCTTTCCCCAAAAGCTTTGCTTGGTAGTGGGGCAACACTGTGTATCTCTCTCTCGCAGAGCCCGGCTGCCAAATTCGAAACGTCCAGCGATTGCGCCCACACGAAAGCTGCCAGCACGGAATGCTGTAGCTGGTTTTCACTGTCCCTTGGAACTGCATTCGCTGCCACACAGACATTCGCTTTCCCCAAAAGCTTTGCTTGGTAAAGGGGCAACACTGTGTATGTGTCTCTCGCAGAGCCCGGCTGCCAAATTCGAAACGTCCAGCGATTGCGCCCACACGAAAGCTGCCAGCACGGAATGCTGTAGCTGGTTTTCACTGTCCCTTGGAACTGCATTCGCTGCCACACAGACATTCGCTTTCCCCAAAAGCTTTGGTTCGTAAAGGGGCAACACTGTGTATGTGTCTCTCGCAGAGCCCGGCTGCCAAATTCGAAACGTCCAGCGATTGCGCCCACACGAAAGCTGCCAGCACGGAATGCTGTAGCTGGTTTTCACTGTCCCTTGGAACTGCATTCCCTGCCACACAGACATTCGCTTTCCCCAAAAGCTTTGCTTGGTAATGGGGCAACACTGTGTATGTGTCTCTCGCAGAGCCCGGCTGCCAAATTCGAAACGTCCAGCGATTTCGCCCACACGAAAGCTGCCAGCACGGAATGCTGTAGCTGGTTTTCACTGTCCCTTGGAACTGCATTCGCTGCCGCACAGACATTCGCTTTCCCCAGAAGCTTTGCTTGGTAATGGGGCAACACCGTGTATCTCTCTCTCGCAGAGCCCGGCTGCCAAATTCGAAACGTCCAGCGATTGCGCCCACAAGAAAGCTGCCAGCACGGAATGCTGTAGCTGGTTTTCACTGTCCCTTGGAACTGCATTCCCTGCCACACAGACATTCGCTTTCCCCAAAAGCTTTGCTTGGTAATGGGGCAACACTGTGTATGTGTCTCTCGCAGAGCCCGGCTGCCAAATTCGAAACGTCCAGCGATTTCGCCCACACGAAAGCTGCCAGCACGGAATGCTGTAGCTGGTTTTCACTGTCCCTTGGAACTGCATTCGCTGCCGCACAGACATTCGCTTTCCCCAGAAGCTTTGCTTGGTAATGGGGCAACACCGTGTATCTCTCTCTCGCAGAGCCCGGCTGCCAAATTCGAAACGTCCAGCGATTGCGCCCACAAGAAAGCTGCCAGCACGGAATGCTGTAGCTGGTTTTCACTGTCCCTTGGAACTGCATTCGCTGCCACACAGACATTCGCTTTCCCCAAAAGCTTAGGTTCGTAAAGGGGCAACAGTGTGTATGTGTCTCTCGCAGAGCCCGGCTGCCAAATTCGAAACGTCCAGCGATTTCTCCCACACGAAATCTGCCAGCACGGAATGCTGTAGCTGGTTTTCACTGTCCCTTGGAACTGCATTCGCTGCCACACAGACATTCGCTTTCCCCAAAAGCTTTGCTTGTAATGGGGCAACACTGTGTATGTGTCTCTCGCAGAGCCCGGCTGCCAAATTCGAAACGTCCAGCGATTGCGCCCACACGAAAGCTGCCAGCACGGAATGCTGTAGCTGGTTTTCACTGTCCCTTGGAACTGCATTCGCTGCCACACAGACATTCGCTTTCCCCAAAAGCTTTGCTTGGTAGTGGGGCAACACTGTGTATCTCTCTCTCGCAGAGCCCGGCTGCCAAATTCGAAACGTCCAGCGATTGCGCCCACACGAAAGCTGCCAGCACGGAATGCTGTAGCTGGTTTTCACTGTCCCTTGGAACTGCATTCGCTGCCACACAGACATTCGCTTTCCCCAAAAGCTTTGGTTCGTAAAGGGGCAACACTGTGTATGTGTCTCTCGCAGAGCCCGGCTAACAAATTCGAAACGTCCAGCGATTGCGCCCACACGAAAGCTGCCAGCACGGAATGCTGTAGCTGGTTCTCACTGTCCCTTGGAACTGCATTCGCTGCCACACAGACATTCGCTTTCCCCAAAAGCTTTGCTTGGTAATGGGGCAACACTGTGTATCTCTCTCTCGCAGAGCCCGGCTGCCAAATTCGAAACGTCCAGCGATTGCGCCCACACGAAAGCTGCCAGCACGGAATGCTGTAGCTGGTTTTCACTGTCCCTTGGAACTGCATTCGCTGCCACACAGACATTCGCTTTCCCCAAAAGCTTTGCTTGGTAGTGGGGCAACACTGTGTATCTCCCTCTCGCAGAGCCCGGGTGCCAAATTCGAAACGTCCAGCGATTGCGCCCACACGAAAGCTGCCAGCACGGAATGCTGTAGCTGGTTTTCACTGTCCCTTGGAACTGCATTCGCTGCCACACAGACATTCGCTTTCCCCAAAAGCTTTGCTTGGTAGTGGGGCAACACTGTGTATCTCTCTCTCGCAGAGCCCGGCTAACAAATTCGAAACGTCCAGCGATTTCGCCCACACGAAAGCTGCCAGCACGGAATGCTGTAGCTGGTTTTCACTGTCCCTTGGAACTGCATTCCCTGCCACACAGACATTCGCTTTCCCCAAAAGCTTTGCTTGGTAATGGGGCAACACTGTGTATGTGTCTCTCGCAGAGCCCGGCTGCCAAATTCGAAACGTCCAGCGATTTCGCCCACACGAAAGCTGCCAGCACGGAATGCTGTAGCTGGTTTTCACTGTCCCTTGGAACTGCATTCGCTGCCGCACAGACATTCGCTTTCCCCAGAAGCTTTGCTTGGTAATGGGGCAACACCGTGTATCTCTCTCTCGCAGAGCCCGGCTGCCAAATTCGAAACGTCCAGCGATTGCGCCCACAAGAAAGCTGCCAGCACGGAATGCTGTAGCTGGTTTTCACTGTCCCTTGGAACTGCATTCGCTGCCACACAGACATTCGCTTTCCCCAAAAGCTTTGCTTGGTAATGGGGCAACACTGTGTATGTGTCTCTCGCAGAGCCCGGCTAACAAATTCGAAACGTCCAGCGATTGCGCCCACACGAAAGCTGCCAGCACGGAATGCTGTAGCTGGTTTTCACTGTCCCTTGGAACTGCATTCGCTGCCACACAGACATTCGCTTTCCCCAAAAGCTTTGCTTGGTAGTGGGGCAACACTGTGTATCTCTCTCTCGCAGAGCCCGGCTGCCAAATTCGAAACGTCCAGCGATTGCGCCCACACGAAAGCTGCCAGCACGGAATGCTGTAGCTGGTTTTCACTGTCCCTTGGAACTGCATTCGCTGCCACACAGACATTCGCTTTCCCCAAAAGCTTTGCTTGGTAAAGGGGCAACACTGTGTATGTGTCTCTCGCAGAGCCCGGCTGCCAAATTCGAAACGTCCAGCGATTTCTCCCACACGAAAGCTGCCAGCACGGAATGCTGTAGCTGGTTTTCACTGTCCCTTGGAACTGCATTCGCTGCCACACAGACATTCGCTTTCCCCAAAAGCTTTGGTTCGTAAAGGGGCAACACTGTGTATGTGTCTCTCGCAGAGCCCGGCTGCCAAATTCGAAACGTCCAGCGATTGCGCCCACACGAAAGCTGCCAGCACGGAATGCTGTAGCTGGTTTTCACTGTCCCTTGGAACTGCATTCGCTGCCACACAGACATTCGCTTTCCCCAAAAGCTTTGCTTGGTAGTGGGGCAACACTGTGTATCTCTCTCTCGCAGAGCCCGGCTGCCAAATTCGAAACGTCCAGCGATTGCGCCCACACGAAAGCTGCCAGCACGGAATGCTGTAGCTGGTTTTCACTGTCCCTTGGAACTGCATTCGCTGCCACACAGACATTCGCTTTCCCCAAAAGCTTTGCTTGGTAAAGGGGCAACACTGTGTATGTGTCTCTCGCAGAGCCCGGCTGCCAAATTCGAAACGTCCAGCGATTGCGCCCACACGAAAGCTGCCAGCACGGAATGCTGTAGCTGGTTTTCACTGTCCCTTGGAACTGCATTCGCTGCCACACAGACATTCGCTTTCCCCAAAAGCTTTGGTTCGTAAAGGGGCAACACTGTGTATGTGTCTCTCGCAGAGCCCGGCTGCCAAATTCGAAACGTCCAGCGATTGCGCCCACACGAAAGCTGACAGCACGGAATGCTGTAGCTGGTTTTCACTGTCCCTTGGAACTGCATTCCCTGCCACACAGACATTCGCTTTCCCCAGAAGCTTTGCTTGGTAATGGGGCAACACTGTGTATGTGTCTCTCGCAGAGCCCGGCTGCCAAATTCGAAACGTCCAGCGATTTCGCCCACACGAAAGCTGCCAGCACGGAATGCTGTAGCTGGTTTTCACTGTCCCTTGGAACTGCATTCGCTGCCGCACAGACATTCGCTTTCCCCAAAAGCTTTGCTTGGTAATGGGGCAACACCGTGTATCTCTCTCTCGCAGAGCCCGGCTGCCAAATTCGAAACGTCCAGCGATTGCGCCCACAAGAAAGCTGCCAGCACGGAATGCTGTAGCTGGTTTTCACTGTCCCTTGGAACTGCATTCGCTGCCACACAGACATTCGCTTTCCCCAAAAGCTTTGGTTCGTAAAGGGGCAACACTGTGTATGTGTCTCTCGCAGAGCCCGGCTGCCAAATTCGAAACGTCCAGCGATTTCTCCCACACGAAATCTGCCAGCACGGAATGCTGTAGCTGGTTTTCACTGTCCCTTGGAACTGCATTCGCTGCCACACAGACATTCGCTTTCCCCAAAAGCTTTGCTTGGTAATGGGGCAACACTGTGTATGTGTCTCTCGCAGAGCCCGGCTGCCAAATTCGAAACGTCCAGCGATTGCGCCCACACGAAAGCTGCCAGCACGGAATGCTGTAGCTGGTTTTCACTGTCCCTTGGAACTGCATTCGCTGCCACACAGACATTCGCTTTCCCCAAAAGCTTTGCTTGGTAGTGGGGCAACACTGTGTATCTCTCTCTCGCAGAGCCCGGCTGCCAAATTCGAAACGTCCAGCGATTGCGCCCACACGAAAGCTGCCAGCACGGAATGCTGTAGCTGGTTTTCACTGTCCCTTGGAACTGCATTCGCTGCCACACAGACATTCGCTTTCCCCAAAAGCTTTGCTTGGTAGTGGGGCAACACTGTGTATCTCTCTCTCGCAGAGCCCGGCTGCCAAATTCGAAACGTCCAGCGATTGCGCCCACACGAAAGCTGCCAGCACGGAATGCTGTAGCTGGTTTTCACTGTCCCTTGGAACTGCATTCGCTGCCACACAGACATTCGCTTTCCCCAAAAGCTTTGCTTGGTAAAGGGGCAACACTGTGTATGTGTCTCTCGCAGAGCCCGGCTGCCAAATTCGAAACGTCCAGCGATTGCGCCCACACGAAAGCTGCCAGCACGGAATGCTGTAGCTGGTTTTCACTGTCCCTTGGAACTGCATTCGCTGCCACACAGACATTCGCTTTCCCCAGAAGCTTTGCTTGGTAATGGGGCAACACTGTGTATGTGTCTCTCGCAGAGCCCGGCTGCCAAATTCGAAACGTCCAGCGATTTCGCCCACACGAAAGCTGCCAGCACGGAATGCTGTAGCTGGTTTTCACTGTCCCTTGGAACTGCATTCGCTGCCGCACAGACATTCGCTTTCCCCAGAAGCTTTGCTTGGTAATGGGGCAACACCGTGTATCTCTCTCTCGCAGAGCCCGGCTGCCAAATTCGAAACGTCCAGCGATTGCGCCCACAAGAAAGCTGCCAGCACGGAATGCTGTAGCTGGTTTTCACTGTCCCTTGGAACTGCATTCGCTGCCACACAGACATTCGCTTTCCCCAAAAGCTTTGGTTCGTAAAGGGGCAACAGTGTGTATGTGTCTCTCGCAGAGCCCGGCTGCCAAATTCGAAACGTCCAGCGATTTCTCCCACACGAAATCTGCCAGCACGGAATGCTGTAGCTGGTTTTCACTGTCCCTTGGAACTGCATTCGCTGCCACACAGACATTCGCTTTCCCCAAAAGCTTTGCTTGGTAATGGGGCAACACTGTGTATGTGTCTCTCGCAGAGCCCGGCTGCCAAATTCGAAACGTCCAGCGATTGCGCCCACACGAAAGCTGCCAGCACGGAATGCTGTAGCTGGTTTTCACTGTCCCTTGGAACTGCATTCGCTGCCACACAGACATTCGCTTTCCCCAAAAGCTTTGCTTGGTAGTGGGGCAACACTGTGTATCTCTCTCTCGCAGAGCCCGGCTGCCAAATTCGAAACGTCCAGCGATTGCGCCCACACGAAAGCTGCCAGCACGGAATGCTGTAGCTGGTTTTCACTGTCCCTTGGAACTGCATTCGCTGCCACACAGACATTCGCTTTCCCCAAAAGCTTTGGTTCGTAAAGGGGCAACACTGTGTATGTGTCTCTCGCAGAGCCCGGCTGCCAAATTCGAAACGTCCAGCGATTTCTCCCACACGAAAGCTGCCAGCACGGAATGCTGTAGCTGGTTTTCACTGTCCCTTGGAACTGCATTCGCTGCCACACAGACATTCGCTTTCCCCAAAAGCTTTGGTTCGTAAAGGGGCAACACTGTGTATGTGTCTCTCGCAGAGCCCGGCTGCCAAATTCGAAACGTCCAGCGATTTCTCCCACACGAAATCTGCCAGCACGGAATGCTGTAGCTGGTTTTCACTGTCCCTTGGAACTGCATTCGCTGCCACACAGACATTCGCTTTCCCCAAAAGCTTTGCTTGGTAATGGGGCAACACTGTGTATGTGTCTCTCGCAGAGCCCGGCTGCCAAATTCGAAACGTCCAGCGATTGCGCCCACACGAAAGCTGCCAGCACGGAATGCTGTAGCTGGTTTTCACTGTCCCTTGGAACTGCATTCGCTGCCACACAGACATTCGCTTTCCCCAAAAGCTTTGCTTGGTAGTGGGGCAACACTGTGTATGTGTCTCTCGCAGAGCCCGGCTGCCAAATTGGAAACGTCCAGAGATTGCGCCCACACGAAAGCTGCCAGCACGGAATGCTGTAGCTGGTTTTCACTGTCCCTTGGAACTGCATTCGCTGCCACACAGACATTCGCTTTCCCCAAAAGCTTTGCTTGGTAAAGGGGCAACACTGTGTATGTGTCTCTCGCAGAGCCCGGCTGCCAAATTCGAAACGTCCAGCGATTTCTCCCACACGAAAGCTGCCAGCACGGAATGCTGTAGCTGGTTTTCACTGTCCCTTGGAACTGCATTCGCTGCCACACAGACATTCGCTTTCCCCAAAAGCTTTGGTTCGTAAAGGGGAAACACTGTGTATGTGTCTCTCGCAGAGCCCGGCTGCCAAATTCGAAACGTCCAGCGATTTCTCCCACACGAAATCTGCCAGCACGGAATGCTGTAGCTGGTTTTCACTGTCCCTTGGAACTGCATTCGCTGCCACACAGACATTCGCTTTCCCCAAAAGCTTTGCTTGGTAATGGGGCAACACTGTGTATGTGTCTCTCGCAGAGCCCGGCTGCCAAATTCGAAACGTCCAGCGATTGCGCCCACACGAAAGCTGCCAGCACGGAATGCTGTAGCTGGTTTTCACTGTCCCTTGGAACTGCATTCGCTGCCACACAGACATTCGCTTTCCCCAAAAGCTTTGCTTGGTAAACGGGCAACACTGTGTATGTGTCTCTCGCAGAGCCCGGCTGCCAAATTTGAAACGTCCAGCGATTGCGCCCACACGAAAGCTGCCAGCACGGAATGCTGTAGCTGGTTTTCACTGTCCCTTGGAACTGCATTCGCTGCCACACAGACATTCGCTTTCCCCAAAAGCTTTGCTTGGTAGTGGGGCAACACTGTGTATGTGTCTCTCGCAGAGCCCGGCTGCCAAATTCGAAACGTCCAGCGATTGCGCCCACACGAAAGCTGCCAGCACGGAATGCTGTAGCTGGTTTTCACTGTCCCTTGGAACTGCATTCCCTGCCACACAGACATTCGCTTTCCCCAAAAGCTTTGCTTGGTAATGGGGCAACACTGTGTATGTGTCTCTCGCAGAGCCCGGCTGCCAAATTCGAAACGTCCAGCGATTGCGCCCACACGAAAGCTGCCAGCACGGAATGCTGTAGCTGGTTTTCACTGTCCCTTGGAACTGCATTCGCTGCCGCACAGACATTCGCTTTCCCCAGAAGCTTTGCTTGGTAATGGGGCAACACCGTGTATGTCTCTCTCGCAGAGCCCGGCTGCCAAATTCGAAACGTCCAGCGATTGCGCCCACAAGAAAGCTGCCAGCACGGAATGCTGTAGCTGGTTTTCACTGTCCCTTGGAACTGCATTCGCTGCCACACAGACATTCGCTTTCCCCAAAAGCTTTGGTTCGTAATGGGGCAACGCTGTATATGTGTCTCTCTCAGAGCCCGGCTGCCAAATTCGAAACGTCCAGCGATTTCTCCCACACGAAAGCTGCCAGCACGGAATGCTGTAGCTGGTTTTCACTGTCCCTTGAAACTGCATTCGCTGCCACACAGACATTCGCTTTCCCCAAAAGCTTTGCTTGGTAGTGGGGCAACACTGTGTATCTCTCTCTCGCAGAGCCCGGCTGCCAAATTCGAAACGTCCAGCGATTGCGCCCACACGAAAGCTGCCAGCACGGAATGCTGTAGCTGGTTTTCACTGTCCCTTGGAACTGCATTCGCTGCCACACAGACATTCGCTTTCCCCAAAAGCTTTGGTTCGTAAAGGGGCAACACTGTGTATGTGTCTCTCGCAGAGCCCGGCTGCCTAATTCGAAACGTCCAGCGATTGCGCCCACACGAAAGCTGCCAGCACGGAATGCTGTAGCTGGTTTTCACTGTCCCTTGGAACTGCATTCGCTGCCACACAGACATTCGCTTTCCCCAAAAGCTTTGCTTGGTAAAGGGGCAACACTGTGTATGTGTCTCTCGCAGAGCCCGGCTGCCAAATTCGAAACGTCCAGCGATTGCGCCCACAAGAAAGCTGCCAGCACGGAATGCTGTAGCTGGTTTTCACTGTCCCTTGGAACTGCATTCGCTGCCACACAGACATTCGCTTTCCCCAAAAGCTTTGGTTCGTAAAGGGGCAACACTGTGTATGTGTCTCTCGCAGAGCCCGGCTGCCAAATTCGAAACGTCCAGCGATTTCTCCCACACGAAAGCTGCCAGCACGGAATGCTGTAGCTGGTTTTCACTGTCCCTTGGAACTGCATTCGCTGCCACACAGACATTCGCTTTCCCCAGAAGCTTTGCTTGGTAATGGGGCAACACTGTGTATGTGTCTCTCGCAGAGCCCGGCTGCCAAATTCGAAACGTCCAGCGATTTCGCCCACACGAAAGCTGCCAGCACGGAATGCTGTAGCTGGTTTTCACTGTCCCTTGGAACTGCATTCGCTGCCGCACAGACATTCGCTTTCCCCAGAAGCTTTGCTTGGTAATGGGGCAACACCGTGTATCTCTCTCTCGCAGAGCCCGGCTGCCAAATTCGAAACGTCCAGCGATTGCGCCCACAAGAAAGCTGCCAGCACGGAATGCTGTAGCTGGTTTTCACTGTCCCTTGGAACTGCATTCGCTGCCACACAGACATTCGCTTTCCCCAAAAGCTTTGGTTCGTAAAGGGGCAACAGTGTGTATGTGTCTCTCGCAGAGCCCGGCTGCCAAATTCGAAACGTCCAGCGATTTCTCCCACACGAAATCTGCCAGCACGGAATGCTGTAGCTGGTTTTCACTGTCCCTTGGAACTGCATTCGCTGCCACACAGACATTCGCTTTCCCCAAAAGCTTTGCTTGGTAATGGGGCAACACTGTGTATGTGTCTCTCGCAGAGCCCGGCTGCCAAATTCGAAACGTCCAGCGATTGCGCCCACACGAAAGCTGCCAGCACGGAATGCTGTAGCTGGTTTTCACTGTCCCTTGGAACTGCATTCGCTGCCACACAGACATTCGCTTTCCCCAAAAGCTTTGCTTGGTAGTGGGGCAACACTGTGTATCTCTCTCTCGCAGAGCCCGGCTGCCAAATTCGAAACGTCCAGCGATTGCGCCCACACGAAAGCTGCCAGCACGGAATGCTGTAGCTGGTTTTCACTGTCCCTTGGAACTGCATTCGCTGCCACACAGACATTCGCTTTCCCCAAAAGCTTTGGTTCGTAAAGGGGCAACACTGTGTATGTGTCTCTCGCAGAGCCCGGCTGCCAAATTCGAAACGTCCAGCGATTTCTCCCACACGAAAGCTGCCAGCACGGAATGCTGTAGCTGGTTTTCACTGTCCCTTGGAACTGCATTCGCTGCCACACAGACATTCGCTTTCCCCAAAAGCTTTGGTTCGTAAAGGGGCAACACTGTGTATGTGTCTCTCGCAGAGCCCGGCTGCCAAATTCGAAACGTCCAGCGATTTCTCCCACACGAAATCTGCCAGCACGGAATGCTGTAGCTGGTTTTCACTGTCCCTTGGAACTGCATTCGCTGCCACACAGACATTCGCTTTCCCCAAAAGCTTTGCTTGGTAATGGGGCAACACTGTGTATGTGTCTCTCGCAGAGCCCGGCTGCCAAATTCGAAACGTCCAGCGATTGCGCCCACACGAAAGCTGCCAGCACGGAATGCTGTAGCTGGTTTTCACTGTCCCTTGGAACTGCATTCGCTGCCACACAGACATTCGCTTTCCCCAAAAGCTTTGCTTGGTAGTGGGGCAACACTGTGTGTGTGTCTCTCGCAGAGCCCGGCTGCCAAATTCGAAACGTCCAGCGATTGCGCCCACACGAAAGCTGCCAGCACGGAATGCTGTAGCTGGTTTTCACTGTCCCTTGGAACTGCATTCGCTGCCACACAGACATTCGCTTTCCCCAAAAGCTTTGCTTGGTAAAGGGGCAACACTGTGTATGTGTCTCTCGCAGAGCCCGGCTGCCAAATTCGAAACGTCCAGCGATTTCTCCCACACGAAAGCTGCCAGCACGGAATGCTGTAGCTGGTTTTCACTGTCCCTTGGAACTGCATTCGCTGCCACACAGACATTCGCTTTCCCCAAAAGCTTTGGTTCGTAAAGGGGAAACACTGTGTATGTGTCTCTCGCAGAGCCCGGCTGCCAAATTCGAAACGTCCAGCGATTTCTCCCACACGAAATCTGCCAGCACGGAATGCTGTAGCTGGTTTTCACTGTCCCTTGGAACTGCATTCGCTGCCACACAGACATTCGCTTTCCCCAAAAGCTTTGCTTGGTAATGGGGCAACACTGTGTATGTGTCTCTCGCAGAGCCCGGCTGCCAAATTCGAAACGTCCAGCGATTGCGCCCACACGAAAGCTGCCAGCACGGAATGCTGTAGCTGGTTTTCACTGTCCCTTGGAACTGCATTCGCTGCCACACAGACATTCGCTTTCCCCAAAAGCTTTGCTTGGTAAACGGGCAACACTGTGTATGTGTCTCTCGCAGAGCCCGGCTGCCAAATTTGAAACGTCCAGCGATTGCGCCCACACGAAAGCTGCCAGCACGGAATGCTGTAGCTGGTTTTCACTGTCCCTTGGAACTGCATTCGCTGCCACACAGACATTCGCTTTCCCCAAAAGCTTTGCTTGGTAGTGGGGCAACACTGTGTATGTGTCTCTCGCAGAGCCCGGCTGCCAAATTCGAAACGTCCAGCGATTGCGCCCACACGAAAGCTGCCAGCACGGAATGCTGTAGCTGGTTTTCACTGTCCCTTGGAACTGCATTCCCTGCCACACAGACATTCGCTTTCCCCAAAAGCTTTGCTTGGTAATGGGGCAACACTGTGTATGTGTCTCTCGCAGAGCCCGGCTGCCAAATTCGAAACGTCCAGCGATTGCGCCCACACGAAAGCTGCCAGCACGGAATGCTGTAGCTGGTTTTCACTGTCCCTTGGAACTGCATTCGCTGCCGCACAGACATTCGCTTTCCCCAGAAGCTTTGCTTGGTAATGGGGCAACACCGTGTATGTCTCTCTCGCAGAGCCCGGCTGCCAAATTCGAAACGTCCAGCGATTGCGCCCACAAGAAAGCTGCCAGCACGGAATGCTGTAGCTGGTTTTCACTGTCCCTTGGAACTGCATTCGCTGCCACACAGACATTCGCTTTCCCCAAAAGCTTTGGTTCGTAATGGGGCAACGCTGTATATGTGTCTCTCTCAGAGCCCGGCTGCCAAATTCGAAACGTCCAGCGATTTCTCCCACACGAAAGCTGCCAGCACGGAATGCTGTAGCTGGTTTTCACTGTCCCTTGGAACTGCATTCGCTGCCGCACAGACATTCGCTTTCCCCAGAAGCTTCGCTTGGTAATGGGGCAACACCGTGTATCTCTCTCTCGCAGAGCCCGGCTGCCAAATTCGAAACGTCCAGCGATTGCGCCCACAAGAAAGCTGCCAGCACGGAATGCTGTAGCTGGTTTTCACTGTCCCTTGGAACTGCATTCGCTGCCACACAGACATTCGCTTTCCCCAAAAGCTTTGGTTCGTAAAGGGGCAACACTGTGTATGTGTCTCTCGCAGAGCCCGGCTGCCAAATTCGAAACGTCCAGCGATTTCGCCCACACGAAAGCTGCCAGCACGGAATGCTGTAGCTGGTTTTCACTGTCCCTTGGAACTGCATTCGCTGCCACACAGACATTCGCTTTCCCCAAAAGCTTTGCTTGGTAATGGGGCAACACTGTGTATGTGTCTCTCGCAGAGCCCGGCTGCCAAATTCGAAACGTCCAGCGATTGCGCCCACACGAAAGCTGCCAGCACGGAATGCTGTAGCTGGTTTTCACTGTCCCTTGGAACTGCATTCGCTGCCACACAGACATTCGCTTTCCCCAAAAGCTTTGCTTGGTAGTGGGGCAACACTGTGTATCTCTCTCTCGCAGAACCCGGCTGCCAAATTCGAAACGTCCAGCGATTGCGCCCACACGAAAGCTGCCAGCACGGAATGCTGTAGCTGGTTTTCACTGTCCCTTGGAACTGCATTCGCTGCCACACAGACATTCGCTTTCCCCAAAAGCTTTGCTTGGTAGTGGGGCAACACTGTGTATCTCTCTCTCGCAGAGCCCGGCTGCCAAATTCGAAACGTCCAGCGATTGCGCCCACACGAAAGCTGCCAGCACGGAATGCTGTAGCTGGTTTTCACTGTCCCTTGGAACTGCATTCGCTGCCACACAGACATTCGCTTTCCCCAAAAGCTTTGCTTGGTAAAGGGGCAACACTGTGTATGTGTCTCTCGCAGAGCCCGGCTGCCAAATTCGAAACGTCCAGCGATTGCGCCCACACGAAAGCTGCCAGCACGGAATGCTGTAGCTGGTTTTCACTGTCCCTTGGAACTGCATTCGCTGCCACACAGACATTCGCTTTCCCCAAAAGCTTTGGTTCGTAAAGGGGCAACACTGTGTATGTGTCTCTCGCAGAGCCCGGCTGCCAAATTCGAAACGTCCAGCGATTGCGCCCACACGAAAGCTGCCAGCACGGAATGCTGTAGCTGGTTTTCACTGTCCCTTGGAACTGCATTCCCTGCCACACAGACATTCGCTTTCCCCAAAAGCTTTGCTTGGTAATGGGGCAACACTGTGTATGTGTCTCTCGCAGAGCCCGGCTGCCAAATTCGAAACGTCCAGCGATTTCGCCCACACGAAAGCTGCCAGCACAGAATGCTGTAGCTGGTTTTCACTGTCCCTTGGAACTGCATTCGCTGCCACACAGACATTCGCTTTCCCCAGAAGCTTCGCTTGGTAATGGGGCAACACCGTGTATCTCTCTCTCGCAGAGCCCGGCTGCCAAATTCGAAACGTCCAGCGATTGCGCCCACAAGAAAGCTGCCAGCACGGAATGCTGTAGCTGGTTTTCACTGTCCCTTGGAACTGCATTCGCTGCCACACAGACATTCGCTTTCCCCAAAAGCTTAGGTTCGTAAAGGGGCAACAGTGTGTATGTGTCTCTCGCAGAGCCCGGCTGCCAAATTCGAAACGTCCAGCGATTTCTCCCACACGAAATCTGCCAGCACGGAATGCTGTAGCTGGTTTTCACTGTCCCTTGGAACTGCATTCGCTGCCACACAGACATTCGCTTTCCCCAAAAGCTTTGCTTGGTAATGGGACAACACTGTGTATGTGTCTCTCGCAGAGCCCGGCTGCCAAATTCGAAACGTCCAGCGATTGCGCCCACACGAAAGCTGCCAGCACGGAATGCTGTAGCTGGTTTTCACTGTCCCTTGGAACTGCATTCGCTGCCACACAGACATTCGCTTTCCCCAAAAGCTTTGCTTGGTAGTGGGGCAACACTGTGTATCTCTCTCTCGCAGAGCCCGGCTGCCAAATTCGAAACGTCCAGCGATTGCGCCCACACGAAAGCTGCCAGCACGGAATGCTGTAGCTGGTTTTCACTGTCCCTTGGAACTGCATTCGCTGCCACACAGACATTCGCTTTCCCCAAAAGCTTTGCTTGGTAAAGGGGCAACACTGTGTATGTGTCTCTCGCAGAGCCCGGCTGCCAAATTCGAAACGTCCAGCGATTTCTCCCACACGAAAGCTGCCAGCACGGAATGCTGTAGCTGGTTTTCACTGTCCCTTGGAACTGCATTCGCTGCCACACAGACATTCGCTTTCCCCAAAAGCTTTGGTTCGTAAAGGGGCAACACTGTGTATGTGTCTCTCGCAGAGCCCGGCTGCCAAATTCGAAACGTCCAGCGATTGCGCCCACACGAAAGCTGCCAGCACGGAATGCTGTAGCTGGTTTTCACTGTCCCTTGGAACTGCATTCGCTGCCACACAGACATTCGCTTTCCCCAAAAGCTTTGCTTGGTAGTGGGGCAACACTGTGTATCTCTCTCTCGCAGAGCCCGGCTGCCAAATTCGAAACGTCCAGCGATTGCGCCCACACGAAAGCTGCCAGCACGGAATGCTGTAGCTGGTTTTCACTGTCCCTTGGAACTGCATTCGCTGCCACACAGACATTCGCTTTCCCCAAAAGCTTTGCTTGGTAAAGGGGCAACACTGTGTATGTGTCTCTCGCAGAGCCCGGCTGCCAAATTCGAAACGTCCAGCGATTGCGCCCACACGAAAGCTGCCAGCACGGAATGCTGTAGCTGGTTTTCACTGTCCCTTGGAACTGCATTCGCTGCCACACAGACATTCGCTTTCCCCAAAAGCTTTGCTTGGTAGTGGGGCAACACTGTGTATCTCTCTCTCGCAGAGCCCGGCTGCCAAATTCGAAACGTCCAGCGATTGCGCCCACACGAAAGCTGCCAGCACGGAATGCTGTAGCTGGTTTTCACTGTCCCTTGGAACTGCATTCGCTGCCACACAGACATTCGCTTTCCCCAAAAGCTTTGCTTGGTAGTGGGGCAACACTGTGTATCTCTCTCTCGCAGAGCCCGGCTGCCAAATTCGAAACGTCCAGCGATTGCGCCCACACGAAAGCTGCCAGCACGGAATGCTGTAGCTGGTTTTCACTGTCCCTTGGAACTGCATTCGCTGCCACACAGACATTCGCTTTCCCCAAAAGCTTTGCTTGGTAAAGGGGCAACACTCTGTATGTGTCTCTCGCAGAGCCCGGCTGCCAAATTCGAAACGTCCAGCGATTGCGCCCACACGAA
Organism: Mycteria americana; assembly: GCF_035582795.1. Classification (NCBI taxonomy): domain Eukaryota; kingdom Metazoa; phylum Chordata; class Aves; order Ciconiiformes; family Ciconiidae; genus Mycteria; species Mycteria americana. The sequence goes on from NC_134376.1 coordinate 21,038,376, forward strand.
AGCTGCCAGCACGGAATGCTGTAGCTGGTTTTCACTGTCCCTTGGAACTGCATTCGCTGCCACACAGACATTCGCTTTCCCCAAAAGCTTTGGTTCGTAAAGGGGCAACACTGTGTATGTGTCTCTCGCAGAGCCCGGCTGCCAAATTCGAAACGTCCAGCGATTGCGCCCACACGAAAGCTGCCAGCACGGAATGCTGTAGCTGGTTTTCACTGTCCCTTGGAACTGCATTCCCTGCCACACAGACATTCGCTTTCCCCAAAAGCTTTGCTTGGTAATGGGGCAACACTGTGTATGTGTCTCTCGCAGAGCCCGGCTGCCAAATTCGAAACGTCCAGCGATTTCGCCCACACGAAAGCTGCCAGCACGGAATGCTGTAGCTGGTTTTCACTGTCCCTTGGAACTGCATTCGCTGCCGCACAGACATTCGCTTTCCCCAGAAGCTTTGCTTGGTAATGGGGCAACACCGTGTATCTCTCTCTCGCAGAGCCCGGCTGCCAAATTCGAAACGTCCAGCGATTGCGCCCACACGAAAGCTGCCAGCACGGAATGCTGTAGCTGGTTTTCACTGTCCCTTGGAACTGCATTCGCTGCCACACAGACATTCGCTTTCCCCAAAAGCTTTGCTTGGTAGTGGGGCAACACTGTGTATCTCTCTCTCGCAGAGCCCGGCTGCCAAATTCGAAACGTCCAGCGATTGCGCCCACACGAAAGCTGCCAGCACGGAATGCTGTAGCTGGTTTTCACTGTCCCTTGGAACTGCATTCGCTGCCACACAGACATTCGCTTTCCCCAAAAGCTTTGCTTGGTAAAGGGGCAACACTGTGTATGTGTCTCTCGCAGAGCCCGGCTGCCAAATTCGAAACGTCCAGCGATTGCGCCCACACGAAAGCTGCCAGCACGGAATGCTGTAGCTGGTTTTCACTGTCCCTTGGAACTGCATTCGCTGCCACACAGACATTCGCTTTCCCCAAAAGCTTTGGTTCGTAAAGGGGCAACACTGTGTATGTGTCTCTCGCAGAGCCCGGCTGCCAAATTCGAAACGTCCAGCGATTGCGCCCACACGAAAGCTGCCAGCACGGAATGCTGTAGCTGGTTTTCACTGTCCCTTGGAACTGCATTCGCTGCCACACAGACATTCGCTTTCCCCAAAAGCTTTGCTTGGTAATGGGGCAACACTGTGTATGTGTCTCTCGCAGAGCCCGGCTGCCAAATTCGAAACGTCCAGCGATTTCGCCCACACGAAAGCTGCCAGCACAGAATGCTGTAGCTGGTTTTCACTGTCCCTTGGAACTGCATTCGCTGCCGCACAGACATTCGCTTTCCCCAGAAGCTTTGCTTGGTAATGGGGCAACACCGTGTATCTCTCTCTCGCAGAGCCCGGCTGCCAAATTCGAAACGTCCAGCGATTGCGCCCACAAGAAAGCTGCCAGCACGGAATGCTGTAGCTGGTTTTCACTGTCCCTTGGAACTGCATTCGCTGCCACACAGACATTCGCTTTCCCCAAAAGCTTAGGTTCGTAAAGGGGCAACAGTGTGTATGTGTCTCTCGCAGAGCCCGGCTGCCAAATTCGAAACGTCCAGCGATTTCTCCCACACGAAATCTGCCAGCACGGAATGCTGTAGCTGGTTTTCACTGTCCCTTGGAACTGCATTCGCTGCCACACAGACATTCGCTTTCCCCAAAAGCTTTGCTTGGTAATGGGACAACACTGTGTATGTGTCTCTCGCAGAGCCCGGCTGCCAAATTCGAAACGTCCAGCGATTGCGCCCACACGAAAGCTGCCAGCACGGAATGCTGTAGCTGGTTTTCACTGTCCCTTGGAACTGCATTCGCTGCCACACAGACATTCGCTTTCCCCAAAAGCTTTGCTTGGTAGTGGGGCAACACTGTGTATCTCTCTCTCGCAGAGCCCGGCTGCCAAATTCGAAACGTCCAGCGATTGCGCCCACACGAAAGCTGCCAGCACGGAATGCTGTAGCTGGTTTTCACTGTCCCTTGGAACTGCATTCGCTGCCACACAGACATTCGCTTTCCCCAAAAGCTTTGCTTGGTAAAGGGGCAACACTGTGTATGTGTCTCTCGCAGAGCCCGGCTGCCAAATTCGAAACGTCCAGCGATTTCTCCCACACGAAAGCTGCCAGCACGGAATGCTGTAGCTGGTTTTCACTGTCCCTTGGAACTGCATTCGCTGCCACACAGACATTCGCTTTCCCCAAAAGCTTTGGTTCGTAAAGGGGCAACACTGTGTATGTGTCTCTCGCAGAGCCCGGCTGCCAAATTCGAAACGTCCAGCGATTGCGCCCACACGAAAGCTGCCAGCACGGAATGCTGTAGCTGGTTTTCACTGTCCCTTGGAACTGCATTCGCTGCCACACAGACATTCGCTTTCCCCAAAAGCTTTGCTTGGTAGTGGGGCAACACTGTGTATCTCTCTCTCGCAGAGCCCGGCTGCCAAATTCGAAACGTCCAGCGATTGCGCCCACACGAAAGCTGCCAGCACGGAATGCTGTAGCTGGTTTTCACTGTCCCTTGGAACTGCATTCGCTGCCACACAGACATTCGCTTTCCCCAAAAGCTTTGCTTGGTAAAGGGGCAACACTGTGTATGTGTCTCTCGCAGAGCCCGGCTGCCAAATTCGAAACGTCCAGCGATTGCGCCCACACGAAAGCTGCCAGCACGGAATGCTGTAGCTGGTTTTCACTGTCCCTTGGAACTGCATTCGCTGCCACACAGACATTCGCTTTCCCCAAAAGCTTTGCTTGGTAGTGGGGCAACACTGTGTATCTCTCTCTCGCAGAGCCCGGCTGCCAAATTCGAAACGTCCAGCGATTGCGCCCACACGAAAGCTGCCAGCACGGAATGCTGTAGCTGGTTTTCACTGTCCCTTGGAACTGCATTCGCTGCCACACAGACATTCGCTTTCCCCAAAAGCTTTGCTTGGTAGTGGGGCAACACTGTGTATCTCTCTCTCGCAGAGCCCGGCTGCCAAATTCGAAACGTCCAGCGATTGCGCCCACACGAAAGCTGCCAGCACGGAATGCTGTAGCTGGTTTTCACTGTCCCTTGGAACTGCATTCGCTGCCACACAGACATTCGCTTTCCCCAAAAGCTTTGCTTGGTAAAGGGGCAACACTGTGTATGTGTCTCTCGCAGAGCCCGGCTGCCAAATTCGAAACGTCCAGCGATTGCGCCCACACGAAAGCTGCCAGCACGGAATGCTGTAGCTGGTTTTCACTGTCCCTTGGAACTGCATTCGCTGCCACACAGACATTCGCTTTCCCCAAAAGCTTTGGTTCGTAAAGGGGCAACACTGTGTATGTGTCTCTCGCAGAGCCCGGCTGCCAAATTCGAAACGTCCAGCGATTGCGCCCACACGAAAGCTGCCAGCACGGAATGCTGTAGCTGGTTTTCACTGTCCCTTGGAACTGCATTCCCTGCCACACAGACATTCGCTTTCCCCAAAAGCTTTGCTTGGTAATGGGGCAACACTGTGTATGTGTCTCTCGCAGAGCCCGGCTGCCAAATTCGAAACGTCCAGCGATTTCGCCCACACGAAAGCTGCCAGCACGGAATGCTGTAGCTGGTTTTCACTGTCCCTTGGAACTGCATTCGCTGCCGCACAGACATTCGCTTTCCCCAGAAGCTTTGCTTGGTAATGGGGCAACACCGTGTATCTCTCTCTCGCAGAGCCCGGCTGCCAAATTCGAAACGTCCAGCGATTGCGCCCACAAGAAAGCTGCCAGCACGGAATGCTGTAGCTGGTTTTCACTGTCCCTTGGAACTGCATTCCCTGCCACACAGACATTCGCTTTCCCCAAAAGCTTTGCTTGGTAATGGGGCAACACTGTGTATGTGTCTCTCGCAGAGCCCGGCTGCCAAATTCGAAACGTCCAGCGATTTCGCCCACACGAAAGCTGCCAGCACGGAATGCTGTAGCTGGTTTTCACTGTCCCTTGGAACTGCATTCGCTGCCGCACAGACATTCGCTTTCCCCAGAAGCTTTGCTTGGTAATGGGGCAACACCGTGTATCTCTCTCTCGCAGAGCCCGGCTGCCAAATTCGAAACGTCCAGCGATTGCGCCCACAAGAAAGCTGCCAGCACGGAATGCTGTAGCTGGTTTTCACTGTCCCTTGGAACTGCATTCGCTGCCACACAGACATTCGCTTTCCCCAAAAGCTTAGGTTCGTAAAGGGGCAACAGTGTGTATGTGTCTCTCGCAGAGCCCGGCTGCCAAATTCGAAACGTCCAGCGATTTCTCCCACACGAAATCTGCCAGCACGGAATGCTGTAGCTGGTTTTCACTGTCCCTTGGAACTGCATTCGCTGCCACACAGACATTCGCTTTCCCCAAAAGCTTTGCTTGTAATTGGGCAACACTGTGTATGTGTCTCTCGCAGAGCCCGGCTGCCAAATTCGAAACGTCCAGCGATTGCGCCCACACGAAAGCTGCCAGCACGGAATGCTGTAGCTGGTTTTCACTGTCCCTTGGAACTGCATTCGCTGCCACACAGACATTCGCTTTCCCCAAAAGCTTTGCTTGGTAGTGGGGCAACACTGTGTATCTCTCTCTCGCAGAGCCCGGCTGCCAAATTCGAAACGTCCAGCGATTGCGCCCACACGAAAGCTGCCAGCACGGAATGCTGTAGCTGGTTTTCACTGTCCCTTGGAACTGCATTCGCTGCCACACAGACATTCGCTTTCCCCAAAAGCTTTGGTTCGTAAAGGGGCAACACTGTGTATGTGTCTCTCGCAGAGCCCGGCTAACAAATTCGAAACGTCCAGCGATTGCGCCCACACGAAAGCTGCCAGCACGGAATGCTGTAGCTGGTTTTCACTGTCCCTTGGAACTGCATTCGCTGCCACACAGACATTCGCTTTCCCCAAAAGCTTTGCTTGGTAATGGGGCAACACTGTGTATCTCTCTCTCGCAGAGCCCGGCTGCCAAATTCGAAACGTCCAGCGATTGCGCCCACACGAAAGCTGCCAGCACGGAATGCTGTAGCTGGTTTTCACTGTCCCTTGGAACTGCATTCGCTGCCACACAGACATTCGCTTTCCCCAAAAGCTTTGCTTGGTAGTGGGGCAACACTGTGTATCTCCCTCTCGCAGAGCCCGGGTGCCAAATTCGAAACGTCCAGCGATTGCGCCCACACGAAAGCTGCCAGCACGGAATGCTGTAGCTGGTTTTCACTGTCCCTTGGAACTGCATTCGCTGCCACACAGACATTCGCTTTCCCCAAAAGCTTTGCTTGGTAGTGGGGCAACACTGTGTATCTCTCTCTCGCAGAGCCCGGCTAACAAATTCGAAACGTCCAGCGATTTCGCCCACACGAAAGCTGCCAGCACGGAATGCTGTAGCTGGTTTTCACTGTCCCTTGGAACTGCATTCCCTGCCACACAGACATTCGCTTTCCCCAAAAGCTTTGCTTGGTAATGGGGCAACACTGTGTATGTGTCTCTCGCAGAGCCCGGCTGCCAAATTCGAAACGTCCAGCGATTTCGCCCACACGAAAGCTGCCAGCACGGAATGCTGTAGCTGGTTTTCACTGTCCCTTGGAACTGCATTCGCTGCCGCACAGACATTCGCTTTCCCCAGAAGCTTTGCTTGGTAATGGGGCAACACCGTGTATCTCTCTCTCGCAGAGCCCGGCTGCCAAATTCGAAACGTCCAGCGATTGCGCCCACAAGAAAGCTGCCAGCACGGAATGCTGTAGCTGGTTTTCACTGTCCCTTGGAACTGCATTCGCTGCCACACAGACATTCGCTTTCCCCAAAAGCTTTGCTTGGTAATGGGGCAACACTGTGTATGTGTCTCTCGCAGAGCCCGGCTAACAAATTCGAAACGTCCAGCGATTGCGCCCACACGAAAGCTGCCAGCACGGAATGCTGTAGCTGGTTTTCACTGTCCCTTGGAACTGCATTCGCTGCCACACAGACATTCGCTTTCCCCAAAAGCTTTGCTTGGTAGTGGGGCAACACTGTGTATCTCTCTCTCGCAGAGCCCGGCTGCCAAATTCGAAACGTCCAGCGATTGCGCCCACACGAAAGCTGCCAGCACGGAATGCTGTAGCTGGTTTTCACTGTCCCTTGGAACTGCATTCGCTGCCACACAGACATTCGCTTTCCCCAAAAGCTTTGCTTGGTAAAGGGGCAACACTGTGTATGTGTCTCTCGCAGAGCCCGGCTGCCAAATTCGAAACGTCCAGCGATTTCTCCCACACGAAAGCTGCCAGCACGGAATGCTGTAGCTGGTTTTCACTGTCCCTTGGAACTGCATTCGCTGCCACACAGACATTCGCTTTCCCCAAAAGCTTTGGTTCGTAAAGGGGCAACACTGTGTATGTGTCTCTCGCAGAGCCCGGCTGCCAAATTCGAAACGTCCAGCGATTGCGCCCACACGAAAGCTGCCAGCACGGAATGCTGTAGCTGGTTTTCACTGTCCCTTGGAACTGCATTCGCTGCCACACAGACATTCGCTTTCCCCAAAAACTTTGCTTGGTAGTGGGGCAACACTGTGTATCTCTCTCTCGCAGAGCCCGGCTGCCAAATTCGAAACGTCCAGCGATTGCGCCCACACGAAAGCTGCCAGCACGGAATGCTGTAGCTGGTTTTCACTGTCCCTTGGAACTGCATTCGCTGCCACACAGACATTCGCTTTCCCCAAAAGCTTTGCTTGGTAAAGGGGCAACACTGTGTATGTGTCTCTCGCAGAGCCCGGCTGCCAAATTCGAAACGTCCAGCGATTGCGCCCACACGAAAGCTGCCAGCACGGAATGCTGTAGCTGGTTTTCACTGTCCCTTGGAACTGCATTCGCTGCCACACAGACATTCGCTTTCCCCAAAAGCTTTGGTTCGTAAAGGGGCAACACTGTGTATGTGTCTCTCGCAGAGCCCGGCTGCCAAATTCGAAACGTCCAGCGATTGCGCCCACACGAAAGCTGCCAGCACGGAATGCTGTAGCTGGTTTTCACTGTCCCTTGGAACTGCATTCCCTGCCACACAGACATTCGCTTTCCCCAGAAGCTTTGCTTGGTAATGGGGCAACACTGTGTATGTGTCTCTCGCAGAGCCCGGCTGCCAAATTCGAAACGTCCAGCGATTTCGCCCACACGAAAGCTGCCAGCACGGAATGCTGTAGCTGGTTTTCACTGTCCCTTGGAACTGCATTCGCTGCCGCACAGATATTCGCTTTCCCCAGAAGCTTTGCTTGGTAATGGGGCAACACCGTGTATCTCTCTCTCGCAGAGCCCGGCTGCCAAATTCGAAACGTCCAGCGATTGCGCCCACAAGAAAGCTGCCAGCACGGAATGCTGTAGCTGGTTTTCACTGTCCCTTGGAACTGCATTCGCTGCCACACAGACATTCGCTTTCCCCAAAAGCTTTGGTTCGTAAAGGGGCAACACTGTGTATGTGTCTCTCGCAGAGCCCGGCTGCCAAATTCGAAACGTCCAGCGATTTCTCCCACACGAAATCTGCCAGCACGGAATGCTGTAGCTGGTTTTCACTGTCCCTTGGAACTGCATTCGCTGCCACACAGACATTCGCTTTCCCCAAAAGCTTTGCTTGGTAATGGGGCAACACTGTGTATGTGTCTCTCGCAGAGCCCGGCTGCCAAATTCGAAACGTCCAGCGATTGCGCCCACACGAAAGCTGCCAGCACGGAATGCTGTAGCTGGTTTTCACTGTCCCTTGGAACTGCATTCGCTGCCACACAGACATTCGCTTTCCCCAAAAGCTTTGCTTGGTAGTGGGGCAACACTGTGTATCTCTCTCTCGCAGAGCCCGGCTGCCAAATTCGAAACGTCCAGCGATTGCGCCCACACGAAAGCTGCCAGCACGGAATGCTGTAGCTGGTTTTCACTGTCCCTTGGAACTGCATTCGCTGCCACACAGACATTCGCTTTCCCCAAAAGCTTTGCTTGGTAGTGGGGCAACACTGTGTATCTCTCTCTCGCAGAGCCCGGCTGCCAAATTCGAAACGTCCAGCGATTGCGCCCACACGAAAGCTGCCAGCACGGAATGCTGTAGCTGGTTTTCACTGTCCCTTGGAACTGCATTCGCTGCCACACAGACATTCGCTTTCCCCAAAAGCTTTGCTTGGTAAAGGGGCAACACTGTGTATGTGTCTCTCGCAGAGCCCGGCTGCCAAATTCGAAACGTCCAGCGATTGCGCCCACACGAAAGCTGCCAGCACGGAATGCTGTAGCTGGTTTTCACTGTCCCTTGGAACTGCATTCGCTGCCACACAGACATTCGCTTTCCCCAGAAGCTTTGCTTGGTAATGGGGCAACACTGTGTATGTGTCTCTCGCAGAGCCCGGCTGCCAAATTCGAAACGTCCAGCGATTTCGCCCACACGAAAGCTGCCAGCACGGAATGCTGTAGCTGGTTTTCACTGTCCCTTGGAACTGCATTCGCTGCCGCACAGACATTCGCTTTCCCCAGAAGCTTTGCTTGGTAATGGGGCAACACCGTGTATCTCTCTCTCGCAGAGCCCGGCTGCCAAATTCGAAACGTCCAGCGATTGCGCCCACAAGAAAGCTGCCAGCACGGAATGCTGTAGCTGGTTTTCACTGTCCCTTGGAACTGCATTCGCTGCCACACAGACATTCGCTTTCCCCAAAAGCTTTGGTTCGTAAAGGGGCAACAGTGTGTATGTGTCTCTCGCAGAGCCCGGCTGCCAAATTCGAAACGTCCAGCGATTTCTCCCACACGAAATCTGCCAGCACGGAATGCTGTAGCTGGTTTTCACTGTCCCTTGGAACTGCATTCGCTGCCACACAGACATTCGCTTTCCCCAAAAGCTTTGCTTGGTAATGGGGCAACACTGTGTATGTGTCTCTCGCAGAGCCCGGCTGCCAAATTCGAAACGTCCAGCGATTGCGCCCACACGAAAGCTGCCAGCACGGAATGCTGTAGCTGGTTTTCACTGTCCCTTGGAACTGCATTCGCTGCCACACAGACATTCGCTTTCCCCAAAAGCTTTGCTTGGTAGTGGGGCAACACTGTGTATCTCTCTCTCGCAGAGCCCGGCTGCCAAATTCGAAACGTCCAGCGATTGCGCCCACACGAAAGCTGCCAGCACGGAATGCTGTAGCTGGTTTTCACTGTCCCTTGGAACTGCATTCGCTGCCACACAGACATTCGCTTTCCCCAAAAGCTTTGGTTCGTAAAGGGGCAACACTGTGTATGTGTCTCTCGCAGAGCCCGGCTGCCAAATTCGAAACGTCCAGCGATTTCTCCCACACGAAAGCTGCCAGCACGGAATGCTGTAGCTGGTTTTCACTGTCCCTTGGAACTGCATTCGCTGCCACACAGACATTCGCTTTCCCCAAAAGCTTTGTTTCGTAAAGGGGCAACACTGTGTATGTGTCTCTCGCAGAGCCCGGCTGCCAAATTCGAAACGTCCAGCGATTTCTCCCACACGAAATCTGCCAGCACGGAATGCTGTAGCTGGTTTTCACTGTCCCTTGGAACTGCATTCGCTGCCACACAGACATTCGCTTTCCCCAAAAGCTTTGCTTGGTAATGGGGCAACACTGTGTATGTGTCTCTCGCAGAGCCCGGCTGCCAAATTCGAAACGTCCAGCGATTGCGCCCACACGAAAGCTGCCAGCACGGAATGCTGTAGCTGGTTTTCACTGTCCCTTGGAACTGCATTCGCTGCCACACAGACATTCGCTTTCCCCAAAAGCTTTGCTTGGTAGTGGGGCAACACTGTGTATGTGTCTCTCGCAGAGCCCGGCTGCCAAATTCGAAACGTCCAGCGATTGCGCCCACACGAAAGCTGCCAGCACGGAATGCTGTAGCTGGTTTTCACTGTCCCTTGGAACTGCATTCGCTGCCACACAGACATTCGCTTTCCCCAAAAGCTTTGCTTGGTAAAGGGGCAACACTGTGTATGTGTCTCTCGCAGAGCCCGGCTGCCAAATTCGAAACGTCCAGCGATTTCTCCCACACGAAAGCTGCCAGCACGGAATGCTGTAGCTGGTTTTCACTGTCCCTTGGAACTGCATTCGCTGCCACACAGACATTCGCTTTCCCCAAAAGCTTTGGTTCGTAAAGGGGAAACACTGTGTATGTGTCTCTCGCAGAGCCCGGCTGCCAAATTCGAAACGTCCAGCGATTTCTCCCACACGAAATCTGCCAGCACGGAATGCTGTAGCTGGTTTTCACTGTCCCTTGGAACTGCATTCGCTGCCACACAGACATTCGCTTTCCCCAAAAGCTTTGCTTGGTAATGGGGCAACACTGTGTATGTGTCTCTCGCAGAGCCCGGCTGCCAAATTCGAAACGTCCAGCGATTGCGCCCACACGAAAGCTGCCAGCACGGAATGCTGTAGCTGGTTTTCACTGTCCCTTGGAACTGCATTCGCTGCCACACAGACATTCGCTTTCCCCAAAAGCTTTGCTTGGTAAACGGGCAACACTGTGTATGTGTCTCTCGCAGAGCCCGGCTGCCAAATTTGAAACGTCCAGCGATTGCGCCCACACGAAAGCTGCCAGCACGGAATGCTGTAGCTGGTTTTCACTGTCCCTTGGAACTGCATTCGCTGCCACACAGACATTCGCTTTCCCCAAAAGCTTTGCTTGGTAGTGGGGCAACACTGTGTATGTGTCTCTCGCAGAGCCCGGCTGCCAAATTCGAAACGTCCAGCGATTGCGCCCACACGAAAGCTGCCAGCACGGAATGCTGTAGCTGGTTTTCACTGTCCCTTGGAACTGCATTCCCTGCCACACAGACATTCGCTTTCCCCAAAAGCTTTGCTTGGTAATGGGGCAACACTGTGTATGTGTCTCTCGCAGAGCCCGGCTGCCAAATTCGAAACGTCCAGCGATTGCGCCCACACGAAAGCTGCCAGCACGGAATGCTGTAGCTGGTTTTCACTGTCCCTTGGAACTGCATTCGCTGCCGCACAGACATTCGCTTTCCCCAGAAGCTTTGCTTGGTAATGGGGCAACACCGTGTATGTCTCTCTCGCAGAGCCCGGCTGCCAAATTCGAAACGTCCAGCGATTGCGCCCACAAGAAAGCTGCCAGCACGGAATGCTGTAGCTGGTTTTCACTGTCCCTTGGAACTGCATTCGCTGCCACACAGACATTAGCTTTCCCCAAAAGCTTTGGTTCGTAATGGGGCAACGCTGTATATGTGTCTCTCTCAGAGCCCGGCTGCCAAATTCGAAACGTCCAGCGATTTCTCCCACACGAAAGCTGCCAGCACGGAATGCTGTAGCTGGTTTTCACTGTCCCTTGAAACTGCATTCGCTGCCACACAGACATTCGCTTTCCCCAAAAGCTTTGCTTGGTAGTGGGGCAACACTGTGTATCTCTCTCTCGCAGAGCCCGGCTGCCAAATTCGAAACGTCCAGCGATTGCGCCCACACGAAAGCTGCCAGCACGGAATGCTGTAGCTGGTTTTCACTGTCCCTTGGAACTGCATTCGCTGCCACACAGACATTCGCTTTCCCCAAAAGCTTTGGTTCGTAAAGGGGCAACACTGTGTATGTGTCTCTCGCAGAGCCCGGCTGCCTAATTCGAAACGTCCAGCGATTGCGCCCACACGAAAGCTGCCAGCACGGAATGCTGTAGCTGGTTTTCACTGTCCCTTGGAACTGCATTCGCTGCCACACAGACATTCGCTTTCCCCAAAAGCTTTGCTTGGTAAAGGGGCAACACTGTGTATGTGTCTCTCGCAGAGCCCGGCTGCCAAATTCGAAACGTCCAGCGATTGCGCCCACACGAAAGCTGCCAGCACGGAATGCTGTAGCTGGTTTTCACTGTCCCTTGGAACTGCATTCGCTGCCACACAGACATTCGCTTTCCCCAAAAGCTTTGGTTCGTAAAGGGGCAACACTGTGTATGTGTCTCTCGCAGAGCCCGGCTGCCAAATTCGAAACGTCCAGCGATTGCGCCCACACGAAAGCTGCCAGCACGGAATGCTGTAGCTGGTTTTCACTGTCCCTTGGAACTGCATTCGCTGCCACACAGACATTCGCTTTCCCCAGAAGCTTTGCTTGGTAATGGGGCAACACTGTGTATGTGTCTCTCGCAGAGCCCGGCTGCCAAATTCGAAACGTCCATCGATTTCGCCCACACGAAAGCTGCCAGCACGGAATGCTGTAGCTGGTTTTCACTGTCCCTTGGAACTGCATTCGCTGCCGCACAGACATTCGCTTTCCCCAGAAGCTTTGCTTGGTAATGGGGCAACACCGTGTATCTCTCTCTCGCAGAGCCCGGCTGCCAAATTCGAAACGTCCAGCGATTGCGCCCACAAGAAAGCTGCCAGCACGGAATGCTGTAGCTGGTTTTCACTGTCCCTTGGAACTGCATTCGCTGCCACACAGACATTCGCTTTCCCCAAAAGCTTTGGTTCGTAAAGGGGCAACAGTGTGTATGTGTCTCTCGCAGAGCCCGGCTGCCAAATTCGAAACGTCCAGCGATTTCTCCCACACGAAATCTGCCAGCACGGAATGCTGTAGCTGGTTTTCACTGTCCCTTGGAACTGCATTCGCTGCCACACAGACATTCGCTTTCCCCAAAAGCTTTGCTTGGTAATGGGGCAACACTGTGTATGTGTCTCTCGCAGAGCCCGGCTGCCAAATTCGAAACGTCCAGCGATTGCGCCCACACGAAAGCTGCCAGCACGGAATGCTGTAGCTGGTTTTCACTGTCCCTTGGAACTGCATTCGCTGCCACACAGACATTCGCTTTCCCCAAAAGCTTTGCTTGGTAGTGGGGCAACACTGTGTATCTCTCTCTCGCAGAGCCCGGCTGCCAAATTCGAAACGTCCAGCGATTGCGCCCACACGAAAGCTGCCAGCACGGAATGCTGTAGCTGGTTTTCACTGTCCCTTGGAACTGCATTCGCTGCCACACAGACATTCGCTTTCCCCAAAAGCTTTGGTTCGTAAAGGGGAAACACTGTGTATGTGTCTCTCGCAGAGCCCGGCTGCCAAATTCGAAACGTCCAGCGATTTCTCCCACACGAAATCTGCCAGCACGGAATGCTGTAGCTGGTTTTCACTGTCCCTTGGAACTGCATTCGCTGCCACACAGACATTCGCTTTCCCCAAAAGCTTTGCTTGGTAATGGGGCAACACTGTGTATGTGTCTCTCGCAGAGCCCGGCTGCCAAATTCGAAACGTCCAGCGATTGCGCCCACACGAAAGCTGCCAGCACGGAATGCTGTAGCTGGTTTTCACTGTCCCTTGGAACTGCATTCGCTGCCACACAGACATTCGCTTTCCCCAAAAGCTTTGCTTGGTAAACGGGCAACACTGTGTATGTGTCTCTCGCAGAGCCCGGCTGCCAAATTTGAAACGTCCAGCGATTGCGCCCACACGAAAGCTGCCAGCACGGAATGCTGTAGCTGGTTTTCACTGTCCCTTGGAACTGCATTCGCTGCCACACAGACATTCGCTTTCCCCAAAAGCTTTGCTTGGTAGTGGGGCAACACTGTGTATGTGTCTCTCGCAGAGCCCGGCTGCCAAATTCGAAACGTCCAGCGATTGCGCCCACACGAAAGCTGCCAGCACGGAATGCTGTAGCTGGTTTTCACTGTCCCTTGGAACTGCATTCCCTGCCACACAGACATTCGCTTTCCCCAAAAGCTTTGCTTGGTAATGGGGCAACACTGTGTATGTGTCTCTCGCAGAGCCCGGCTGCCAAATTCGAAACGTCCAGCGATTGCGCCCACACGAAAGCTGCCAGCACGGAATGCTGTAGCTGGTTTTCACTGTCCCTTGGAACTGCATTCGCTGCCGCACAGACATTCGCTTTCCCCAGAAGCTTTGCTTGGTAATGGGGCAACACCGTGTATGTCTCTCTCGCAGAGCCCGGCTGCCAAATTCGAAACGTCCAGCGATTGCGCCCACAAGAAAGCTGCCAGCACGGAATGCTGTAGCTGGTTTTCACTGTCCCTTGGAACTGCATTCGCTGCCACACAGACATTAGCTTTCCCCAAAAGCTTTGGTTCGTAATGGGGCAACGCTGTATATGTGTCTCTCTCAGAGCCCGGCTGCCAAATTCGAAACGTCCAGCGATTTCTCCCACACGAAAGCTGCCAGCACGGAATGCTGTAGCTGGTTTTCACTGTCCCTTGAAACTGCATTCGCTGCCACACAGACATTCGCTTTCCCCAAAAGCTTTGCTTGGTAGTGGGGCAACACTGTGTATCTCTCTCTCGCAGAGCCCGGCTGCCAAATTCGAAACGTCCAGCGATTGCGCCCACACGAAAGCTGCCAGCACGGAATGCTGTAGCTGGTTTTCACTGTCCCTTGGAACTGCATTCGCTGCCACACAGACATTCGCTTTCCCCAAAAGCTTTGGTTCGTAAAGGGGCAACACTGTGTATGTGTCTCTCGCAGAGCCCGGCTGCCTAATTCGAAACGTCCAGCGATTGCGCCCACACGAAAGCTGCCAGCACGGAATGCTGTAGCTGGTTTTCACTGTCCCTTGGAACTGCATTCGCTGCCACACAGACATTCGCTTTCCCCAAAAGCTTTGCTTGGTAAAGGGGCAACACTGTGTATGTGTCTCTCGCAGAGCCCGGCTGCCAAATTCGAAACGTCCAGCGATTGCGCCCACACGAAAGCTGCCAGCACGGAATGCTGTAGCTGGTTTTCACTGTCCCTTGGAACTGCATTCGCTGCCACACAGACATTCGCTTTCCCCAAAAGCTTTGGTTCGTAAAGGGGCAACACTGTGTATGTGTCTCTCGCAGAGCCCGGCTGCCAAATTCGAAACGTCCAGCGATTGCGCCCACACGAAAGCTGCCAGCACGGAATGCTGTAGCTGGTTTTCACTGTCCCTTGGAACTGCATTCGCTGCCACACAGACATTCGCTTTCCCCAGAAGCTTTGCTTGGTAATGGGGCAACACTGTGTATGTGTCTCTCGCAGAGCCCGGCTGCCAAATTCGAAACGTCCATCGATTTCGCCCACACGAAAGCTGCCAGCACGGAATGCTGTAGCTGGTTTTCACTGTCCCTTGGAACTGCATTCGCTGCCGCACAGACATTCGCTTTCCCCAGAAGCTTTGCTTGGTAATGGGGCAACACCGTGTATCTCTCTCTCGCAGAGCCCGGCTGCCAAATTCGAAACGTCCAGCGATTGCGCCCACAAGAAAGCTGCCAGCACGGAATGCTGTAGCTGGTTTTCACTGTCCCTTGGAACTGCATTCGCTGCCACACAGACATTCGCTTTCCCCAAAAGCTTTGGTTCGTAAAGGGGCAACAGTGTGTATGTGTCTCTCGCAGAGCCCGGCTGCCAAATTCGAAACGTCCAGCGATTTCTCCCACACGAAATCTGCCAGCACGGAATGCTGTAGCTGGTTTTCACTGTCCCTTGGAACTGCATTCGCTGCCACACAGACATTCGCTTTCCCCAAAAGCTTTGCTTGGTAATGGGGCAACACTGTGTATGTGTCTCTCGCAGAGCCCGGCTGCCAAATTCGAAACGTCCAGCGATTGCGCCCACACGAAAGCTGCCAGCACGGAATGCTGTAGCTGGTTTTCACTGTCCCTTGGAACTGCATTCGCTGCCACACAGACATTCGCTTTCCCCAAAAGCTTTGCTTGGTAGTGGGGCAACACTGTGTATCTCTCTCTCGCAGAGCCCGGCTGCCAAATTCGAAACGTCCAGCGATTGCGCCCACACGAAAGCTGCCAGCACGGAATGCTGTAGCTGGTTTTCACTGTCCCTTGGAACTGCATTCGCTGCCACACAGACATTCGCTTTCCCCAAAAGCTTTGGTTCGTAAAGGGGCAACACTGTGTATGTGTCTCTCGCAGAGCCCGGCTGCCAAATTCGAAACGTCCAGCGATTTCTCCCACACGAAAGCTGCCAGCACGGAATGCTGTAGCTGGTTTTCACTGTCCCTTGGAACTGCATTCGCTGCCACACAGACATTCGCTTTCCCCAAAAGCTTTGGTTCGTAAAGGGGCAACACTGTGTATGTGTCTCTCGCAGAGCCCGGCTGCCAAATTCGAAACGTCCAGCGATTTCTCCCACACGAAATCTGCCAGCACGGAATGCTGTAGCTGGTTTTCACTGTCCCTTGGAACTGCATTCGCTGCCACACAGACATTCGCTTTCCCCAAAAGCTTTGCTTGGTAATGGGGCAACACTGTGTATGTGTCTCTCGCAGAGCCCGGCTGCCAAATTCGAAACGTCCAGCGATTGCGCCCACACGAAAGCTGCCAGCACGGAATGCTGTAGCTGGTTTTCACTGTCCCTTGGAACTGCATTCGCTGCCACACAGACATTCGCTTTCCCCAAAAGCTTTGCTTGGTAGTGGGGCAACACTGTGTATCTCTCTCTCGCAGAGCCCGGCTGCCAAATTCGAAACGTCCAGCGATTGCGCCCACACGAAAGCTGCCAGCACGGAATGCTGTAGCTGGTTTTCACTGTCCCTTGGAACTGCATTCGCTGCCACACAGACATTCGCTTTCCCCAAAAGCTTTGCTTGGTAAAGGGGCAACACTGTGTATGTGTCTCTCGCAGAGCCCGGCTGCCAAATTCGAAACGTCCAGCGATTTCTCCCACACGAAAGCTGCCAGCACGGAATGCTGTAGCTGGTTTTCACTGTCCCTTGGAACTGCATTCGCTGCCACACAGACATTCGCTTTCCCCAAAAGCTTTGGTTCGTAAAGGGGAAACACTGTGTATGTGTCTCTCGCAGAGCCCGGCTGCCAAATTCGAAACGTCCAGCGATTTCGCCCACACGAAAGCTGCCAGCACGTAATGCTGTAGCTGGTTTTCACTGTCCCTTGGAACTGCATTCGCTGCCACACAGACATTCGCTTTCCCCAAAAGCTTTGCTTGGTAATGGGGCAACACTGTGTATGTGTCTCTCGCAGAGCCCGGCTGCCAAATTCGAAACGTCCAGCGATTGCGCCCACACGAAAGCTGCCAGCACGGAATGCTGTAGCTGGTTTTCACTGTCCCTTGGAACTGCATTCGCTGCCACACAGACATTCGCTTTCCCCAAAAGCTTTGCTTGGTAAACGGGCAACACTGTGTATGTGTCTCTCGCAGAGCCCGGCTGCCAAATTTGAAACGTCCAGCGATTGCGCCCACACGAAAGCTGCCAGCACGGAATGCTGTAGCTGGTTTTCACTGTCCCTTGGAACTGCATTCGCTGCCACACAGACATTCGCTTTCCCCAAAAGCTTTGCTTGGTAGTGGGGCAACACTGTGTATGTGTCTCTCGCAGAGCCCGGCTGCCAAATTCGAAACGTCCAGCGATTGCGCCCACACGAAAGCTGCCAGCACGGAATGCTGTAGCTGGTTTTCACTGTCCCTTGGAACTGCATTCCCTGCCACACAGACATTCGCTTTCCCCAAAAGCTTTGCTTGGTAATGGGGCAACACTGTGTATGTGTCTCTCGCAGAGCCCGGCTGCCAAATTCGAAACGTCCAGCGATTGCGCCCACACGAAAGCTGCCAGCACGGAATGCTGTAGCTGGTTTTCACTGTCCCTTGGAACTGCATTCGCTGCCGCACAGACATTCGCTTTCCCCAGAAGCTTTGCTTGGTAATGGGGCAACACCGTGTATGTCTCTCTCGCAGAGCCCGGCTGCCAAATTCGAAACGTCCAGCGATTGCGCCCACAAGAAAGCTGCCAGCACGGAATGCTGTAGCTGGTTTTCACTGTCCCTTGGAACTGCATTCGCTGCCACACAGACATTCGCTTTCCCCAAAAGCTTTGGTTCGTAAAGGGGCAACACTGTGTATGTGTCTCTCGCAGAGCCCGGCTGCCAAATTCGAAACGTCCAGCGATTTCTCCCACACGAAATCTGCCAGCACGGAATGCTGTAGCTGGTTTTCACTGTCCCTTGGAACTGCATTCGCTGCCACACAGACATTCGCTTTCCCCAAAAGCTTTGCTTGGTAGTGGGGCAACACTGTGTATCTCTCTCTCGCAGAGCCCGGCTGCCTAATTCGAAACGTCCAGCGATTGCGCCCACACGAAAGCTGCCAGCACGGAATGCTGTAGCTGGTTTTCACTGTCCCTTGGAACTGCATTCGCTGCCACACAGACATTCGCTTTCCCCAAAAGCTTTGCTTGGTAGTGGGGCAACACTGTGTATCTCTCTCTCGCAGAGCCCGGCTGCCAAATTCGAAACGTCCAGCGATTGCGCCCACACGAAAGCTGCCAGCACGGAATGCTGTAGCTGGTTTTCACTGTCCCTTGGAACTGCATTCGCTGCCACACAGACATTCGCTTTCCCCAAAAGCTTTGCTTGGTAAAGGGGCAACACTGTGTATGTGTCTCTCGCAGAGCCCGGCTGCCAAATTCGAAACGTCCAGCGATTTCTCCCACACGAAAGCTGCCAGCACGGAATGCTGTAGCTGGTTTTCACTGTCCCTTGGAACTGCATTCGCTGCCACACAGACATTCGCTTTCCCCAAAAGCTTTGGTTCGTAAAGGGGAAACACTGTGTATGTGTCTCTCGCAGAGCCCGGCTGCCAAATTCGAAACGTCCAGCGATTTCTCCCACACGAAATCTGCCAGCACGGAATGCTGTAGCTGGTTTTCACTGTCCCTTGGAACTGCATTCGCTGCCACACAGACATTCGCTTTCCCCAAAAGCTTTGCTTGGTAATGGGGCAACACTGTGTATGTGTCTCTCGCAGAGCCCGGCTGCCAAATTCGAAACGTCCAGCGATTGCGCCCACACGAAAGCTGCCAGCACGGAATGATGTAGCTGGTTTTCACTGTCCCTTGGAACTGCATTCGCTGCCACACAGACATTCGCTTTCCCCAAAAGCTTTGCTTGGTAAACGGGCAACACTGTGTATGTGTCTCTCGCAGAGCCCGGCTGCCAAATTTGAAACGTCCAGCGATTGCGCCCACACGAAAGCTGCCAGCACGGAATGCTGTAGCTGGTTTTCACTGTCCCTTGGAACTGCATTCGCTGCCACACAGACATTCGCTTTCCCCAAAAGCTTTGCTTGGTAATGGAGCAACACCGTGTATGTCTCTCTCGCAGAGACCGGCTGCCAAATTCGAAACGTCCAGCGATTGCGCCCACACGAAAGCTGCCAGCACGGAATGCTGTAGCTGGTTTTCACTGTCCCTTGGAACTGCATTCGCTGCCACACAGACATTCGCTTTCCCCAAAAGCTTTGCTTGGTAGTGGGGCAACACTGTGTATGTGTCTCTCGCAGAGCCCGGCTGCCAAATTCGAAACGTCCAGCGATTGCGCCCACACGAAAGCTGCCAGCACGGAATGCTGTAGCTGGTTTTCACTGTCCCTTGGAACTGCATTCGCTGCCACACAGACATTCGCTTTCCCCAAAAGCTTTGCTTGGTAGTGGGGCAACACTGTGTATCTCTCTCTCGCAGAGCCCGGCTGCCAAATTCGAAACGTCCAGCGATTGCGCCCACACGAAAGCTGCCAGCACGGAATGCTGTAGCTGGTTTTCACTGTCCCTTGGAACTGCATTCGCTGCCACACAGACATTCGCTTTCCCCAAAAGCTTTGGTTCGTAAAGGGGCAACACTGTGTATGTGTCTCTCGCAGAGCCCGGCTGCCAAATTCGAAACGTCCAGCGATTGCGCCCACACGAAAGCTGCCAGCACGGAATGCTGTAGCTGGTTTTCACTGTCCCTTGGAACTGCATTCGCTGCCACACAGACATTCGCTTTCCCCAAAAGCTTTGCTTGGTAAAGGGGCAACACTGTGTATGTGTCTCTCGCAGAGCCCGGCTGCCAAATTCGAAACGTCCAGCGATTGCGCCCACACGAAAGCTGCCAGCACGGAATGCTTTAGCTGGTTTTCACTGTCCCTTGGAACTGCATTCGCTGCCACACAGACATTCGCTTTCCCCAAAAGCTTTGGTTCGTAAAGGGGCAACACTGTGTATGTGTCTCTCGCAGAGCCCGGCTGCCAAATTCGAAACGTCCAGCGATTGCGCCCACACGAAAGCTGCCAGCACGGAATGCTGTAGCTGGTTTTCACTGTCCCTTGGAACTGCATTCGCTGCCACACAGACATTCGCTTTCCCCAGAAGCTTTGCTTGGTAATGGGGCAACACTGTGTATGTGTCTCTCGCAGAGCCCGGCTGCCAAATTCGAAACGTCCATCGATTTCGCCCACACGAAAGCTGCCAGCACGGAATGCTGTAGCTGGTTTTCACTGTCCCTTGGAACTGCATTCGCTGCCGCACAGACATTCGCTTTCCCCAGAAGCTTTGCTTGGTAATGGGGCAACACCGTGTATCTCTCTCTCGCAGAGCCCGGCTGCCAAATTCGAAACGTCCAGCGATTGCGCCCACAAGAAAGCTGCCAGCACGGAATGCTGTAGCTGGTTTTCACTGTCCCTTGGAACTGCATTCGCTGCCACACAGACATTCGCTTTCCCCAAAAGCTTTGGTTCGTAAAGGGGCAACAGTGTGTATGTGTCTCTCGCAGAGCCCGGCTGCCAAATTCGAAACGTCCAGCGATTTCTCCCACACGAAATCTGCCAGCACGGAATGCTGTAGCTGGTTTTCACTGTCCCTTGGAACTGCATTCGCTGCCACACAGACATTCGCTTTCCCCAAAAGCTTTGCTTGGTAATGGGGCAACACTGTGTATGTGTCTCTCGCAGAGCCCGGCTGCCAAATTCGAAACGTCCAGCGATTGCGCCCACACGAAAGCTGCCAGCACGGAATGCTGTAGCTGGTTTTCACTGTCCCTTGGAACTGCATTCGCTGCCACACAGACATTCGCTTTCCCCAAAAGCTTTGCTTGGTAGTGGGGCAACACTGTGTATCTCTCTCTCGCAGAGCCCGGCTGCCAAATTCGAAACGTCCAGCGATTGCGCCCACACGAAAGCTGCCAGCACGGAATGCTGTAGCTGGTTTTCACTGTCCCTTGGAACTGCATTCGCTGCCACACAGACATTCGCTTTCCCCAAAAGCTTTGGTTCGTAAAGGGGCAACACTGTGTATGTGTCTCTCGCAGAGCCCGGCTGCCAAATTCGAAACGTCCAGCGATTTCTCCCACACGAAAGCTGCCAGCACGGAATGCTGTAGCTGGTTTTCACTGTCCCTTGGAACTGCATTCGCTGCCACACAGACATTCGCTTTCCCCAAAAGCTTTGGTTCGTAAAGGGGCAACACTGTGTATGTGTCTCTCGCAGAGCCCGGCTGCCAAATTCGAAACGTCCAGCGATTTCTCCCACACGAAATCTGCCAGCACGGAATGCTGTAGCTGGTTTTCACTGTCCCTTGGAACTGCATTCGCTGCCACACAGACATTCGCTTTCCCCAAAAGCTTTGCTTGGTAATGGGGCAACACTGTGTATGTGTCTCTCGCAGAGCCCGGCTGCCAAATTCGAAACGTCCAGCGATTGCGCCCACACGAAAGCTGCCAGCACGGAATGCTGTAGCTGGTTTTCACTGTCCCTTGGAACTGCATTCGCTGCCACACAGACATTCGCTTTCCCCAAAAGCTTTGCTTGGTAGTGGGGCAACACTGTGTATCTCTCTCTCGCAGAGCCCGGCTGCCAAATTCGAAACGTCCAGCGATTGCGCCCACACGAAAGCTGCCAGCACGGAATGCTGTAGCTGGTTTTCACTGTCCCTTGGAACTGCATTCGCTGCCACACAGACATTCGCTTTCCCCAAAAGCTTTGCTTGGTAAAGGGGCAACACTGTGTATGTGTCTCTCGCAGAGCCCGGCTGCCAAATTCGAAACGTCCAGCGATTTCTCCCACACGAAAGCTGCCAGCACGGAATGCTGTAGCTGGTTTTCACTGTCCCTTGGAACTGCATTCGCTGCCACACAGACATTCGCTTTCCCCAAAAGCTTTGGTTCGTAAAGGGGAAACACTGTGTATGTGTCTCTCGCAGAGCCCGGCTGCCAAATTCGAAACGTCCAGCGATTTCGCCCACACGAAAGCTGCCAGCACGTAATGCTGTAGCTGGTTTTCACTGTCCCTTGGAACTGCATTCGCTGCCACACAGACATTCGCTTTCCCCAAAAGCTTTGCTTGGTAATGGGGCAACACTGTGTATGTGTCTCTCGCAGAGCCCGGCTGCCAAATTCGAAACGTCCAGCGATTGCGCCCACACGAAAGCTGCCAGCACGGAATGCTGTAGCTGGTTTTCACTGTCCCTTGGAACTGCATTCGCTGCCACACAGACATTCGCTTTCCCCAAAAGCTTTGCTTGGTAAACGGGCAACACTGTGTATGTGTCTCTCGCAGAGCCCGGCTGCCAAATTTGAAACGTCCAGCGATTGCGCCCACACGAAAGCTGCCAGCACGGAATGCTGTAGCTGGTTTTCACTGTCCCTTGGAACTGCATTCGCTGCCACACAGACATTCGCTTTCCCCAAAAGCTTTGCTTGGTAGTGGGGCAACACTGTGTATGTGTCTCTCGCAGAGCCCGGCTGCCAAATTCGAAACGTCCAGCGATTGCGCCCACACGAAAGCTGCCAGCACGGAATGCTGTAGCTGGTTTTCACTGTCCCTTGGAACTGCATTCCCTGCCACACAGACATTCGCTTTCCCCAAAAGCTTTGCTTGGTAATGGGGCAACACTGTGTATGTGTCTCTCGCAGAGCCCGGCTGCCAAATTCGAAACGTCCAGCGATTGCGCCCACACGAAAGCTGCCAGCACGGAATGCTGTAGCTGGTTTTCACTGTCCCTTGGAACTGCATTCGCTGCCGCACAGACATTCGCTTTCCCCAGAAGCTTTGCTTGGTAATGGGGCAACACCGTGTATGTCTCTCTCGCAGAGCCCGGCTGCCAAATTCGAAACGTCCAGCGATTGCGCCCACAAGAAAGCTGCCAGCACGGAATGCTGTAGCTGGTTTTCACTGTCCCTTGGAACTGCATTCGCTGCCACACAGACATTCGCTTTCCCCAAAAGCTTTGGTTCGTAAAGGGGCAACACTGTGTATGTGTCTCTCGCAGAGCCCGGCTGCCAAATTCGAAACGTCCAGCGATTTCTCCCACACGAAATCTGCCAGCACGGAATGCTGTAGCTGGTTTTCACTGTCCCTT
This sequence comes from Mycteria americana, assembly GCF_035582795.1. Classification (NCBI taxonomy): domain Eukaryota; kingdom Metazoa; phylum Chordata; class Aves; order Ciconiiformes; family Ciconiidae; genus Mycteria; species Mycteria americana. Next base: position 21,061,380 of record NC_134376.1, read on the forward strand.
GGAACTGCATTCGCTGCCACACAGACATTCGCTTTCCCCAAAAGCTTTGCTTGGTAGTGGGGCAACACTGTGTATCTCTCTCTCGCAGAGCCCGGCTGCCTAATTCGAAACGTCCAGCGATTGCGCCCACACGAAAGCTGCCAGCACGGAATGCTGTAGCTGGTTTTCACTGTCCCTTGGAACTGCATTCGCTGCCACACAGACATTCGCTTTCCCCAAAAGCTTTGCTTGGTAGTGGGGCAACACTGTGTATCTCTCTCTCGCAGAGCCCGGCTGCCAAATTCGAAACGTCCAGCGATTGCGCCCACACGAAAGCTGCCAGCACGGAATGCTGTAGCTGGTTTTCACTGTCCCTTGGAACTGCATTCGCTGCCACACAGACATTCGCTTTCCCCAAAAGCTTTGCTTGGTAAAGGGGCAACACTGTGTATGTGTCTCTCGCAGAGCCCGGCTGCCAAATTCGAAACGTCCAGCGATTTCTCCCACACGAAAGCTGCCAGCACGGAATGCTGTAGCTGGTTTTCACTGTCCCTTGGAACTGCATTCGCTGCCACACAGACATTCGCTTTCCCCAAAAGCTTTGGTTCGTAAAGGGGAAACACTGTGTATGTGTCTCTCGCAGAGCCCGGCTGCCAAATTCGAAACGTCCAGCGATTTCTCCCACACGAAATCTGCCAGCACGGAATGCTGTAGCTGGTTTTCACTGTCCCTTGGAACTGCATTCGCTGCCACACAGACATTCGCTTTCCCCAAAAGCTTTGCTTGGTAATGGGGCAACACTGTGTATGTGTCTCTCGCAGAGCCCGGCTGCCAAATTCGAAACGTCCAGCGATTGCGCCCACACGAAAGCTGCCAGCACGGAATGATGTAGCTGGTTTTCACTGTCCCTTGGAACTGCATTCGCTGCCACACAGACATTCGCTTTCCCCAAAAGCTTTGCTTGGTAAACGGGCAACACTGTGTATGTGTCTCTCGCAGAGCCCGGCTGCCAAATTTGAAACGTCCAGCGATTGCGCCCACACGAAAGCTGCCAGCACGGAATGCTGTAGCTGGTTTTCACTGTCCCTTGGAACTGCATTCGCTGCCACACAGACATTCGCTTTCCCCAAAAGCTTTGCTTGGTAATGGAGCAACACCGTGTATGTCTCTCTCGCAGAGACCGGCTGCCAAATTCGAAACGTCCAGCGATTGCGCCCACACGAAAGCTGCCAGCACGGAATGCTGTAGCTGGTTTTCACTGTCCCTTGGAACTGCATTCGCTGCCACACAGACATTCGCTTTCCCCAAAAGCTTTGCTTGGTAGTGGGGCAACACTGTGTATGTGTCTCTCGCAGAGCCCGGCTGCCAAATTCGAAACGTCCAGCGATTGCGCCCACACGAAAGCTGCCAGCACGGAATGCTGTAGCTGGTTTTCACTGTCCCTTGGAACTGCATTCGCTGCCACACAGACATTCGCTTTCCCCAAAAGCTTTGCTTGGTAGTGGGGCAACACTGTGTATCTCTCTCTCGCAGAGCCCGGCTGCCAAATTCGAAACGTCCAGCGATTGCGCCCACACGAAAGCTGCCAGCACGGAATGCTGTAGCTGGTTTTCACTGTCCCTTGGAACTGCATTCGCTGCCACACAGACATTCGCTTTCCCCAAAAGCTTTGGTTCGTAAAGGGGCAACACTGTGTATGTGTCTCTCGCAGAGCCCGGCTGCCTAATTCGAAACGTCCAGCGATTGCGCCCACACGAAAGCTGCCAGCACGGAATGCTGTAGCTGGTTTTCACTGTCCCTTGGAACTGCATTCGCTGCCACACAGACATGCGCTTTCCCCAGAAGCTTTGCTTGGTAATGGGGCAACACTGTGTATGTGTCTCTCGCAGAGCCCGGCTGCCAAATTCGAAACGTCCAGCGATTGCGCCCTCAAGAAAGCTGCCAGCACGGAATGCTGTAGCTGGTTTTCACTGTCCCTTGGAACTGCATTCGCTGCCACAAAGACATTCGCTTTCCCCAAAAGCTTTGCTTGGTAGTGGGGCAACACTGTGTATCTCTCTCTCGCAGAGCCCGGCTGCCAAATTCGAAACGTCCAGCGATTGCGCCCACACGAAAGCTGCCAGCACGGAATGCTGTAGCTGGTTTTCACTGTCCCTTGGAACTGCATTCGCTGCCACACAGACATTCGCTTTCCCCAAAAGCTTTGCTTGGTAGTGGGGCAACACTGTGTATGTGTCTCTCGCAGAGCCCGGCTGCCAAATTCGAAACGTCCAGCGATTTCGCCCACACGAAAGCTGCCAGCACGGAATGCTGTAGCTGGTTTTCACTGTCCCTTGGAACTGCATTCGCTGCCACACAGACATTCGCTTTCCCCAAAAGCTTTGCTTGGTAAAGGGGCAACACTGTGTATGTGTCTCTCGCAGAGCCCGGCTGCCAAATTCGAAACGTCCAGCGATTTCGCCCACACGAAAGCTGCCAGCACGGAATGCTGTAGCTGGTTTTCACTGTCCCTTGGAACTGCATTCGCTGCCACACAGACATTCGCTTTCCCCAAAAGCTTTGCTTGGTAAAGGGGCAACACTGTGTATGTGTCTCTCGCAGAGCCCGGCTGCCAAATTCGAAACGTCCAGCGATTTCTCCCACACGAAAGCTGCCAGCACGGAATGCTGTAGCTGGTTTTCACTGTCCCTTGGAACTGCATTCGCTGCCACACAGACATTCGCTTTCCCCAAAAGCTTTGGTTCGTAAAGGGGAAACACTGTGTATGTGTCTCTCGCAGAGCCCGGCTGCCAAATTCGAAACGTCCAGCGATTTCGCCCACACGAAAGCTGCCAGCACGTAATGCTGTAGCTGGTTTTCACTGTCCCTTGGAACTGCATTCGCTGCCACACAGACATTCGCTTTCCCCAAAAGCTTTGCTTGGTAATGGGGCAACACTGTGTATGTGTCTCTCGCAGAGCCCGGCTGCCAAATTCGAAACGTCCAGCGATTGCGCCCACACGAAAGCTGCCAGCACGGAATGCTGTAGCTGGTTTTCACTGTCCCTTGGAACTGCATTCGCTGCCACACAGACATTCGCTTTCCCCAAAAGCTTTGCTTGGTAAACGGGCAACACTGTGTATGTGTCTCTCGCAGAGCCCGGCTGCCAAATTTGAAACGTCCAGCGATTGCGCCCACACGAAAGCTGCCAGCACGGAATGCTGTAGCTGGTTTTCACTGTCCCTTGGAACTGCATTCGCTGCCACACAGACATTCGCTTTCCCCAAAAGCTTTGCTTGGTAATGGAGCAACACCGTGTATGTCTCTCTCGCAGAGACCGGCTGCCAAATTCGAAACGTCCAGCGATTGCGCCCACACGAAAGCTGCCAGCACGGAATGCTGTAGCTGGTTTTCACTGTCCCTTGGAACTGCATTCGCTGCCACACAGACATTCGCTTTCCCCAAAAGCTTTGCTTGGTAGTGGGGCAACACTGTGTATGTGTCTCTCGCAGAGCCCGGCTGCCAAATTCGAAACGTCCAGCGATTGCGCCCACACGAAAGCTGCCAGCACGGAATGCTGTAGCTGGTTTTCACTGTCCCTTGGAACTGCATTCGCTGCCACACAGACATTCGCTTTCCCCAAAAGCTTTGCTTGGTAGTGGGGCAACACTGTGTATCTCTCTCTCGCAGAGCCCGGCTGCCAAATTCGAAACGTCCAGCGATTGCGCCCACACGAAAGCTGCCAGCACGGAATGCTGTAGCTGGTTTTCACTGTCCCTTGGAACTGCATTCGCTGCCACACAGACATTCGCTTTCCCCAAAAGCTTTGGTTCGTAAAGGGGCAACACTGTGTATGTGTCTCTCGCAGAGCCCGGCTGCCTAATTCGAAACGTCCAGCGATTGCGCCCACACGAAAGCTGCCAGCACGGAATGCTGTAGCTGGTTTTCACTGTCCCTTGGAACTGCATTCGCTGCCACACAGACATGCGCTTTCCCCAGAAGCTTTGCTTGGTAATGGGGCAACACTGTGTATGTGTCTCTCGCAGAGCCCGGCTGCCAAATTCGAAACGTCCAGCGATTGCGCCCTCAAGAAAGCTGCCAGCACGGAATGCTGTAGCTGGTTTTCACTGTCCCTTGGAACTGCATTCGCTGCCACAAAGACATTCGCTTTCCCCAAAAGCTTTGCTTGGTAGTGGGGCAACACTGTGTATCTCTCTCTCGCAGAGCCCGGCTGCCAAATTCGAAACGTCCAGCGATTGCGCCCACACGAAAGCTGCCAGCACGGAATGCTGTAGCTGGTTTTCACTGTCCCTTGGAACTGCATTCGCTGCCACACAGACATTCGCTTTCCCCAAAAGCTTTGCTTGGTAGTGGGGCAACACTGTGTATGTGTCTCTCGCAGAGCCCGGCTGCCAAATTCGAAACGTCCAGCGATTTCGCCCACACGAAAGCTGCCAGCACGGAATGCTGTAGCTGGTTTTCACTGTCCCTTGGAACTGCATTCCCTGCCACACAGACATTCGCTTTCCCCAAAAGCTTTGCTTGGTAATGGGGCAACACTGTGTATGTGTCTCTCGCAGAGCCCGGCTGCCAAATTCGAAACGTCCAGCGATTTCGCCCACACGAAAGCTGCCAGCACGGAATGCTGTAGCTGGTTTTCACTGTCCCTTGGAACTGCATTCGCTGCCGCACAGACATTCGCTTTCCCCAGAAGCTTTGCTTGGTAATGGGGCAACACCGTGTATCTCTCTCTCGCAGAGCCCGGCTGCCAAATTCGAAACGTCCAGCGATTGCGCCCACACGAAAGCTGCCAGCACGGAATGCTGTAGCTGGTTTTCACTGTCCCTTGGAACTGCATTCGCTGCCACACAGACATTCGCTTTCCCCAAAAGCTTTGGTTCGTAAAGGGGCAACACTGTGTATGTGTCTCTCGCAGAGCCCGGCTGCCTAATTCGAAACGTCCAGCGATTGCGCCCACACGAAAGCTGCCAGCACGGAATGCTGTAGCTGGTTTTCACTGTCCCTTGGAACTGCATTCGCTGCCACACAGACATGCGCTTTCCCCAGAAGCTTTGCTTGGTAATGGGGCAACACTGTGTATGTGTCTCTCGCAGAGCCCGGCTGCCAAATTCGAAACGTCCAGCGATTGCGCCCTCAAGAAAGCTGCCAGCACGGAATGCTGTAGCTGGTTTTCACTGTCCCTTGGAACTGCATTCGCTGCCACAAAGACATTCGCTTTCCCCAAAAGCTTTGCTTGGTAGTGGGGCAACACTGTGTATCTCTCTCTCGCAGAGCCCGGCTGCCAAATTCGAAACGTCCAGCGATTGCGCCCACACGAAAGCTGCCAGCACGGAATGCTGTAGCTGGTTTTCACTGTCCCTTGGAACTGCATTCGCTGCCACACAGACATTCGCTTTCCCCAAAAGCTTTGCTTGGTAGTGGGGCAACACTGTGTATGTGTCTCTCGCAGAGCCCGGCTGCCAAATTCGAAACGTCCAGCGATTTCGCCCACACGAAAGCTGCCAGCACGGAATGCTGTAGCTGGTTTTCACTGTCCCTTGGAACTGCATTCCCTGCCACACAGACATTCGCTTTCCCCAAAAGCTTTGCTTGGTAATGGGGCAACACTGTGTATGTGTCTCTCGCAGAGCCCGGCTGCCAAATTCGAAACGTCCAGCGATTTCGCCCACACGAAAGCTGCCAGCACGGAATGCTGTAGCTGGTTTTCACTGTCCCTTGGAACTGCATTCGCTGCCGCACAGACATTCGCTTTCCCCAGAAGCTTTGCTTGGTAATGGGGCAACACCGTGTATCTCTCTCTCGCAGAGCCCGGCTGCCAAATTCGAAACGTCCAGCGATTGCGCCCACACGAAAGCTGCCAGCACGGAATGCTGTAGCTGGTTTTCACTGTCCCTTGGAACTGCATTCGCTGCCACACAGACATTCGCTTTCCCCAAAAGCTTAGGTTCGTAAAGGGGCAACAGTGTGTATGTGTCTCTCGCAGAGCCCGGCTGCCAAATTCGAAACGTCCAGCGATTTCTCCCACACGAAAGCTGCCAGCACGGAATGCTGTAGCTGGTTTTCACTGTCCCTTGGAACTGCATTCGCTGCCACACAGACATTCGCTTTCCCCAAAAGCTTTGCTTGGTAATGGGGCAACACTGTGTATGTGTCTCTCGCAGAGCCCGGCTAACAAATTCGAAACGTCCAGCGATTGCGCCCACACGAAAGCTGCCAGCACGGAATGCTGTAGCTGGTTTTCACTGTCCCTTGGAACTGCATTCGCTGCCACACAGACATTCGCTTTCCCCAAAAGCTTTGCTTGGTAGTGGGGCAACACTGTGTATCTCTCTCTCGCAGAGCCCGGCTGCCAAATTCGAAACGTCCAGCGATTGCGCCCACACGAAAGCTGCCAGCACGGAATGCTGTAGCTGGTTTTCACTGTCCCTTGGAACTGCATTCGCTGCCACACAGACATTCGCTTTCCCCAAAAGCTTTGCTTGGTAAAGGGGCAACACTGTGTATGTGTCTCTCGCAGAGCCCGGCTGCCAAATTCGAAACGTCCAGCGATTGCGCCCACACGAAAGCTGCCAGCACGGAATGCTGTAGCTGGTTTTCACTGTCCCTTGGAACTGCATTCGCTGCCACACAGACATTCGCTTTCCCCAAAAGCTTTGCTTGGTAATGGGGCAACACTGTGTATGTGTCTCTCGCAGAGCCCGGCTGCCAAATTCGAAACGTCCAGCGATTTCGCCCACACGAAAGCTGCCAGCACGTAATGCTGTAGCTGGTTTTCACTGTCCCTTGGAACTGCATTCGCTGCCACACAGACATTCGCTTTCCCCAAAAGCTTTGGTTCGTAAAGGGGCAACAGTGTGTATGTGTCTCTCGCAGAGCCCGGCTGCCAAATTCGAAACGTCCAGCGATTTCTCCCACACGAAATCTGCCAGCACGGAATGCTGTAGCTGGTTTTCACTGTCCCTTGGAACTGCATTCGCTGCCACACAGACATTCGCTTTCCCCAAAAGCTTTGCTTGGTAATGGGGCAACACTGTGTATGTGTCTCTCGCAGAGCCCGGCTGCCAAATTCGAAACGTCCAGCGATTGCGCCCACACGAAAGCTGCCAGCACGGAATGCTGTAGCTGGTTTTCACTGTCCCTTGGAACTGCATTCGCTGCCACACAGACATTCGCTTTCCCCAAAAGCTTTGCTTGGTAGTGGGGCAACTCTGTGTATCTCTCTCTCGCAGAGCCCGGCTGCCAAATTCGAAACGTCCAGCGATTGCGCCCACACGAAAGCTGCCAGCACGGAATGCTGTAGCTGGTTTTCACTGTCCCTTGGAACTGCATTCGCTGCCACACAGACATTCGCTTTCCCCAAAAGCTTTGCTTGGTAGTGGGGCAACACTGTTTATCTCTCTCTCGCAGAGCCCGGCTGCCAAATTCGAAACGTCCAGCGATTGCGCCCACACAAAAGCTGCCAGCACGGAATGCTGTAGCTGGTTTTCACTGTCCCTTGGAACTGCATTCGCTGCCACACAGACATTCGCTTTCCCCAAAAGCTTTGCTTGGTAAAGGGGCAACACTGTGTATGTGTCTCTCGCAGAGCCCGGCTAACAAATTCGAAACGTCCAGCGATTTCGCCCACACGAAAGCTGCCAGCACGGAATGCTGTAGCTGGTTTTCACTGTCCCTTGGAACTGCATTCCCTGCCACACAGACATTCGCTTTCCCCAAAAGCTTTGCTTGGTAATGGGGCAACACTGTGTATGTGTCTCTCGCAGAGCCCGGCTAACAAATTCGAAACGTCCAGCGATTGCGCCCACACGAAAGCTGCCAGCACGGAATGCTGTAGCTGGTTTTCACTGTCCCTTGGAACTGCATTCGCTGCCGCACAGACATTCGCTTTCCCCAGAAGCTTTGCTTGGTAATGGGGCAACACCGTGTATCTCTCTCTCGCAGAGCCCGGCTGCCAAATTCGAAACGTCCAGTGATTGCGCCCACAAGAAAGCTGCCAGCACGGAATGCTGTAGCTGGTTTTCACTGTCCCTTGGAACTGCATTCGCTGCCACACAGACATTCGCTTTCCCCAAAAGCTTTGCTTGGTAGTGGGGCAACACTGTGTATCTCTCTCTCGCAGAGCCCGGCTGCCAAATTCGAAACGTCCAGCGATTTCTCCCACACGAAAGCTGCCAGCACGGAATGCTGTAGCTGGTTTTCACTGTCCCTTGGAACTGCATTCGCTGCCACACAGACATTCGCTTTCCCCAAAAGCTTTGCTTGGTAAAGGGGCAACACTGTGTATGTGTCTCTCGCAGAGCCCGGCTAACAAATTCGAAACGTCCAGCGATTTCGCCCACACGAAAGCTGCCAGCACGGAATGCTGTAGCTGGTTTTCACTGTCCCTTGGAACTGCATTCGCTGCCACACAGACATTCGCTTTCCCCAAAAGCTTTGCTTGGTAATGGGGCAACACTGTGTATGTGTCTCTCGCAGAGCCCGGCTGCCAAATTCGAAACGTCCAGCGATTTCGCCCACACGAAAGCTGCCAGCACGTAATGCTGTAGCTGGTTTTCACTGTCCCTTGGAACTGCATTCGCTGCCACACAGACATTCGCTTTCCCCAAAAGCTTTGGTTCGTAAAGGGGCAACACTGTGTATGTGTCTCTCGCAGAGCCCGGCTGCCAAATTCGAAACGTCCAGCGATTGCGCCCACACGAAAGCTGCCAGCACGGAATGCTGTAGCTGGTTTTCACTGTCCCTTGGAACTGCATTCGCTGCCACACAGACATTCGCTTTCCCCAAAAGCTTTGCTTGGTAGTGGGGCAACACTGTGTATCTCTCTCTCGCAGAGCCCGGCTGCCAAATTCGAAACGTCCAGCGATTTCTCCCACACGAAAGCTGCCAGCACGGAATGCTGTAGCTGGTTTTCACTGTCCCTTGGAACTGCATTCGCTGCCACACAGACATTCGCTTTCCCCAAAAGCTTTGCTTGGTAAAGGGGCAACACTGTGTATGTGTCTCTCGCAGAGCCCGGCTAACAAATTCGAAACGTCCAGCGATTTCGCCCACACGAAAGCTGCCAGCACGGAATGCTGTAGCTGGTTTTCACTGTCCCTTGGAACTGCATTCGCTGCCACACAGACATTCGCTTTCCCCAAAAGCTTTGCTTGGTAATGGGGCAACACTGTGTATGTGTCTCTCGCAGAGCCCGGCTGCCAAATTCGAAACGTCCAGCGATTTCGCCCACACGAAAGCTGCCAGCACGTAATGCTGTAGCTGGTTTTCACTGTCCCTTGGAACTGCATTCGCTGCCACACAGACATTCGCTTTCCCCAAAAGCTTTGGTTCGTAAAGGGGCAACACTGTGTATGTGTCTCTCGCAGAGCCCGGCTGCCAAATTCGAAACGTCCAGCGATTGCGCCCACACGAAAGCTGCCAGCACGGAATGCTGTAGCTGGTTTTCACTGTCCCTTGGAACTGCATTCGCTGCCGCACAGACATTCGCTTTCCCCAGAAGCTTTGCTTGGTAGTGGGGCAACACCGTGTATCTCTCTCTCGCAGAGCCCGGGTGCCAAATTCGAAACGTCCAGCGATTGCGCCCACACGAAAGCTGCCAGCACGGAATGCTGTAGCTGGTTTTCACTGTCCCTTGGAACTGCATTCGCTGCCACACAGACATTCGCTTTCCCCAAAAGCTTTGGTTCGTAAAGGGGCAACACTGTGTATGTGTCTCTCGCAGAGCCCGGCTGCCAAATTCGAAACGTCCAGCGATTGCGCCCACACGAAAGCTGCCAGCACGGAATGCTGTAGCTGGTTTTCACTGTCCCTTGGAACTGCATTCGCTGCCACACAGACATTCGCTTTCCCCAAAAGCTTTGCTTGGTAGTGGGGCAACACTGTTTATCTCTCTCTCGCAGAGCCCGGCTGCCAAATTCGAAACGTCCAGCGATTGCGCCCACACAAAAGCTGCCAGCACGGAATGCTGTAGCTGGTTTTCACTGTCCCTTGGAACTGCATTCGCTGCCACACAGACATTCGCTTTCCCCAAAAGCTTTGCTTGGTAAAGGGGCAACACTGTGTATGTGTCTCTCGCAGAGCCCGGCTAACAAATTCGAAACGTCCAGCGATTTCGCCCACACGAAAGCTGCCAGCACGGAATGCTGTAGCTGGTTTTCACTGTCCCTTGGAACTGCATTCCCTGCCACACAGACATTCGCTTTCCCCAAAAGCTTTGCTTGGTAATGGGGCAACACTGTGTATGTGTCTCTCGCAGAGCCCGGCTAACAAATTCGAAACGTCCAGCGATTGCGCCCACACGAAAGCTGCCAGCACGGAATGCTGTAGCTGGTTTTCACTGTCCCTTGGAACTGCATTCGCTGCCGCACAGACATTCGCTTTCCCCAGAAGCTTTGCTTGGTAATGGGGCAACACCGTGTATCTCTCTCTCGCAGAGCCCGGCTGCCAAATTCGAAACGTCCAGTGATTGCGCCCACAAGAAAGCTGCCAGCACGGAATGCTGTAGCTGGTTTTCACTGTCCCTTGGAACTGCATTCGCTGCCACACAGACATTCGCTTTCCCCAAAAGCTTTGCTTGGTAGTGGGGCAACACTGTGTATCTCTCTCTCGCAGAGCCCGGCTGCCAAATTCGAAACGTCCAGCGATTTCTCCCACACGAAAGCTGCCAGCACGGAATGCTGTAGCTGGTTTTCACTGTCCCTTGGAACTGCATTCGCTGCCACACAGACATTCGCTTTCCCCAAAAGCTTTGCTTGGTAAAGGGGCAACACTGTGTATGTGTCTCTCGCAGAGCCCGGCTAACAAATTCGAAACGTCCAGCGATTTCGCCCACACGAAAGCTGCCAGCACGGAATGCTGTAGCTGGTTTTTACTGTCCCTTGGAACTGCATTCGCTGCCACACAGACATTCGCTTTCCCCAAAAGCTTTGCTTGGTAATGGGGCAACACTGTGTATGTGTCTCTCGCAGAGCCCGGCTGCCAAATTCGAAACGTCCAGCGATTTCGCCCACACGAAAGCTGCCAGCACGTAATGCTGTAGCTGGTTTTCACTGTCCCTTGGAACTGCATTCGCTGCCACACAGACATTCGCTTTCCCCAAAAGCTTTGGTTCGTAAAGGGGCAAGACTGTGTATGTGTCTCTCGCAGAGCCCGGCTGCCAAATTCGAAACGTCCAGCGATTGCGCCCACACGAAAGCTGCCAGCACGGAATGCTGTAGCTGGTTTTCACTGTCCCTTGGAACTGCATTCGCTGCCACACAGACATTCGCTTTCCCCAAAAGCTTTGCTTGGTAGTGGGGCAACACTGTGTATCTCTCTCTCGCAGAGCCCGGCTGCCAAATTCGAAACGTCCAGCGATTGCGCCCACACGAAAGCTGCCAGCACGGAATGCTGTAGCTGGTTTTCACTGTCCCTTGGAACTGCATTCGCTGCCACACAGACATTCGCTTTCCCCAAAAGCTTTGCTTGGTAATGGGGCAACACTGTGTATGTGTCTCTCGCAGAGCCCGGCTAACAAATTCGAAACGTCCAGCGATTTCGCCCACACGAAAGCTGCCAGCACGGAATGCTGTAGCTGGTTTTCACTGTCCCTTGGAACTGCATTCGCTGCCACACAGACATTCGCTTTCCCCAAAAGCTTTGCTTGGTAATGGGGCAACACTGTGTATGTGTCTCTCGCAGAGCCCGGCTGCCAAATTCGAAACGTCCAGCGATTTCGCCCACACGAAAGCTGCCAGCACGTAATGCTGTAGCTGGTTTTCACTGTCCCTTGGAACTGCATTCGCTGCCACACAGACATTCGCTTTCCCCAAAAGCTTTGGTTCGTAAAGGGGCAACACTGTGTATGTGTCTCTCGCAGAGCCCGGCTGCCAAATTCGAAACGTCCAGCGATTGCGCCCACACGAAAGCTGCCAGCACGGAATGCTGTAGCTGGTTTTCACTGTCCCTTGGAACTGCATTCGCTGCCGCACAGACATTCGCTTTCCCCAGAAGCTTTGCTTGGTAGTGGGGCAACACCGTGTATCTCTCTCTCGCAGAGCCCGGGTGCCAAATTCGAAACGTCCAGCGATTGCGCCCACACGAAAGCTGCCAGCACGGAATGCTGTAGCTGGTTTTCACTGTCCCTTGGAACTGCATTCGCTGCCACACAGACATTCGCTTTCCCCAAAAGCTTTGGTTCGTAAAGGGGCAACACTGTGTATGTGTCTCTCGCAGAGCCCGGCTGCCAAATTCGAAACGTCCAGCGATTGCGCCCACACGAAAGCTGCCAGCACGGAATGCTGTAGCTGGTTTTCACTGTCCCTTGGAACTGCATTCGCTGCCACACAGACATTCGCTTTCCCCAAAAGCTTTGCTTGGTAGTGGGGCAACACTGTTTATCTCTCTCTCGCAGAGCCCGGCTGCCAAATTCGAAACGTCCAGCGATTGCGCCCACACAAAAGCTGCCAGCACGGAATGCTGTAGCTGGTTTTCACTGTCCCTTGGAACTGCATTCGCTGCCACACAGACATTCGCTTTCCCCAAAAGCTTTGCTTGGTAAAGGGGCAACACTGTGTATGTGTCTCTCGCAGAGCCCGGCTAACAAATTCGAAACGTCCAGCGATTTCGCCCACACGAAAGCTGCCAGCACGGAATGCTGTAGCTGGTTTTCACTGTCCCTTGGAACTGCATTCCCTGCCACACAGACATTCGCTTTCCCCAAAAGCTTTGCTTGGTAATGGGGCAACACTGTGTATGTGTCTCTCGCAGAGCCCGGCTAACAAATTCGAAACGTCCAGCGATTGCGCCCACACGAAAGCTGCCAGCACGGAATGCTGTAGCTGGTTTTCACTGTCCCTTGGAACTGCATTCGCTGCCGCACAGACATTCGCTTTCCCCAGAAGCTTTGCTTGGTAATGGGGCAACACCGTGTATCTCTCTCTCGCAGAGCCCGGCTGCCAAATTCGAAACGTCCAGTGATTGCGCCCACAAGAAAGCTGCCAGCACGGAATGCTGTAGCTGGTTTTCACTGTCCCTTGGAACTGCATTCGCTGCCACACAGACATTCGCTTTCCCCAAAAGCTTTGCTTGGTAGTGGGGCAACACTGTGTATCTCTCTCTCGCAGAGCCCGGCTGCCAAATTCGAAACGTCCAGCGATTGCGCCCACACGAAAGCTGCCAGCACGGAATGCTGTAGCTGGTTTTCACTGTCCCTTGGAACTGCATTCGCTGCCACACAGATATTCGCTTTCCCCAAAAGCTTTGCTTGGTAAAGGGGCAACACTGTGTATGTGTCTCTCGCAGAGCCCGGCTAACAAATTCGAAACGTCCAGCGATTTCGCCCACACGAAAGCTGCCAGCACGGAATGCTGTAGCTGGTTTTCACTGTCCCTTGGAACTGCATTCGCTGCCACACAGACATTCGCTTTCCCCAAAAGCTTTGCTTGGTAATGGGGCAACACTGTGTATGTGTCTCTCGCAGAGCCCGGCTGCCAAATTCGAAACGTCCAGCGATTTCGCCCACACGAAAGCTGCCAGCACGTAATGCTGTAGCTGGTTTTCACTGTCCCTTGGAACTGCATTCGCTGCCACACAGACATTCGCTTTCCCCAAAAGCTTTGGTTCGTAAAGGGGCAAGACTGTGTATGTGTCTCTCGCAGAGCCCGGCTGCCAAATTCGAAACGTCCAGCGATTGCGCCCACACGAAAGCTGCCAGCACGGAATGCTGTAGCTGGTTTTCACTGTCCCTTGGAACTGCATTCGCTGCCACACAGACATTCGCTTTCCCCAAAAGCTTTGCTTGGTAGTGGGGCAACACTGTGTATCTCTCTCTCGCAGAGCCCGGCTGCCAAATTCGAAACGTCCAGCGATTGCGCCCACACGAAAGCTGCCAGCACGGAATGCTGTAGCTGGTTTTCACTGTCCCTTGGAACTGCATTCGCTGCCACACAGACATTCGCTTTCCCCAAAAGCTTTGCTTGGTAAAGGGGCAACACTGTTTATGTGTCTCTCGCAGAGCCCGGCTAACAAATTCGAAACGTCCAGCGATTTCGCCCACACGAAAGCTGCCAGCACGGAATGCTGTAGCTGGTTTTCACTGTCCCTTGGAACTGCATTCGCTGCCACACAGACATTCGCTTTCCCCAAAAGCTTTGCTTGGTAAAGGGGCAACACTGTGTATGTGTCTCTCGCAGAGCCCGGCTGCCAAATTCGAAACGTCCAGCGATTGCGCCCACACGAAAGCTGCCAGCACGGAATGCTGTAGCTGGTTTTCACTGTCCCTTGGAACTGCATTCGCTGCCACACAGACATTCGATTTCCCCAAAAGCTTTGCTTGGTAATGGGGCAAAACTGTGTATGTGTCTCTCGCAGAGCCCGGCTGCCAAATTCGAAACGTCCAGCGATTTCTCCCACACGAAAGCTGCCAGCACGGAATGCTGTAGCTGGTTTTCACTGTCCCTTGGAACTGCATTCGCTGCCACACAGACATTCGCTTTCCCCAAAAGCTTTGCTTGGTAATGGGGCAACACTGTGTATGTGTCTCTCGCAGAGCCCGGCTGCCAAATTCGAAACGTCCAGCGATTTCGCCCACACGAAAGCTGCCAGCACGGAATGCTGTAGCTGGTTTTCACTGTCCCTTGGAACTGCATTCGCTGCCGCACAGACATTCGCTTTCCCCAGAAGCTTTGCTTGGTAATGGGGCAACACCGTGTATCTCTCTCTCGCAGAGCCCGGCTGCCAAATTCGAAACGTCCAGCGATTGCGCCCACACGAAAGCTGCCAGCACGGAATGCTGTAGCTGGTTTTCACTGTCCCTTGGAACTGCATTCGCTGCCACACAGACATTCGCTTTCCCCAAAAGCTTAGGTTCGTAAAGGGGCAACAGTGTGTATGTGTCTCTCGCAGAGCCCGGCTGCCAAATTCGAAACGTCCAGCGATTTCTCCCACACGAAAGCTGCCAGCACGGAATGCTGTAGCTGGTTTTCACTGTCCCTTGGAACTGCATTCGCTGCCACACAGACATTCGCTTTCCCCAAAAGCTTTGCTTGGTAATGGGGCAACACTGTGTATGTGTCTCTCGCAGAGCCCGGCTGCCAAATTCGAAACGTCCAGCGATTGCGCCCACACGAAAGCTGCCAGCACGGAATGCTGTAGCTGGTTTTCACTGTCCCTTGGAACTGCATTCGCTGCCACACAGACATTCGCTTTCCCCAAAAGCTTTGCTTGGTAGTGGGGCAACACTGTGTATCTCTCTCTCGCAGAGCCCGGCTGCCAAATTCGAAACGTCCAGCGATTGCGCCCACACGAAAGCTGCCAGCACGGAATGCTGTAGCTGGTTTTCACTGTCCCTTGGAACTGCATTCGCTGCCACACAGACATTCGCTTTCCCCAAAAGCTTTGCTTGGTAAAGGGGCAACACTGTGTATCTCTCTCTCGCAGAGCCCGGCTGCCAAATTCGAAACGTCCAGCGATTGCGCCCACACGAAAGCTGCCAGCACGGAATGCTGTAGCTGGTTTTCACTGTCCCTTGGAACTGCATTCGCTGCCACAGAGACATTCGCTTTCCCCAAAAGCTTTGCTTGGTAATGGGGCAACACTGTGTATGTGTCTCTCGCAGAGCCCGGCTGCCAAATTCGAAACGTCCAGCGATTTCGCCCACACGAAAGCTGCCAGCACGTAATGCTGTAGCTGGTTTTCACTGTCCCTTGGAACTGCATTCGCTGCCACACAGACATTCGCTTTCCCCAAAAGCTTTGGTTCGTAAAGGGGCAACACTGTGTATGTGTCTCTCGCAGAGCCCGGCTGCCAAATTCGAAACGTCCAGCGATTTCTCCCACACGAAATCTGCCAGCACGGAATGCTGTAGCTGGTTTTCACTGTCCCTTGGAACTGCATTCGCTGCCACACAGACATTCGCTTTCCCCAAAAGCTTTGCTTGGTAATGGGGCAACACTGTGTATGTGTCTCTCGCAGAGCCCGGCTGCCAAATTCGAAACGTCCAGCGATTGCGCCCACACGAAAGCTGCCAGCACGGAATGCTGTAGCTGGTTTTCACTGTCCCTTGGAACTGCATTCGCTGCCACACAGACATTCGCTTTCCCCAAAAGCTTTGCTTGGTAGTGGGGCAACTCTGTGTATCTCTCTCTCGCAGAGCCCGGGTGCCAAATTCGAAACGTCCAGCGATTGCGCCCACACGAAAGCTGCCAGCACGGAATGCTGTAGCTGGTTTTCACTGTCCCTTGGAACTGCATTCGCTGCCACACAGACATTCGCTTTCCCCAAAAGCTTTGGTTCGTAAAGGGGCAACACTGTGTATCTCTCTCTCGCAGAGCCCGGCTGCCAAATTCGAAACGTCCAGCGATTGCGCCCACACGAAAGCTGCCAGCACGGAATGCTGTAGCTGGTTTTCACTGTCCCTTGGAACTGCATTCGCTGCCACACAGACATTCGCTTTCCCCAAAAGCTTTGCTTGGTAGTGGGGCAACACTGTTTATCTCTCTCTCGCAGAGCCCGGCTGCCAAATTCGAAACGTCCAGCGATTGCGCCCACACAAAAGCTGCCAGCACGGAATGCTGTAGCTGGTTTTCACTGTCCCTTGGAACTGCATTCGCTGCCACACAGACATTCGCTTTCCCCAAAAGCTTTGCTTGGTAAAGGGGCAACACTGTGTATGTGTCTCTCGCAGAGCCCGGCTAACAAATTCGAAACGTCCAGCGATTTCGCCCACACGAAAGCTGCCAGCACGGAATGCTGTAGCTGGTTTTCACTGTCCCTTGGAACTGCATTCCCTGCCACACAGACATTCGCTTTCCCCAAAAGCTTTGCTTGGTAATGGGGCAACACTGTGTATGTGTCTCTCGCAGAGCCCGGCTAACAAATTCGAAACGTCCAGCGATTGCGCCCACACGAAAGCTGCCAGCACGGAATGCTGTAGCTGGTTTTCACTGTCCCTTGGAACTGCATTCGCTGCCGCACAGACATTCGCTTTCCCCAGAAGCTTTGCTTGGTAATGGGGCAACACCGTGTATCTCTCTCTCGCAGAGCCCGGCTGCCAAATTCGAAACGTCCAGTGATTGCGCCCACAAGAAAGCTGCCAGCACGGAATGCTGTAGCTGGTTTTCACTGTCCCTTGGAACTGCATTCGCTGCCACACAGACATTCGCTTTCCCCAAAAGCTTTGCTTGGTAGTGGGGCAACACTGTGTATCTCTCTCTCGCAGAGCCCGGCTGCCAAATTCGAAACGTCCAGCGATTTCTCCCACACGAAAGCTGCCAGCACGGAATGCTGTAGCTGGTTTTCACTGTCCCTTGGAACTGCATTCGCTGCCACACAGACATTCGCTTTCCCCAAAAGCTTTGCTTGGTAAAGGGGCAACACTGTGTATGTGTCTCTCGCAGAGCCCGGCTAACAAATTCGAAACGTCCAGCGATTTCGCCCACACGAAAGCTGCCAGCACGGAATGCTGTAGCTGGTTTTCACTGTCCCTTGGAACTGCATTCGCTGCCACACAGACATTCGCTTTCCCCAAAAGCTTTGCTTGGTAATGGGGCAACACTGTGTATGTGTCTCTCGCAGAGCCCGGCTGCCAAATTCGAAACGTCCAGCGATTTCGCCCACACGAAAGCTGCCAGCACGTAATGCTGTAGCTGGTTTTCACTGTCCCTTGGAACTGCATTCGCTGCCACACAGACATTCGCTTTCCCCAAAAGCTTTGCTTGGTAGTGGGGCAACACTGTGTATGTGTCTCTCGCAGAGCCCGGCTGCCAAATTCGAAACGTCCAGCGATTGCGCCCACACGAAAGCTGCCAGCACGGAATGCTGTAGCTGGTTTTCACTGTCCCTTGGAACTGCATTCGCTGCCACACAGACATTCGCTTTCCCCAAAAGCTTTGCTTGGTAGTGGGGCAACTCTGTGTATCTCTCTCTCGCAGAGCCCGGGTGCCAAATTCGAAACGTCCAGCGATTGCGCCCACACGAAAGCTGCCAGCACGGAATGCTGTAGCTGGTTTTCACTGTCCCTTGGAACTGCATTCGCTGCCACACAGACATTCGCTTTCCCCAAAAGCTTTGGTTCGTAAAGGGGCAACACTGTGTATCTCTCTCTCGCAGAGCCCGGCTGCCAAATTCGAAACGTCCAGCGATTGCGCCCACACGAAAGCTGCCAGCACGGAATGCTGTAGCTGGTTTTCACTGTCCCTTGGAACTGCATTCGCTGCCACACAGACATTCGCTTTCCCCAAAAGCTTTGCTTGGTAGTGGGGCAACACTGTTTATCTCTCTCTCGCAGAGCCCGGCTGCCAAATTCGAAACGTCCAGCGATTGCGCCCACACAAAAGCTGCCAGCACGGAATGCTGTAGCTGGTTTTCACTGTCCCTTGGAACTGCATTCGCTGCCACACAGACATTCGCTTTCCCCAAAAGCTTTGCTTGGTAAAGGGGCAACACTGTGTATGTGTCTCTCGCAGAGCCCGGCTAACAAATTCGAAACGTCCAGCGATTTCGCCCACACGAAAGCTGCCAGCACGGAATGCTGTAGCTGGTTTTCACTGTCCCTTGGAACTGCATTCCCTGCCACACAGACATTCGCTTTCCCCAAAAGCTTTGCTTGGTAATGGGGCAACACTGTGTATGTGTCTCTCGCAGAGCCCGGCTAACAAATTCGAAACGTCCAGCGATTGCGCCCACACGAAAGCTGCCAGCACGGAATGCTGTAGCTGGTTTTCACTGTCCCTTGGAACTGCATTCGCTGCCGCACAGACATTCGCTTTCCCCAGAAGCTTTGCTTGGTAATGGGGCAACACCGTGTATCTCTCTCTCGCAGAGCCCGGCTGCCAAATTCGAAACGTCCAGTGATTGCGCCCACAAGAAAGCTGCCAGCACGGAATGCTGTAGCTGGTTTTCACTGTCCCTTGGAACTGCATTCGCTGCCACACAGACATTCGCTTTCCCCAAAAGCTTTGCTTGGTAGTGGGGCAACACTGTGTATCTCTCTCTCGCAGAGCCCGGCTGCCAAATTCGAAACGTCCAGCGATTTCTCCCACACGAAAGCTGCCAGCACGGAATGCTGTAGCTGGTTTTCACTGTCCCTTGGAACTGCATTCGCTGCCACACAGACATTCGCTTTCCCCAAAAGCTTTGCTTGGTAAAGGGGCAACACTGTGTATGTGTCTCTCGCAGAGCCCGGCTAACAAATTCGAAACGTCCAGCGATTTCGCCCACACGAAAGCTGCCAGCACGGAATGCTGTAGCTGGTTTTCACTGTCCCTTGGAACTGCATTCGCTGCCACACAGACATTCGCTTTCCCCAAAAGCTTTGCTTGGTAATGGGGCAACACTGTGTATGTGTCTCTCGCAGAGCCCGGCTGCCAAATTCGAAACGTCCAGCGATTTCGCCCACACGAAAGCTGCCAGCACGTAATGCTGTAGCTGGTTTTCACTGTCCCTTGGAACTGCATTCGCTGCCACACAGACATTCGCTTTCCCCAAAAGCTTTGGTTCGTAAAGGGGCAACAGTGTGTATGTGTCTCTCGCAGAGCCCGGCTGCCAAATTCGAAACGTCCAGCGATTGCGCCCACACGAAAGCTGCCAGCACGGAATGCTGTAGCTGGTTTTCACTGTCCCTTGGAACTGCATTCGCTGCCACACAGACATTCGCTTTCCCCAAAAGCTTTGCTTGGTAGTGGGGCAACACTGTGTATCTCTCTCTCGCAGAGCCCGGCTGCCAAATTCGAAACGTCCAGCGATTGCGCCCACACGAAAGCTGCCAGCACGGAATGCTGTAGCTGGTTTTCACTGTCCCTTGGAACTGCATTCGCTGCCACACAGACATTCGCTTTCCCCAAAAGCTTTGCTTGGTAAAGGGGCAACACTGTTTATGTGTCTCTCGCAGAGCCCGGCTAACAAATTCGAAACGTCCAGCGATTGCGCCCACACGAAAGCTGCCAGCACGGAATGCTGTAGCTGGTTTTCACTGTCCCTTGGAACTGCATTCGCTGCCACACAGACATTCGCTTTCCCCAAAAGCTTTGCTTGGTAAAGGGGCAACACTGTGTATGTGTCTCTCGCAGAGCCCGGCTGCCAAATTCGAAACGTCCAGCGATTGCGCCCACACGAAAGCTGCCAGCACGGAATGCTGTAGCTGGTTTTCACTGTCCCTTGGAACTGCATTCGCTGCCACACAGACATTCGATTTCCCCAAAAGCTTTCCTTGGTAATGGGGCAAAACTGTGTATGTGTCTCTCGCAGAGCCCGGCTGCCAAATTCGAAACGTCCAGCGATTTCTCCCACACGAAAGCTGCCAGCACGGAATGCTATAGCTGGTTTTCACTGTCCCTTGGAACTGCATTCGCTGCCACACAGACATTCGCTTTCCCCAAAAGCTTTGGTTCGTAAAGGGGCAACACTGCGTATGTGTCTCTCGCAGAGCCCGGCTGCCAAATTCGAAACGTCCAGCGATTGCGCCCACACGAAAGCTGCCAGCACGGAATGCTGTAGCTGGTTTTCACTGTCCCTTGGAACTGCATTCGCTGCCACACAGACATTCGCTTTCCCCAAAAGCTTTGGTTCGTAAAGGGGCAACACTGTGTATGTGTCTCTCGCAGAGCCCGGCTGCCTAATTCGAAACGTCCAGCGATTGCGCCCATACGAAAGCTGCCAGCACGGAATGCTGTAGCTGGTTTTCACTGTCCCTTGGAACTGCATTCGCTGCCACACAGACATGCGCTTTCCCCAGAAGCTTTGCTTGGTAATGGGACAACACTGTGTATCTCTCTCTCGCAGAGCCCGGCTGCCAAATTCGAAACGTCCAGCGATTGCGCCCTCAAGAAAGCTGCCAGCACGGAATGCTGTAGCTGGTTTTCACTGTCCCTTGGAACTGCATTCGCTGCCACAAAGACATTCGCTTTCCCCAAAAGCTTTGCTTGGTAGTGGGGCAACACTGTGTATCTCTCTCTCGCAGAGCCCGGCTGCCAAATTCGAAACGTCCAGCGATTGCGCCCACACGAAAGCTGCCAGCACGGAATGCTGTAGCTGGTTTTCACTGTCCCTTGGAACTGCATTCGCTGCCACACAGACATTCGCTTTCCCCAAAAGCTTTGCTTGGTAGTGGGGCAACACTGTGTATGTGTCTCTCGCAGAGCCCGGCTGCCAAATTCGAAACGTCCAGCGATTTCGCCCACACGAAAGCTGCCAGCACGGAATGCTGTAGCTGGTTTTCACTGTCCCTTGGAACTGCATTCGCTGCCACACAGACATTCGCTTTCCCCAAAAGCTTTGCTTGGTAATGGGGCAACACTGTGTATGTGTCTCTCGCAGAGCCCGGCTGCCAAATTCGAAACGTGCAGCGATTTCGCCCACACGAAAGCTGCCAGCACGGAATGCTGTAGCTGGTTTTCACTGTCCCTTGGAACTGCATTCGCTGCCGCACAGACATTCGCTTTCCCCAGAAGCTTTGCTTGGTAATGGGGCAACACCGTGTATCTCTCTCTCGCAGAGCCCGGCTGCCAAATTCGAAACGTCCAGCGATTGCGCCCACACGAAAGCTGCCAGCACGGAATGCTGTAGCTGGTTTTCACTGTCCCTTGGAACTGCATTCGCTGCCACACAGACATTCGCTTTCCCCAAAAGCTTAGGTTCGTAAAGGGGCAACAGTGTGTATGTGTCTCTCGCAGAGCCCGGCTGCCAAATTCGAAACGTCCAGCGATTTCTCCCACACGAAATCTGCCAGCACGGAATGCTGTAGCTGGTTTTCACTGTCCCTTGGAACTGCATTCGCTGCCACACAGACATTCGCTTTCCCCAAAAGCTTTGCTTGGTAATGGGGCAACACTGTGTATGTGTCTCTCGCAGAGCCCGGCTGCCAAATTCGAAACGTCCAGCGATTGCGCCCACACGAAAGCTGCCAGCACGGAATGCTGTAGCTGGTTTTCACTGTCCCTTGGAACTGCATTCGCTGCCACACAGACATTCGCTTTCCCCAAAAGCTTTGGTTCGTAAAGGGGCAACACTGTGTATCTCTCTCTCGCAGAGCCCGGCTGCCAAATTCGAAACGTCCAGCGATTGCGCCCACACGAAAGCTGCCAGCACGGAATGCTGTAGCTGGTTTTCACTGTCCCTTGGAACTGCATTCGCTGCCACACAGACATTCGCTTTCCCCAAAAGCTTTGCTTGGTAAAGGGGCAACACTGTGTATGTGTCTCTCGCAGAGCCCGGCTAACAAATTCGAAACGTCCAGCGATTTCGCCCACACGAAAGCTGCCAGCACGGAATGCTGTAGCTGGTTTTCACTGTCCCTTGGAACTGCATTCCCTGCCACACAGACATTCGCTTTCCCCAAAAGCTTTGCTTGGTAATGGGGCAACACTGTGTATGTGTCTCTCGCAGAGCCCGGCTAACAAATTCGAAACGTCCAGCGATTGCGCCCACACGAAAGCTGCCAGCACGGAATGCTGTAGCTGGTTTTCACTGTCCCTTGGAACTGCATTCGCTGCCGCACAGACATTCGCTTTCCCCAGAAGCTTTGCTTGGTAATGGGGCAACACCGTGTATCTCTCTCTCGCAGAGCCCGGCTGCCAAATTCGAAACGGCCAGTGATTGCGCCCACAAGAAAGCTGCCAGCACGGAATGCTGTAGCTGGTTTTCACTGTCCCTTGGAACTGCATTCGCTGCCACACAGACATTCGCTTTCCCCAAAAGCTTTGCTTGGTAGTGGGGCAACACTGTGTATCTCTCTCTCGCAGAGCCCGGCTGCCAAATTCGAAACGTCCAGCGATTTCTCCCACACGAAAGCTGCCAGCACGGAATGCTGTAGCTGGTTTTCACTGTCCCTTGGAACTGCATTCGCTGCCACACAGACATTCGCTTTCCCCAAAAGCTTTGCTTGGTAAAGGGGCAACACTGTGTATGTGTCTCTCGCAGAGCCCGGCTAACAAATTCGAAACGTCCAGCGATTTCGCCCACACGAAAGCTGCCAGCACGGAATGCTGTAGCTGGTTTTCACTGTCCCTTGGAACTGCATTCGCTGCCACACAGACATTCGCTTTCCCCAAAAGCTTTGGTTCGTAAAGGGGCAACACTGTGTATGTGTCTCTCGCAGAGCCCGGCTGCCAAATTCGAAACGTCCAGCGATTGCGCCCACACGAAAGCTGCCAGCACGGAATGCTGTAGCTGGTTTTCACTGTCCCTTGGAACTGCATTCGCTGCCACACAGACATTCGCTTTCCCCAAAAGCTTTGCTTGGTAGTGGGGCAACACTGTGTATCTCTCTCTCGCAGAGCCCGGCTGCCAAATTCGAAACGTCCAGCGATTGCGCCCACACGAAAGCTGCCAGCACGGAATGCTGTAGCTGGTTTTCACTGTCCCTTGGAACTGCATTCGCTGCCACACAGACATTCGCTTTCCCCAAAAGCTTTGCTTGGTAAAGGGGCAACACTGTGTATCTCTCTCTCGCAGAGCCCGGGTGCCAAATTCGAAACGTCCAGCGATTGCGCCCACACAAAAGCTGCCAGCACGGAATGCTGTAGCTGGTTTTCACTGTCCCTTGGAACTGCATTCGCTGCCACACAGACATTCGCTTTCCCCAAAAGCTTTGCTTGGTAATGGGGCAACACTGTGTATGTGTCTCTCGCAGAGCCCGGCTGCCAAATTCGAAACGTCCAGCGATTTCGCCCACACGAAAGCTGCCAGCACGGAATGCTGTAGCTGGTTTTCACTGTCCCTTGGAACTGCATTCGCTGCCACACAGACATTCGCTTTCCCCAAAAGCTTTGGTTCGTAATGGGGCAACGCTGTATATGTGTCTCTCTCAGAGCCCGGCTGCCAAATTCGAAACGTCCAGCGATTTCTCCCACACGAAAGCTGCCAGCACGGAATGCTGTAGCTGGTTTTCACTGTCCCTTGGAACTGCATTCGCTGCCACACAGACATTCGCTTTCCCCAAAAGCTTTGCTTGGTAGTGGGGCAACACTGTGTATCTCTCTCTCGCAGAGCCCGGCTGCCAAATTCGAAACGTCCAGCGATTGCGCCCACACGAAAGCTGCCAGCACGGAATGCTGTAGCTGGTTTTCACTGTCCCTTGGAACTGCATTCGCTGCCACACAGACATTCGCTTTCCCCAAAAGCTTTGGTTCGTAAAGGGGCAACACTGTGTATGTGTCTCTCGCAGAGCCCGGCTGCCTAATTCGAAACGTCCAGCGATTGCGCCCACACGAAAGCTGCCAGCACGGAATGCTGTAGCTGGTTTTCACTGTCCCTTGGAACTGCATTCGCTGCCACACAGACATGCGCTTTCCCCAGAAGCTTTGCTTGGTAATGGGGCAACACTGTGTATGTGTCTCTCGCAGAGCCCGGCTGCCAAATTCGAAACGTCCAGCGATTGCGCCCTCAAGAAAGCTGCCAGCACGGAATGCTGTAGCTGGTTTTCACTGTCCCTTGGAACTGCATTCGCTGCCACAAAGACATTCGCTTTCCCCAAAAGGTTTGCTTGGTAGTGGGGCAACACTGTGTATCTCTCTCTCGCAGAGCCCGGCTGCCAAATTCGAAACGTCCAGCGATTGCGCCCACACGAAAGCTGCCAGCACGGAATGCTGTAGCTGGTTTTCACTGTCCCTTGGAACTGCATTCGCTGCCACACAGACATTCGCTTTCCCCAAAAGCTTTGCTTGGTAGTGGGGCAACACTGTGTATGTGTCTCTCGCAGAGCCCGGCTGCCAAATTCGAAACGTCCAGCGATTTCGCCCACACGAAAGCTGCCAGCACGGAATGCTGTAGCTGGTTTTCACTGTCCCTTGGAACTGCATTCCCTGCCACACAGACATTCGCTTTCCCCAAAAGCTTTGCTTGGTAATGGGGCAACACTGTGTATGTGTCTCTCGCAGAGCCCGGCTGCCAAATTCGAAACGTCCAGCGATTTCGCCCACACGAAAGCTGCCAGCACGGAATGCTGTAGCTGGTTTTCACTGTCCCTTGGAACTGCATTCGCTGCCGCACAGACATTCGCTTTCCCCAGAAGCTTTGCTTGGTAATGGGGCAACACCGTGTATCTCTCTCTCGCAGAGCCCGGCCGCCAAATTCGAAACGTCCAGCGATTGCGCCCACAAGAAAGCTGCCAGCACGGAATGCTGTAGCTGGTTTTCACTGTCCCTTGGAACTGCATTCGCTGCCACACAGACATTCGCTTTCCCCAAAAGCTTAGGTTCGTAAAGGGGCAACAGTGTGTATGTGTCTCTCGCAGAGCCCGGCTGCCAAATTCGAAACGTCCAGCGATTTCTCCCACACGAAAGCTGCCAGCACGGAATGCTGTAGCTGGTTTTCACTGTCCCTTGGAACTGCATTCGCTGCCACACAGACATTCGCTTTCCCCAAAAGCTTTGCTTGGTAATGGGGCAACACTGTGTATGTGTCTCTCGCAGAGCCCGGCTGCCAAATTCGAAACGTCCAGCGATTGCGCCCACACGAAAGCTGCCAGCACGGAATGCTGTAGCTGGTTTTCACTGTCCCTTGGAACTGCATTCGCTGCCACACAGACATTCGCTTTCCCCAAAAGCTTTGCTTGGTAGTGGGGCAACACTGTGTATCTCTCTCTCGCAGAGCCCGGCTGCCAAATTCGAAACGTCCAGCGATTGCGCCCACACGAAAGCTGCCAGCACGGAATGCTGTAGCTGGTTTTCACTGTCCCTTGGAACTGCATTCGCTGCCACACAGACATTCGCTTTCCCCAAAAGCTTTGCTTGGTAAAGGGGCAACACTGTGTATGTGTCTCTCGCAGAGCCCGGCTGCCAAATTCGAAACGTCCAGCGATTGCGCCCACACGAAAGCTGCCAGCACGGAATGCTGTAGCTGGTTTTCACTGTCCCTTGGAACTGCATTCGCTGCCACACAGACATTCGCTTTCCCCAAAAGCTTTGCTTGGTAATGGGGCAACACTGTGTATGTGTCTCTCGCAGAGCCCGGCTGCCAAATTCGAAACGTCCAGCGATTTCGCCCACACGAAAGCTGCCAGCACGTAATGCTGTAGCTGGTTTTCACTGTCCCTTGGAACTGCATTCGCTGCCACACAGACATTCGCTTTCCCCAAAAGCTTTGGTTCGTAAAGGGGCAACACTGTGTATGTGTCTCTCGCAGAGCCCGGCTGCCAAATTCGAAACGTCCAGCGATTTCTCCCACACGAAATCTGCCAGCACGGAATGCTGTAGCTGGTTTTCACTGTCCCTTGGAACTGCATTCGCTGCCACACAGACATTCGCTTTCCCCAAAAGCTTTGCTTGGTAATGGGGCAACACTGTGTATGTGTCTCTCGCAGAGCCCGGCTGCCAAATTCGAAACGTCCAGCGATTGCGCCCACACGAAAGCTGCCAGCACGGAATGCTGTAGCTGGTTTTCACTGTCCCTTGGAACTGCATTCGCTGCCACACAGACATTCGCTTTCCCCAAAAGCTTTGCTTGGTAGTGGGGCAACTCTGTGTATCTCTCTCTCGCAGAGCCCGGGTGCCAAATTCGAAACGTCCAGCGATTGCGCCCACACGAAAGCTGCCAGCACGGAATGCTGTAGCTGGTTTTCACTGTCCCTTGGAACTGCATTCGCTGCCACACAGACATTCGCTTTCCCCAAAAGCTTTGGTTCGTAAAGGGGCAACACTGTGTATCTCTCTCTCGCAGAGCCCGGCTGCCAAATTCGAAACGTCCAGCGATTGCGCCCACACGAAAGCTGCCAGCACGGAATGCTGTAGCTGGTTTTCACTGTCCCTTGGAACTGCATTCGCTGCCACACAGACATTCGCTTTCCCCAAAAGCTTTGCTTGGTAAAGGGGCAACACTGTGTATGTGTCTCTCGCAGAGCCCGGCTAACAAATTCGAAACGTCCAGCGATTTCGCCCACACGAAAGCTGCCAGCACGGAATGCTGTAGCTGGTTTTCACTGTCCCTTGGAACTGCATTCGCTGCCGCACAGACATTCGCTTTCCCCAGAAGCTTTGCTTGGTAATGGGGCAACACCGTGTATCTCTCTCTCGCAGAGCCCGGCTGCCAAATTCGAAACGTCCAGTGATTGCGCCCACACGAAAGCTGCCAGCACGGAATGCTGTAGCTGGTTTTCACTGTCCCTTGGAACTGCATTCGCTGCCACACAGACATTCGCTTTCCCCAAAAGCTTTGCTTGGTAGTGGGGCAACACTGTGTATCTCTCTCTCGCAGAGCCCGGCTGCCAAATTCGAAACGTCCAGCGATTTCTCCCACACGAAAGCTGCCAGCACGGAATGCTGTAGCTGGTTTTCACTGTCCCTTGGAACTGCATTCGCTGCCACACAGACATTCGCTTTCCCCAAAAGCTTTGCTTGGTAAAGGGGCAACACTGTGTATGTGTCTCTCGCAGAGCCCGGCTAACAAATTCGAAACGTCCAGCGATTTCGCCCACACGAAAGCTGCCAGCACGGAATGCTGTAGCTGGTTTTCACTGTCCCTTGGAACTGCATTCGCTGCCACACAGACATTCGCTTTCCCCAAAAGCTTTGCTTGGTAATGGGGCAACACTGTGTATGTGTCTCTCGCAGAGCCCGGCTGCCAAATTCGAAACGTCCAGCGATTTCGCCCACACGAAAGCTGCCAGCACGTAATGCTGTAGCTGGTTTTCACTGTCCCTTGGAACTGCATTCGCTGCCACACAGACATTCGCTTTCCCCAAAAGCTTTGGTTCGTAAAGGGTCAACACTGTGTATGTGTCTCTCGCAGAGCCCGGCTGCCAAATTCGAAACGTCCAGCGATTGCGCCCACACGAAAGCTGCCAGCACGGAATGCTGTAGCTGGTTTTCACTGTCCCTTGGAACTGCATTCGCTGCCACACAGACATTCGCTTTCCCCAAAAGCTTTGCTTGGTAGTGGGGCAACACTGTGTATCTCTCTCTCGCAGAGCCCGGCTGCCAAATTCGAAACGTCCAGCGATTGCGCCCACACGAAAGCTGCCAGCACGGAATGCTGTAGCTGGTTTTCACTGTCCCTTGGAACTGCATTCGCTGCCACACAGACATTCGCTTTCCCCAAAAGCTTTGCTTGGTAAAGGGGCAACACTGTGTATCTCTCTCTCGCAGAGCCCGGGTGCCAAATTCGAAACGTCCAGCGATTGCGCCCACACGAAAGCTGCCAGCACGGAATGCTGTAGCTGGTTTTCACTGTCCCTTGGAACTGCATTCGCTGCCACACAGACATTCGCTTTCCCCAAAAGCTTTGCTTGGTAATGGGGCAACACTGTGTATGTGTCTCTCGCAGAGCCCGGCTGCCAAATTCGAAACGTCCAGCGATTTCTCCCACACGAAAGCTGCCAGCACGGAATGCTGTAGCTGGTTTTCACTGTCCCTTGGAACTGCATTCGCTGCCACACAGACATTCGCTTTCCCCAAAAGCTTTGGTTCGTAATGGGGCAACGCTGTATATGTGTCTCTCTCAGAGCCCGGCTGCCAAATTCGAAACGTCCAGCGATTTCTCCCACACGAAAGCTGCCAGCACGGAATGCTGTAGCTGGTTTTCACTGTCCCTTGGAACTGCATTCGCTGCCACACAGACATTCGCTTTCCCCAAAAGCTTTGCTTGGTAGTGGGGCAACACTGTGTATCTCTCTCTCGCAGAGCCCGGCTGCCAAATTCGAAACGTCCAGCGATTGCGCCCACACGAAAGCTGCCAGCACGGAATGCTGTAGCTGGTTTTCACTGTCCCTTGGAACTGCATTCGCTGCCACACAGACATTCGCTTTCCCCAAAAGCTTTGGTTCGTAAAGGGGCAACACTGTGTATGTGTCTCTCGCAGAGCCCGGCTGCCTAATTCGAAACGTCCAGCGATTGCGCCCACACGAAAGCTGCCAGCACGGAATGCTGTAGCTGGTTTTCACTGTCCCTTGGAACTGCATTCGCTGCCACACAGACATGCGCTTTCCCCAGAAGCTTTGCTTGGTAATGGGGCAACACTGTGTATGTGTCTCTCGCAGAGCCCGGCTGCCAAATTCGAAATGTCCAGCGATTGCGCCCTCAAGAAAGCTGCCAGCACGGAATGCTGTAGCTGGTTTTCACTGTCCCTTGGAACTGCATTCGCTGCCACAAAGACATTCGCTTTCCCCAAAAGGTTTGCTTGGTAGTGGGGCAACACTGTGTATCTCTCTCTCGCAGAGCCCGGCTGCCAAATTCGAAACGTCCAGCGATTGCGCCCACACGAAAGCTGCCAGCACGGAATGCTGTAGCTGGTTTTCACTGTCCCTTGGAACTGCATTCGCTGCCACACAGACATTCGCTTTCCCCAAAAGCTTTGCTTGGTAATGGGGCAACACTGTGTATGTGTCTCTCGCAGAGCCCGGCTGCCAAATTCGAAACGTCCAGCGATTTCGCCCACACGAAAGCTGCCAGCACGGAATGCTGTAGCTGGTTTTCACTGTCCCTTGGAACTGCAGTCGCTGCCGCACAGACATTCGCTTTCCCCAGAAGCTTTGCTTGGTAATGGGGCAACACCGTGTATCTCTCTCTCGCAGAGCCCGGCTGCCAAATTCGAAACGTCCAGCGATTGCGCCCACAAGAAAGCTGCCAGCACGGAATGCTGTAGCTGGTTTTCACTGTCCCTTGGAACTGCATTCGCTGCCACACAGACATTCGCTTTCCCCAAAAGCTTAGGTTCGTAAAGGGGCAACAGTGTGTATGTGTCTCTCGCAGAGCCCGGCTGCCAAATTCGAAACGTCCAGCGATTTCTCCCACACGAAAGCTGCCAGCACGGAATGCTGTAGCTGGTTTTCACTGTCCCTTGGAACTGCATTCGCTGCCACACAGACATTCGCTTTCCCCAAAAGCTTTGCTTGGTAATGGGGCAACACTGTGTATGTGTCTCTCGCAGAGCCCGGCTGCCAAATTCGAAACGTCCAGCGATTGCGCCCACACGAAAGCTGCCAGCACGGAATGCTGTAGCTGGTTTTCACTGTCCCTTGGAACTGCATTCGCTGCCACACAGACATTCGCTTTCCCCAAAAGCTTTGCTTGGTAGTGGGGCAACACTGTGTATCTCTCTCTCGCAGAGCCCGGCTGCCAAATTCGAAACGTCCAGCGATTGCGCCCACACGAAAGCTGCCAGCACGGAATGCTGTAGCTGGTTTTCACTGTCCCTTGGAACTGCATTCGCTGCCACACAGACATTCGCTTTCCCCAAAAGCTTTGCTTGGTAAAGGGGCAACACTGTGTATGTGTCTCTCGCAGAGCCCGGCTGCCAAATTCGAAACGTCCAGCGATTGCGCCCACACGAAAGCTGCCAGCACGGAATGCTGTAGCTGGTTTTCACTGTCCCTTGGAACTGCATTCGCTGCCACACAGACATTCGCTTTCCCCAAAAGCTTTGCTTGGTAATGGGGCAACACTGTGTATGTGTCTCTCGCAGAGCCCGGCTGCCAAATTCGAAACGTCCAGCGATTTCGCCCACACGAAAGCTGCCAGCACGTAATGCTGTAGCTGGTTTTCACTGTCCCTTGGAACTGCATTCGCTGCCACACAGACATTCGCTTTCCCCAAAAGCTTTGGTTCGTAAAGGGGCAACACTGTGTATGTGTCTCTCGCAGAGCCCGGCTGCCAAATTCGAAACGTCCAGCGATTTCTCCCACACGAAATCTGCCAGCACGGAATGCTGTAGCTGGTTTTCACTGTCCCTTGGAACTGCATTCGCTGCCACACAGACATTCGCTTTCCCCAAAAGCTTTGCTTGGTAATGGGGCAACACTGTGTATGTGTCTCTCGCAGAGCCCGGCTGCCAAATTCGAAACGTCCAGCGATTGCGCCCACACGAAAGCTGCCAGCACGGAATGCTGTAGCTGGTTTTCACTGTCCCTTGGAACTGCATTCGCTGCCACACAGACATTCGCTTTCCCCAAAAGCTTTGCTTGGTAGTGGGGCAACTCTGTGTATCTCTCTCTCGCAGAGCCCGGGTGCCAAATTCGAAACGTCCAGCGATTGCGCCCACACGAAAGCTGCCAGCACGGAATGCTGTAGCTGGTTTTCACTGTCCCTTGGAACTGCATTCGCTGCCACACAGACATTCGCTTTCCCCAAAAGCTTTGGTTCGTAAAGGGGCAACACTGTGTATGTGTCTCTCGCAGAGCCCGGCTGCCAAATTCGAAACGTCCAGCGATTGCGCCCACACGAAAGCTGCCAGCACGGAATGCTGTAGCTGGTTTTCACTGTCCCTTGGAACTGCATTCGCTGCCACACAGACATTCGCTTTCCCCAAAAGCTTTGGTTGGTAGTGGGGCAACACTGTTTATCTCTCTCTCGCAGAGCCCGGCTGCCAAATTCGAAACGTCCAGCGATTGCGCCCACACGAAAGCTGCCAGCACGGAATGCTGTAGCTGGTTTTCACTGTCCCTTGGAACTGCATTCCCTGCCACACAGACATTCGCTTTCCCCAAAAGCTTTGCTTGGTAATGGGGCAACACTGTGTATGTGTCTCTCGCAGAGCCCGGCTAACAAATTCGAAACGTCCAGCGATTGCGCCCACACGAAAGCTGCCAGCACGGAATGCTGTAGCTGGTTTTCACTGTCCCTTGGAACTGCATTCGCTGCCGCACAGACATTCGCTTTCCCCAGAAGCTTTGCTTGGTAATGGGGCAACACCGTGTATCTCTCTCTCGCAGAGCCCGGCTGCCAAATTCGAAACGTCCAGTGATTGCGCCCACAAGAAAGCTGCCAGCACGGAATGCTGTAGCTGGTTTTCACTGTCCCTTGGAACTGCATTCGCTGCCACACAGACATTCGCTTTCCCCAAAAGCTTTGCTTGGTAGTGGGGCAACACTGTGTATCTCTCTCTCGCAGAGACCGGCTGCCAAATTCGAAACGTCCAGCGATTTCTCCCACACGAAAGCTGCCAGCACGGAATGCTGTAGCTGGTTTTCACTGTCCCTTGGAACTGCATTCGCTGCCACACAGACATTCGCTTTCCCCAAAAGCTTTGCTTGGTAAAGGGGCAACACTGTGTATGTGTCTCTCGCAGAGCCCGGCTAACAAATTCGAAACGTCCAGCGATTTCGCCCACACGAAAGCTGCCAGCACGGAATGCTGTAGCTGGTTTTCACTGTCCCTTGGAACTGCATTCGCTGCCACACAGACATTCGCTTTCCCCAAAAGCTTTGCTTGGTAATGGGGCAACACTGTGTATGTGTCTCTCGCAGAGCCCGGCTGCCAAATTCGAAACGTCCAGCGATTTCGCCCACACGAAAGCTGCCAGCACGTAATGCTGTAGCTGGTTTTCACTGTCCCTTGGAACTGCATTCGCTGCCACACAGACATTCGCTTTCCCCAAAAGCTTTGGTTCGTAAAGGGGCAACACTGTGTATGTGTCTCTCGCAGAGCCCGGCTGCCAAATTCGAAACGTCCAGCGATTGCGCCCACACGAAAGCTGCCAGCACGGAATGCTGTAGCTGGTTTTCACTGTCCCTTGGAACTGCATTCGCTGCCGCACAGACATTCGCTTTCCCCAGAAGCTTTGCTTGGTAGTGGGGCAACACCGTGTATCTCTCTCTCGCAGAGCCCGGGTGCCAAATTCGAAACGTCCAGCGATTGCGCCCACACGAAAGCTGCCAGCACG
The DNA here is from genome assembly GCF_035582795.1 of Mycteria americana. Classification (NCBI taxonomy): domain Eukaryota; kingdom Metazoa; phylum Chordata; class Aves; order Ciconiiformes; family Ciconiidae; genus Mycteria; species Mycteria americana. The sequence continues at coordinate 21,093,924 of NC_134376.1, forward strand.
GAATGCTGTAGCTGGTTTTCACTGTCCCTTGGAACTGCATTCGCTGCCACACAGACATTCGCTTTCCCCAAAAGCTTTGGTTCGTAAAGGGGCAACACTGTGTATGTGTCTCTCGCAGAGCCCGGCTGCCAAATTCGAAACGTCCAGCGATTGCGCCCACACGAAAGCTGCCAGCACGGAATGCTGTAGCTGGTTTTCACTGTCCCTTGGAACTGCATTCGCTGCCACACAGACATTCGCTTTCCCCAAAAGCTTTGCTTGGTAGTGGGGCAACACTGTTTATCTCTCTCTCGCAGAGCCCGGCTGCCAAATTCGAAACGTCCAGCGATTGCGCCCACACAAAAGCTGCCAGCACGGAATGCTGTAGCTGGTTTTCACTGTCCCTTGGAACTGCATTCGCTGCCACACAGACATTCGCTTTCCCCAAAAGCTTTGCTTGGTAAAGGGGCAACACTGTGTATGTGTCTCTCGCAGAGCCCGGCTAACAAATTCGAAGCGTCCAGCGATTTCGCCCACACGAAAGCTGCCAGCACGGAATGCTGTAGCTGGTTTTCACTGTCCCTTGGAACTGCATTCCCTGCCACACAGACATTCGCTTTCCCCAAAAGCTTTGCTTGGTAATGGGGCAACACTGTGTATGTGTCTCTCGCAGAGCCCGGCTAACAAATTCGAAACGTCCAGCGATTGCGCCCACACGAAAGCTGCCAGCACGGAATGCTGTAGCTGGTTTTCACTGTCCCTTGGAACTGCATTCGCTGCCGCACAGACATTCGCTTTCCCCAGAAGCTTTGCTTGGTAATGGGGCAACACCGTGTATCTCTCTCTCGCAGAGCCCGGCTGCCAAATTCGAAACGTCCAGTGATTGCGCCCACAAGAAAGCTGCCAGCACGGAATGCTGTAGCTGGTTTTCACTGTCCCTTGGAACTGCATTCGCTGCCACACAGACATTCGCGCTCTGCTAAAGCATTGCTTCGTAATGGGGCAACACTCTGTATCTCTCTCTGGCAGAGCCCGGCTGCCAAATTCGAAACGTCCAGCGATTGCGCCCACACGAAAGCTGCCAGCACGGAATGCTGTAGCTGGTTTTCACTGTCCCTTGGAACTGCATTCGCTGCCACACAGACATTCGATTTCCCCAAAAGCTTTGCTTGGTAATGGGGCAAAACTGTGTATGTGTCTCTCGCAGAGCCCGGCTGCCAAATTCGAAACGTCCAGCGATTTCTCCCACACGAAAGCTGCCAGCACGGAATGCTATAGCTGGTTTTCACTGTCCCTTGGAACTGCATTCGCTGCCACACAGACATTCGCTTTCCCCAAAAGCTTTGGTTCGTAAAGGGGCAACACTGCGTATGTGTCTCTCGCAGAGCCCGGCTGCCAAATTCGAAACGTCCAGCGATTGCGCCCACACGAAAGCTGCCAGCACGGAATGCTGTAGCTGGTTTTCACTGTCCCTTGGAACTGCATTCGCTGCCACACAGACATTCGCTTTCCCCAAAAGCTTTGGTTCGTAAAGGGGCAACACTGTGTATGTGTCTCTCGCAGAGCCCGGCTGCCTAATTCGAAACGTCCAGCGATTGCGCCCATACGAAAGCTGCCAGCACGGAATGCTCTAGCTGGTTTTCACTGTCCCTTGGAACTGCATTCGCTGCCACACAGACATGCGCTTTCCCCAGAAGCTTTGCTTGGTAATGGGACAACACTGTGTATCTCTCTCTCGCAGAGCCCGGCTGCCAAATTCGAAACGTCCAGCGATTGCGCCCTCAAGAAAGCTGCCAGCACGGAATGCTGTAGCTGGTTTTCACTGTCCCTTGGAACTGCATTCGCTGCCACAAAGACATTCGCTTTCCCCAAAAGCTTTGCTTGGTAGTGGGGCAACACTGTGTATCTCTCTCTCGCAGAGCCCGGCTGCCAAATTCGAAACGTCCAGCGATTGCGCCCACACGAAAGCTGCCAGCACGGAATGCTGTAGCTGGTTTTCACTGTCCCTTGGAACTGCATTCGCTGCCACACAGACATTCGCTTTCCCCAAAAGCTTTGCTTGGTAGTGGGGCAACACTGTGTATGTGTCTCTCGCAGAGCCCGGCTGCCAAATTCGAAACGTCCAGCGATTGCGCCCACACGAAAGCTGCCAGCACGGAATGCTGTAGCTGGTTTTCACTGTCCCTTGGAACTGCATTCGCTGCCACACAGACATTCGCTTTCCCCAAAAGCTTTGCTTGGTAATGGGGCAACACTGTGTATGTGTCTCTCGCAGAGCCCGGCTGCCAAATTCGAAACGTCCAGCGATTTCGCCCACACGAAAGCTGCCAGCACGGAATGCTGTAGCTGGTTTTCACTGTCCCTTGGAACTGCATTCGCTGCCGCACAGACATTCGCTTTCCCCAGAAGCTTTGCTTGGTAATGGGGCAACACCGTGTATCTCTCTCTCGCAGAGCCCGGCTGCCAAATTCGAAACGTCCAGCGATTGCGCCCACAAGAAAGCTGCCAGCACGGAATGCTGTAGCTGGTTTTCACTGTCCCTTGGAACTGCATTCGCTGCCACACAGACATTCGCTTTCCCCAAAAGCTTTGCTTGGTAGTGGGGCAACACTGTGTATCTCTCTCTCGCAGAGCCCGGCTGCCAAATTCGAAACGTCCAGCGATTTCTCCCACACGAAAGCTGCCAGCACGGAATGCTGTAGCTGGTTTTCACTGTCCCTTGGAACTGCATTCGCTGCCACACAGACATTCGCTTTCCCCAAAAGCTTTGCTTGGTAAAGGGGCAACACTGTGTATGTGTCTCTCGCAGAGCCCGGCTAACAAATTCGAAACGTCCAGCGATTGCGCCCACACAAAAGCTGCCAGCACGGAATGCTGTAGCTGGTTTTCACTGTCCCTTGGAACTGCATTCGCTGCCACACAGACATTCGCTTTCCCCAAAAGCTTTGCTTGGTAATGGGGCAACACTGTGTATGTGTCTCTCGCAGAGCCCGGCTGCCAAATTCGAAACGTCCAGCGATTTCGCCCACACGAAAGCTGCCAGCACGTAATGCTGTAGCTGGTTTTCACTGTCCCTTGGAACTGCATTCGCTGCCACACAGACATTCGCTTTCCCCAAAAGCTTTGGTTCGTAAAGGGGCAACACTGTGTATGTGTCTCTCGCAGAGCCCGGCTGCCAAATTCGAAACGTCCAGCGATTGCGCCCACACGAAAGCTGCCAGCACGGAATGCTGTAGCTGGTTTTCACTGTCCCTTGGAACTGCATTCGCTGCCACACAGACATTCGCTTTCCCCAAAAGCTTTGCTTGGTAGTGGGGCAACACTGTGTATCTCTCTCTCGCAGAGCCCGGCTGCCAAATTCGAAACGTCCAGCGATTGCGCCCACACGAAAGCTGCCAGCACGGAATGCTGTAGCTGGTTTTCACTGTCCCTTGGAACTGCATTCGCTGCCACACAGACATTCGCTTTCCCCAAAAGCTTTGCTTGGTAAAGGGGCAACACTGTGTATCTCTCTCTCGCAGAGCCCGGCTGCCAAATTCGAAACGTCCAGCGATTGCGCCCACACGAAAGCTGCCAGCACGGAATGCTGTAGCTGGTTTTCACTGTCCCTTGGAACTGCATTCGCTGCCACACAGACATTCGCTTTCCCCAAAAGCTTTGCTTGGTAATGGGGCAACACTGTGTATATGTCTCTCGCAGAGCCCGGCTGCCAAATTCGAAACGTCCAGCGATTTCGCCCACACGAAAGCTGCCAGCACGGAATGCTGTAGCTGGTTTTCACTGTCCCTTGGAACTGCATTCGCTGCCACACAGACATTCGCTTTCCCCAAAAGCTTTGGTTCGTAATGGGGCAACGCTGTATATGTGTCTCTCTCAGAGCCCGGCTGCCAAATTCGAAACGTCCAGCGTATTCTCCCACACGAAAGCTGCCAGCACGGAATGCTGTAGCTGGTTTTCACTGTCCCTTGGAACTGCATTCGCTGCCACACAGACATTCGCTTTCCCCAAAAGCTTTGCTTGGTAGTGGGGCAACACTGTGTATCTCTCTCTCGCAGAGCCCGGCTGCCAAATTCGAAACGTCCAGCGATTGCGCCCACACGAAAGCTGCCAGCACGGAATGCTGTAGCTGGTTTTCACTGTCCCTTGGAACTGCATTCGCTGCCACACAGACATTCGCTTTCCCCAAAAGCTTTGGTTCGTAAAGGGGCAACACTGTGTATGTGTCTCTCGCAGAGCCCGGCTGCCTAATTCGAAACGTCCAGCGATTGCGCCCACACGAAAGCTGCCAGCACGGAATGCTGTAGCTGGTTTTCACTGTCCCTTGGAACTGCATTCGCTGCCACACAGACATGCGCTTTCCCCAGAAGCTTTGCTTGGTAATGGGGCAACACTGTGTATGTGTCTCTCGCAGAGCCCGGCTGCCAAATTCGAAACGTCCAGCGATTGCGCCCTCAAGAAAGCTGCCAGCACGGAATGCTGTAGCTGGTTTTCACTGTCCCTTGGAACTGCATTCGCTGCCACAAAGACATTCAGTTTCCCCAAAAGGTTTGCTTGGTAGTGGGGCAACACTGTGTATCTCTCTCTCGCAGAGCCCGGCTGCCAAATTCGAAACGTCCAGCGATTGCGCCCACACGAAAGCTGTCAGCACGGAATGCTGTAGCTGGTTTTCACTGTCCCTTGGAACTGCATTCGCTGCCACACAGACATTCGCTTTCCCCAAAAGCTTTGCTTGGTAGTGGGGCAACACTGTGTATGTGTCTCTCGCAGAGCCCGGCTGCCAAATTCGAAACGTCCAGCGATTTCGCCCACACGAAAGCTGCCAGCACGGAATGCTGTAGCTGGTTTTCACTGTCCCTTGGAACTGCATTCCCTGCCACACAGACATTCGCTTTCCCCAAAAGCTTTGCTTGGTAATGGGGCAACACTGTGTATGTGTCTCTCGCAGAGCCCGGCTGCCAAATTCGAAACGTCCAGCGATTTCGCCCACACGAAAGCTGCCAGCACGGAATGCTGTAGCTGGTTTTCACTGTCCCTTGGAACTGCATTCGCTGCCGCACAGACATTCGCTTTCCCCAGAAGCTTTGCTTGGTAATGGGGCAACACCGTGTATCTCTCTCTCGCAGAGCCCGGCTGCCAAATTCGAAACGTCCAGCGATTGCGCCCACAAGAAAGCTGCCAGCACGGAATGCTGTAGCTGGTTTTCACTGTCCCTTGGAACTGCATTCGCTGCCACACAGACATTCGCTTTCCCCAAAAGCTTAGGTTCGTAAAGGGGCAACAGTGTGTATGTGTCTCTCGCAGAGCCCGGCTGCCAAATTCGAAACGTCCAGCGATTTCTCCCACACGAAAGCTGCCAGCACGGAATGCTGTAGCTGGTTTTCACTGTCCCTTGGAACTGCATTCGCTGCCACACAGACATTCGCTTTCCCCAAAAGCTTTGCTTGGTAATGGGGCAACACTGTGTATGTGTCTCTCGCAGAGCCCGGCTGCCAAATTCGAAACGTCCAGCGATTGCGCCCACACGAAAGCTGCCAGCACGGAATGCTGTAGCTGGTTTTCACTGTCCCTTGGAACTGCATTCGCTGCCACACAGACATTCGCTTTCCCCAAAAGCTTTGCTTGGTAGTGGGGCAACACTGTGTATCTCTCTCTCGCAGAGCCCGGCTGCCAAATTCGAAACGTCCAGCGATTGCGCCCACACGAAAGCTGCCAGCACGGAATGCTGTAGCTGGTTTTCACTGTCCCTTGGAACTGCATTCGCTGCCACACAGACATTCGCTTTCCCCAAAAGCTTTGCTTGGTAAAGGGGCAACACTGTGTATGTGTCTCTCGCAGAGCCCGGCTGCCAAATTCGAAACGTCCAGCGATTGCGCCCACACGAAAGCTGCCAGCACGGAATGCTGTAGCTGGTTTTCACTGTCCCTTGGAACTGCATTCGCTGCCACACAGACATTCGCTTTCCCCAAAAGTTTTGCTTGGTAATGGGGCAACACTGTGTATGTGTCTCTCGCAGAGCCCGGCTGCCAAATTCGAAACGTCCAGCGATTTCGCCCACACGAAAGCTGCCAGCACGTAATGCTGTAGCTGGTTTTCACTGT